>NW_026867469.1:472833-782833 GCF_020745735.1 Hemiscyllium ocellatum | reverse complement strand
ACCAGCGACACTTAGAATATTTTTGAAGCAGTACAAATCAGTAACCAGCGACTCTTAGAATATTTTTGAGTCAGTAGAAGTCAGTAACCAAGTGCATTTTTGAATTGGTTACTGACTTCTCCGTTGAAGTTGGGGCTGTGGTTGGCTTCAGTTAGTGGTGGGAGCTTAATTTTCGCCGAGGGGAGCGTGTCCCGGTAGTGTCTCCGAGGAAGTGGTACCTTTTGAAGGGGGTGTTTCTGAATTTGAGCCCTTTTTGAGTGGCATTGCCGGATGGGTTTTGTCTTGAAGGCTTCCAAATCGGGTAGCTCAGCCGGATTTGACCCGGAGGTTCTACCGACTGTCACGCCTTCGAGGGAGGACTGTTGTCTAAGTTCAGGCCAAATTTCGTGAATTTCCTAAGTCGGGAAGTGGTCCAAACGGGTTTGGGAGTGCACCTGACTGCTCATACCGACTTTGAGGCTTCGGGGCCGGGTAGCACAGTCGGATTTGACCCGGCGGATCTGCCGAATGCCTGGCCTTCGAGGGGGGACTGCCCTCTGAGATCAGGCCGAATTTGGTGAATTTCCTATGTCGGGAAGTGGTCCAAATGGTGATGGGGTTGAATCTGACAGCTCATACCAACCTTGAGGCTTCGGGGCCGGCTGGCCCGGCCGGATTTGACCCGGCGGTTAGAAAATTTTTCAGTCAGTACAAATCAGTAACCACTGACACATAGAATATTTTCGAAGCAGTACAAATCAGTAACCAGCGACACTTAGAATATTTTTGAATCAGTACAAATCAGTAACCACTGACACTTAGAATATTTTTCAATCAGCACAAATCAGTAACCAGCGACACTTAGAATATTTTTGAAGCAGTACAAATCAGTAACCACTGACACTTCGAATATTTTTGAAGCTGTACAAATCAGTAACCAGCGACACTTAGAATATTTTTGAAGCAGTACAAATCAGTAACCAACGACACTTAGAATATTTTTGAATCAGTACAAATCAGTAACCACTGACACTTAGAATATTTTTGAAGCTGTACAAATCAGTAACCAGCGACACTTAGAATATTTTTGAAGCAGTACAAATCAGTAACCACTGACACTTAGAATATTTTTGAAGCAGTACAAATCAGTAACCAGCGACACTTAAAATATTTTTGAGTCAGTAGAAGTCAGTAACCAAGTGCATTTTTGAATTGGTTATGACTTCTCTGTTGAAGTTGGGGCTGCGGTTGGCTTCAGTTCGTGGTGGGGGCTTAATTTTCGCCGAGGGGAGCGTGTCCCAGTAGTGTCTCTGAGGAAGTGGTACCTTTTGAAGGGGGTGTTTCTGAATTTGAGTGGCATTGCCGGATGGGTTTTGTCTTGAAGGCTTCCAAATCGGGTAGCTCAGCCGGATTTGACCCGGCGGTTCTGCCGACTTTCACGCCTTCGAGGGGGGACTGTCCTCTACGTTCAGGCCGAATTTCGTGAATTTCCTAAGTCGGGAAGTGGTCCAAACGTGGATGGGACTGCACCTGACAGCTCATAACGACTTTGAGGCTTCCATGCCGGATAGCTCAGCCGGATTTGACCCCGCGGTTTTGGCGACTGTCACGCCTTCGAGGGGGGACTGTCCTCTACGTTCAGGCCGAATTTCGTGAATTTCCTAAGTCGGGAAGTGGTCCAAACGTGGATGGGAGTGCACCTGACAGCTCATACCGACTTTGAGGCTTCCATGCCGGGTAGCTCAGCCGGATTTGACCCGGCGGTTTTGACGACTGTCACGCCTTCGAGGGGGGACTGTCCTCTACGTTCAGGCCGAATTTCGTGAATTTCCTAAGTCAGGACGTGGTCCAAACGGGGATGGGAGTGAACCTGACTGCTCATACCGACGTTGAGGCTTCCAAGCCGGGTAGCTCAGCCGGATTTGACCCGGCGGTTCTGCCGACTGTCACGCCTTCGAGGGGGGACTGTCCTCTGAGTTCAGGCCGAATTTGGTGAATTTCCTAAGTCGGGAAGTGGTCCAAACGGGGATGGGAGTGAACCTGACAGCTCATACCGACTTTGAGGCTTCCAAGCCGGGTAGCTCTGCCGGATTTGACCCGGCGGTTTTTGACGACTTCCACGCCTTCGAGGGGGGACTGACCTCTGAGTTCAGGCCTAATTTGGTGCATTTCCCGAGTCGGGAAGTGGTCTCTGTCACAATGGGGGCAAGTGTCTGAAGAGGTAAAGTGAGTAACCAGCACAGCTTAGGGAAGGGTTCCAAAGTTCTCAACAATGTGAATTCGGTTACCAGGAAAGCTTAGGAAAGTTGTCTGACTGTCCCAAACGAGTGAACTGCAAAACTTAGGGAACATGCCCGAAGATGCTTAAAAGTGTGAAATCAGTAAGCAGGAAAGCATAGGAAAGTGCCTGAAAGTGCTAAATGAGTAACATGAAAAACGTAGAAAAATGCACGAAAATGTTTAAAAGTGTGAACTCAGTAACCAGCAAAACTTAGTAAAACGTTGGAAAAGCAGAAATCAGTAACCAGAAAAACTTAGAAAAATGTTTGAAAATGAGAAATGAGTAACTAGAAAAACTTAGAAAAATGTTTGAAAATGAGAAATGAGTAACCAAGAAAACTTAGAAAAATGCCCAAAAAGAAGAAATCAGTAACCAGAAAAACTTAGAAAAATGTTTGAAAATGAGAAATGAGTAACCAAGAAAACTTAGAAAAATGCCCAAAAAGAAGAAATCAGTAACCAGAAAAACTTAGAAAAATGTTTGAAAATGAGAAATGAGTAACCAAGAAAACTTAGAAAAATGCCCAAAAAGAAGAAATCAGTAACCAGAAAAACTTAGAAAAATTTTCGGCCAAGTGTGAAAAATATTCTAAGTGTCAGCGGAGGAAAATGCCGAAGCATCGGGAAAGATTCAAAAACTCATGCCGAACATGAGTTCCGAAGTGCCGGAGGAACTGGGCGAATTGAGCCCGGCGGTTGGCCAGCTGTCGTTTTGAGTCTGCAGCCCGAAAACTTTAACTTTGTCTGCCGCGGAAGTCGGGACCGGGAAAAATCCAAACGGTTTTGCCGGGTTCGAGTTCCAGAGCGAAGCAGTCGAATTTGAAATTCAGACCCATTCAGTGCCACTTGACATTGTGACACAGTGAGGTTGGCGGGGTACCCGGAGATTTTTGGGAACACGATTTTTAGAACAAAATGGCGGCGCGGGACCACTTTGAAAGGCATCCGAAAAACGGTTCCGCGGGCAGAGCACTTGAATGACAGGCCTGTGTGCATGCCCAAGAGCTCTCGGAAGTCTAATTTTTGACACTTTGTCAAATTTTCGACAGACTTACCCAACTCTTGCTGCCTGTTCTAAGAATCAGAGAGGCCTGTGCGGCGGTCTCTTGACACTTTGGAGGGCGGGCAAACCCCACGTTGACTCCGGCCGTCCCTCCAAAAGGCACTTGCTATGGCGGAAAGGATTGCAAGTAGCCAAGTTCCCGTGGGGGCGGCCAGGAAGGGTGCAGGCTGGCCCTTGCCTGAGCATTCCCAAAATCCTCTTATGGTGAGAGCAGACCTCGCACGCCGCACTACCGGCTCTGGGAGTGGTTGGCCGCTATTGTACATAGTCCGGTCCTTCCTCTGCCACCCGACGGTGCTCGTCACCCAGGTTTGGGGAACACGATACTTAGAACATGTTGGCGGCTCGGGACCTGCAGGGGAAAGGGGCCCCGTGGTGCTGAGCACATCGACCTCGGGTCTCAGTGCAAGCCGGAGAGTTCGCGGAAGTCTTAAAAGTTTTTGACATCTGCTCAAATCTTTGACAGGCTTGCCTGACTCTTTCCGTCCGTTCTAAGAATCAGTCGGAGGCCGGGACGGGGACGGTCTCTTGACACACGGAGGGGTGGCTTCCCTCCTCAGGCGCTTGTGTCGAAAATGAAGGCGAGAGATGCAAGCGTCCTGGTTCCCTGGGTGCTGCCAGCAAGGTTGCAGGGTGACCCTTGCCTGAGCACTCCCAAAAGCCTCTTAAGCTGAGAGCAGACGCCGCACAGCCGGCTCTGGGAGTGGTTGGCTGCTATTTTACATAGTCCGGTCCTTCCTCTGCCACCCGGCAAGTGCGATGGCTCTGCCTCCCTGCGGTGCCCGTCACCCAGGTTTGGGGAACACGATACTAAGAACATGTTGGCGGCTCGGGACCTGCAGGCGAAAGGGGCCCCGTGGTGCTGAGCACATCAACATCGCGTCTCAGTGCAAGCCGGAGAGTTCGCGGAAGTCTAAAGCTTTTGACATACGCTCAAAGCTTTGACTGGCTTGCCCGACTCTTTCCGTCAGTTCTAAGAATCAGTCAGAGGCCGGTGCGGAGGTCTCTTGACACAAGGGGAGGGGTGGTGTCCCTCCTCCTGGGTGGTGATGGGGTTGAATCTGACAGCTCATAACGACCTTGAGGCTTTGGGGCCAGCTGGCCCGGCCGGATTTGACCCGGCGGTTAGAAAATTTTTCAGTCAGTACAAATCAGTAACCAGCGACACTTAGAATATTTTTGAAGCAGTACAAATCAGTAACCAGGGACACTTGAAATATTTTTCAGTCAGTACAAATCAGTAACCACTGACACTTAGAATATTTTTGAAGCAGTACAAATCAGTGAACAGCAACACTTGGAATAAGTGCCAGTGGTTACTGATTTGTACTGACTGAAAAATATTCTAAACGTCGCTGGTTACTGATTTGTACTGACTGAAAAATATTCCAAGTGTCGCTGGTTACTGATTTGTACGGATTCAAAAATATTCTAATTGTCGCTGGTTACTGATTTGTACTGATTCAAAAATATTCAAAGTGTCAGTGCATACTGATTTGTACTGACTGAAAAAATTCTAAGTGTCGCTGGTTACTGATTTGTACTGATTCAAAAATATTCTAAGTGTCAGTGGTTACTGATTTGTACAGCTTCAAAAATATTCCAAGTGTCGCTGGTTACTGATTTGTACTACTTCAAAATTATTCTAAGTGTCAGTTGTTACTGATTTGTACTGCTTCTAAAATATTCTAAGTGCCAGTGGTTACTGATTTGTACTGACTGAAAAATATTCTAAACGTCGCTGGTTACTGATTCGTACTGACTGAAAAATATTCTAAGTGTCAGTGGTTACTGATTTGTACTGACTGAAAAATATTCGAAGTGTCGCTGGTTACTGATTTGTATGGATTCAAAAATATTCTAATTGTCGCTGGTTTCTGATTTGAACTGATTCAAAAATATTCCAAGTGTCGCTGGTTACTGATTTGTATTGACTGAAAAATATTCTAAGTGTCCGTGGTTACTGATTTGTACTGATTCAAAAATATTCCAAGTGTCAGTGGTTACTAATTTGTACTGATTCAAAAATATTCAAAGTGTCGTGGTTACTGATTTGTACTGACTGAAAAAATTCTAAGTGTCGCTGGTTACGGATTTGTACTGATTCAAAAATATTCCAAGTGTCGTGGTTACTGATTTGTATTGACTGAAAAATATTCTAAGTGTCCGTGGTTACTGATTTGTACTGATTCAAAAATATTCTAAGTGTCAGTGGTTACTGATTTGTATTGCTTCAAAAATATTCTAAGTGTCGCTGGTTACTGATTTGTACTGATTCAAAAATATTCTAAGTGTCAGGGGTTACTGATTTGTATTGCTTCTAAAATATTCTAAGTGCCAGTGGTTAATGATTTGTACTGACTGAAAAATATTCTAAGTGTCAGTGGTTACTGATTCGTACTGACTGAAAAATATTCCAAGTGTCAGTGGTTACTGATTTGTAATGATTCAAAAATATTCAAAGTGTCGCTGGTTACTGATTTGTACTACTTCAAAAGTATTCTAAGCGTCAGTGGTTACTGATTTGTACTGCTTCAAAAATATTCTAAGTGACAGTGGTTACTGATTTGTACTGACTGAAAAATATTCTAAGTGTCGCTGGTTACTGATTTGTACTACTTCAAAAATATTCTAATTGTCGCTGGTTACTGATTTGTACTACTTCAAAAGTATTCTAAGTGTCGCTGGTCACTGATTTGTACTGACTGAAAAATATTCTAAGTGTCGCTGGTTGCTGATTTGTACTGCTTCAAAAATATTCTAAGTGTCAGTGGTTACTGATGTGTACTGCTTCAAAAATATTCCAAGTGTCAGTGGTTACTGATTTGTACTGACTGAAAAATATTCTAAGTGTCGCTGGTAACTGATTTGTACTACTTCAAAAATATTCTAAGTGTCGCTGGTAACTGATTTGTACTGCTTCAAAATATTCTAAGTGTCAGTGGTTACTGATTTGTACTGACTCAAAAAAATTCTAAGTGTCGCTGGTTACTGATTTGTACTGACTGAAAAATATTCTAAGTGTCGTGGTTACTGATTTGTACGGACTGAAAAATATTCTAAGTGTCGCTGGTTACTGATTTGTATGATTCAAAAATATTCTAAGTGTCGCTGGTTACTGATCTGTACTGATTCAAAAATATTCCAATTGTCGCTGGTTACTGATTTGTACTGACTTCAAAAATATTCTAAGTGTCCGTGGTTACTGATTTGTACTGATTCAAAAATATTCAAGTGTCGCTGGTTACTGATTTGTACTGACTGAAAAATATTCGAAGTGTCGCTGGTTACTGATTTGTACTGATTCAAAAATATTCCAATTGTCAGTGGTTACTAATTTGTACTGATTCAAAAATATTCAAAGTGTCAGTGCATACTGATTTGTACTGACTGAAAAAATTCTAAGTGTCGCTGGTTACGGATTTGTACTGCTTCAAAAATATTCAAGTGTCGCTGGTTACTGATTTGTATTGACTGAAAAATATTCTAAGTGTCGTGGTTACTGATTTGTACTGATTCAAAAATATTCTAAGTGTCAGTGGTTACTGATTTATACTGCTTCAAAAATATTCTAAGTGTCGCTGGTTACTGATTTGTACTGATTCAAAAATATTCTAAGTGTCAGGGGTTACTGATTTGTACTGCTTCAAAAATATTCTAAGTGTCAGTGGTTAATGATTTGTACTGACTGAAAAATATTCTAAGTGTCAGTGGTTACTGATTCGTACTGACTGAAAAATATTCCAAGTGTCAGTGGTTACTGATTTGTAATGATTCAAAAATATTCAAAGTGTCGCTGGTTACTGATTTGTACTACTTCAAAAGTATTCTAAGCGTCAGTGGTTACTGATTTGTACTGCTTCAAAAATATTCTAAGTGTCAGTGGTTACTGATTTGTACTGATTCAAAAATATTCTAAGTGTCAGTGCATACTGATTTGTACTGACTGAAAAATATTCTAAGTGTCGCTGGTTACTGATTTGGACTGACTGAAAAATATTCAAGTGTCAGTGGTTACTGATTTGTACTGATTCAAAAATATTCCAAGTGTCGTGGTTACTGATTTGTACTGCTTCAAAATATTCCAAGTGTCGCTGGTTACTGATTTGTACTGACTGAAAAAATATTCTAAGTGTCGCTAGTTACTGATTTGTACTGACTGAAAAATATTCCAAGTGTCGTGGTTACTGATTTGTACTGCTTCAAAAATATTCTAAGTGTCGTGGTTACTGATTTGTACTGATTCAAAAATATTCAAGTGTCGCTGGTTACTGATTTGTACGGATTCAAAAATATTCTAATTGTCGCTGGTTACTGATTTGTACTGATTCAAAAATATTCAAAGTGTCGTGGTTACTGATTTGTACTGACTGAAAAAATTCTAAGTGTCGCTGGTTACTGATTTGTACTGATTCAAAAATATTCTAAGTGTCAGTGGTTACTGATTTGTACAGCTTCAAAAATATTCCAAGTGTCGCTGGTTACTGATTTGTACTACTTCAAAATTATTCTAAGTGTCAGTGGTTACTGATTTGTACTGCTTCTAAAATATTCTAAGTGCCAGTGGTTACTGATTTGTACTGACTGAAAAATATTTTAAGTGTCGCTGGTTACTGATTCGTACTGACTGAAAAATATTCTAAGTGTCAGTGGTTACTGATTTGTACTGACTTCAAAAATATTCCAAGTGTCGCTGGTTACTGATTTGTACTGATTCAAAAATATTCTAAGTGTCGCTGGTTACTGATTTGAACTGATTCAAAAATATTCTAAGTGTCGCTGGTTACTGATTTGTATTGACTGAAAAATATTCTAAGTGTCGTGGTTACTGATTTGTACTGATTCAAAATATTCCAAGTGTCAGTGGTTACTGATTTGTACTGATTCAAAAATATTCAAAGTGTCAGTGGTTACTGATTTGTACTGACTGAAAAATATTCTAAGTGTCGCTGGTTACGGATTTGTACTGCTTCAAAAATATTCCAAGTGTCGCTGGTTACTGATTTGTATTGACTGAAAAATATTCTAAGTGTCGTGGTTACTGATTTGTACTGATTCAAAAATATTCTAAGTGTCAGTGGTTACTGATTTATACTGCTTCAAAAATATTCTAAGTGTCGCTGGTTACTGATTTGTACTGATTCAAAAATATTCTAAGTGTCAGGGGTTACTGATTTGTACTGCTTCAAAAATATTCTAAGTGTCAGTGGTTAATGATTTGTACTGACTGAAAAATATTCTAAGTGTCAGTGGTTACTGATTTGTACTGACTGAAAAATATTCCAAGTGTCGTGGTTACTGATTTGTAATGATTCAAAAATATTCAAAGTGTCGCTGGTTACTGATTTGTACTACTTCAAAAGTATTCTAAGCGTCAGTGGTTACTGATTTGTACTGCTTCAAAAATATTCTAAGTGACAGTGGTTACTGATTTGTACTGACTGAAAAATATTCTAAGTGTCGCTGGTTACTGATTTGTACTACTTCAAAAATATTCTAATTGTCGCTGGTTACTGATTTGTACTACTTCAAAAGTATTCTAAGTGTCGCTGGTCACTGATTTGTACTGACTGAAAAATATTCTAAGTGTCGCTGGTTGCTGATTTGTACTGCTTCAAAAATATTCTAAGTGTCAGTGGTTACTGATGTGTACTGCTTCAAAAATATTCTAAGTGTCAGTGGTTACTGATTTGTACTGACTGAAAAATATTCTAAGTGTCGCTGGTTACTGATTTGTACTACTTCAAAATTATTCTAAGTGTCAGTTGTTACTGATTTGTACTGCTTCTAAAATATTCTAAGTGCCAGTGGTTACTGATTTGTACTGACTGAAAAATATTCTAAACGTCGCTGGTTACTGATTCGTACTGACTGAAAAATATTCTAAGTGTCAGTGGTTACTGATTTGTACTGACTGAAAAATATTCGAAGTGTCGCTGGTTACTGATTTGTATGGATTCAAAAATATTCTAATTGTCGCTGGTTTCTGATTTGAACTGATTCAAAAATATTCAAGTGTCGCTGGTTACTGATTTGTATTGACTGAAAAATATTCTAAGTGTCCGTGGTTACTGATTTGTACTGATTCAAAAATGTTTCAAGTGTCGCTGATTACTGATTTGTACTGACTGAAAAATATTCTAAGTGTCGCTGGTTACTGTTTTGTACTGATTCAAAAATATTCCAAGTGTCAGTGGTTACTGATTTGTACTGATTCAAAAATATTCAAAGTGTCAGTGCATACTGATTTGTACTGACTGAAAAATTCTAAGTGTCGCTGGTTACGGATTTGTACTGCTTCAAAAATATTCCAAGTGTCGCTGGTTACTGATTTGTATTGACTGAAAAATATTCTAAGAGTCCGTGGTTACTGATTTGTACTGATTCAAAAATATTCTAAGTGTCAGTGGTTACTGATTTATATTGCTTCAAAAATATTCTAAGTGTCGCTGGTTACTGATTTGTACTGATTCAAAAATATTCTAAGTGTCAGGGGTTACTGATTTGTATTGCTTCTAAAATATTCTAAGTGCCAGTGGCTAATGATTTGTACTGACTGAAAAATATTCTAAGTGTCAGTGGTTACTGATTCGTACTGACTGAAAAATATTCCAAGTGTCAGTGGTTACTGATTTGTAATGATTCAAAAATATTCAAAGTGTCGCTGGTTACTGATTTGTACTACTTCAAAAGTATTCTAAGCGTCAGTGGTTACTGATTTGTACTGCTTCAAAAATATTCTAAGTGACAGTGGTTACTGATTTGTACTGACTGAAAAATATTCTAAGTGTCGCTGGTTACTGATTTGTACTACTTCAAAAATATTCTAATTGTCGCTGGTTACTGATTTGTACTACTTCAAAAGTATTCTAAGTGTCGCTGGTCACTGATTTGTACTGACTGAAAAATATTCTAAGTGTCGCTGGTTGCTGATTTGTACTGCTTCAAAAATATTCTAAGTGTCAGTGGTTACTGATGTGTGCTGCTTCAAAAATATTCCAAGTGTCAGTGGTTACTGATTTGTACTGACTGAAAAATATTCTAAGTGTCGCTGGTAACTGATTTGTACTGCTTCAAAAATATTCTAAGTGTCGCTGGTAACTGATTTGTACTGCTTCAAAAGTATTCCAAGTGTCAGTGGTTACTGATTTGTACTGATTCAAAAAAATTCCAAGTGTCGCTGGTTACTGATTTGTACTGACTGAAAAATATTCGAAGTGTCGCTGGTTACTGATTTGTACGGATTCAAAAATATTCTAATTGTCGCTGGTTACTGATTTGTACTGACTGAAAAATATTCTAAGTGTCGCTGGTTACTGATCTGTACTGACTCAAAAATATTCTAATTGTCGCTGGTTACTGATTTGTACCACTTCAAAAATATTCCAAGTGTCAGTGGTTACTGATTTGTACTGATTCAAAAATATTCCAACTGTCAGTGGTTACTGATTTGTACTGACTGAAAAATATTCTAAACGTCGCTGGTTACTGATTCGGACTGACTGAAAAATATTCCAAGTGTCAGTGATTACTGATTTGTACTGCTTCAAAAATATTCTAAGTGTCAGTGGTTACTGATTTGTACTGATTCAAAAATATTTCAAGTGTCGCTGATTACTGATTTGTACTGACTGAAAAATATTCTAAACGTCGCTGGTTACTGATTCGTACTGACTGAAAAATATTCCAAGTGTCAGTGGTTACTGATTTGTACTGATTCAAAAATATTCCAAGTGTCGCTGGTTGCTGATTTGTACTGACTGAAAAATATTCTGAGTGTCGCTGGTTACTGATTTGTACTGCTTCAAAAATATTCTAAGCATCAGTGGTTACTGATTTGTACTGCTTCAAAAATATTCTAAGTGTCGCTGGTTACTGATTTGAATTGATACAAAAATATCCTAATTGTCGCTGGTTACTGATTTGTACTACTTCAAAAACATTCCAAGTATCAGTGGTTACTGATTTGTACTGATTCAAAAATATTCCAACTGTCGCTGGTTACTGATTTGAACTGCTTCAAAAATATTCTAAGTGTCAGTGGTTACTGATTTGTACTACTTCAAAAGTATTCTAAGCGTCAGTGGTTACTGATTTGTACTGCTTCAAAAATATTCTAAGTGACAGTGGTTACTGATTTGTACTGACTGAAAAATATTCTAAGTGTCGCTGGTTACTGATTTGTACTACTTCAAAAATATTCTAATTGTCGCTGGTTACTGATTTGTACTACTTCAAACGTATTCTAAGTGTCGCTGGTCACTGATTTGTACTGACTGAAAAATATTCTAAGTGTCGCTGGTTGCTGATTTGTACTGCTTCAAAAATATTCTAAGTGTCAGTGGTTACTGATTTGTACTGACTGAAAAATATTCTAAGTGTCGCTGGTAACTGATTTGTACTGCTTCAAAAATATTCCAAGTGTCAGTGGTTACTGATTTGTACTGATTCAAAAATATTCCAAGTGTCGCTGGTTACTGATTTGTACTGACTGAAAAATATTCGAAGTGTCGCTGGTTACTGATTTGTACGGATTCAAAAATATTCTAATTGTCGCTGGTTACTGATTTGTACTACTTCAAAAGTATTCTAAGTGTCGCTGGTCACTGATTTGTACTGATTCAAAAATATTCTAAGTGTCAGTGGTTACTGATTTGTACAGCTTCAAAAATATTCCAAGTGTCGCTGGTTACTGATTTGTACTACTTCAAAATTATTCTAAGTGTCAGTGTTACTGATTTGTACTGCTTCAAAAATATTCTAAGTGCCAGTGGTTACTGATTTGTACTGACTGAAAAATATTCTAAACGTCGCTGGTTACTGATTCGTACTGACTGAAAAATATTCTAAGTGTCAGTGGTTACTGATTTGTACTGACTGAAAAATATTCAAGTGTCGCTGGTTACTGATTTGTACTGATTCAAAAATATTCTAATTGTCGCTGGTTACTGATTTGAACTGATTCAAAAATATTCCAAGTGTCGCTGGTTACTGATTTGTATTGACTGAAAAATATTCTAAGTGTCGTGGTTACTGATTTGTACTGATTCAAAAATATTCAAGTGTCGCTGATTACTGATTTGTACTGACTGAAAAATATTCTAAGTGTCGCTGGTTACTGATTTGTACTGACTCAAAAATATTCTAAGTGTCAGTGGTTACTAATTTGTACTGATTCAAAAATATTCAAAGTGTCAGTGCATACTGATTTGTACTGACTGAAAAAATTCTAAGTGTCGCTGGTTACGGATTTGTACTGCTTCAAAAATATTCCAAGTGTCGCTGGTTACTGATTTGTATTGACTGAAAAATATTCTAAGTGTCCGTGGTTACTGATTTGTACTGATTCAAAAATATTCTAAGTGTCAGTGGTTACTGATTTATACTGCTTCAAAAATATTCTAAGTGTCGCTGGTTACTGATTTGTACTGATTCAAAAATATTCTATGTGTCAGGGGTTACTGATTTGTACTGCTTCTAAAATATTCTAAGTGTCAGTGGTTAATGATTTGTACTGACTCAAAAATATTCTAAGTGTCAGTGGTTACTGATTCGTACTGACTGAAAAATATTCCAAGTGTCAGTGGTTACTGATTTGTAATGATTCAAAAATATTCAAAGTGTCGCTGGTTACTGATTTGTACTGACTTCAAAAATATTCTAAGTGTCAGTGGTTACTGATTTGTACTGCTTCAAAAATATTCTAAGTGTCAGTGGTTACTGATTTGTACTGATTCAAAAATATTCTAAGTGTCGTGGTTACTGATTTGTACTGACTGAAAAATATTCTAAGTGTCGCTGGTTACTGATTTGGACTGACTGAAAAATATTCTAAGTGTCAGTGGTTACTGATTTGTACTGATTCAAAAATATTCCAAGTGTCGTGGTTACTGATTTGTACTGCTTCAAATATATTCTAAGTGTCGCTGGTTACTGATTTGTACTGACTGAAAAATATTCTAAGTGTCGCTGGTTACTGATTTGTACTGACTGAAAAATATTCCAAGTGTGCTGGTTACTGATTTGTACTGCTTCAAAAATATTCTAAGTGTCAGTGGTTACTGATTTGTACTGATTCAAAAATATTCCAAGTGTCGCTGGTTACTGATTTGTACTGACTGAAAAATATTCTAAGTGTCGTGGTTACTGATTTGTACTGATTCAAAAATATTTCAAGTGTCGCTGGTTACTGATTTGTACTGACTTCAAAAATATTCTAAGTGTCAGGGTTACTGATTTGTACTGCTTCAAAAATATTCTAAGTGTCGTGGTTACTGATTTGTACTGATTCAAAAATATTCAAGTGTCGCTGGTTACTGATTTGTACTGACTGAAAAATATTCTAAGTGTCGCTGGTTACTGATTTGTACTGACTGAAAAATATTCCAAGTGGTGGTGATTACTGATTTGTACTGCTTCAAAAATATTCTAAGTGTCAGAGGTTACTGATTTGTACTGACTGAAAAATATTCTAAGTGTCGCTGGTTGCTGATTTGTACTGACTGAAAAATATTCTGAGTGTCGCTGGTTACTGATTTGTACTGCTTCACAAATATTCTAAGTGTCAGTGGTTACTGATGTGTACTGCTTCAAAAATATTCTAACTGTCAGTGGTTACTGATTTGTACTGACTGAAAAATATTCTAAGTGTCGCTGGTAACTGATTTGTACTGCTTCAAAAATATTCTCTGTGTCGCTGGTTACTGATTTGTACTGCTTCAAAATATTCCAAGTGTCAGTGGTTACTGATTTGTACTGATTCAAAAATATTCCAAGTGTCGCTGGTTACTGATTTGTACTGACTGAAAAATATTCTAAACGTCGCTGGTTACTGATTCGTACTGACTGAAAAATATTCCAAGTGTCAGTGGTTACTGATTTGTACTGCTTCAAAAATATTCTAAGCGTCAGTGGTTACTGATTTGTACTGATTCAAAAATATTCCAAGTGTCGCTGGTTACTGATTTGTACTGACTGAAAAATATTCCAAGTGTCGCTGGTTACTGATTTGTACGGATTCAAAAATATTCTAATTGTCGCTGGTTACTGATTTGTACTGACTGAAAAATATTCTAAGTGTCGCTGGTTACTGATCTGTACTGACTCAAAAATATTCTAATTGTCGCTGGTTACTGATTTGTACCACTTCAAAAATATTCCAAGTGTCAGTGGTTACTGATTTGTACTGATTCAAAAATATTCCAACTGTCGCTGGTTACTGATTTGTACTGCTTCAAAAATATTCTAAGTGTCGTGGTTACTGATTTGTACTGACTGAAAAATATTCTAAGTGTCGCTGGTTACTGATTTGGACTGACTCAAAAATATTCTAAGTGTCAGTGGTTACTGATTTGTACTGCTTCAAAAATATTCTAAGTGTCAGTGGTTACTGATTTGTACTGCTTCAAAAATATTCTAAGTGTCAGTGGTTACTGATTTGTACTGATTCAAAAATATTTTAAGTGTCGCTGGTTACTGATTTGTACTGACTGAAAAATATTCTAAGTGTCGCTGGTTACTGATTTGTACTGACTGAAAAATATTCTAAGTGTCAGTGGTTACTGATGTGTACTGCTTCAAAAATATTCTAAGTGTCGCTGGTTGCTGATTTGTACTGACTGAAAAATATTCTGAGTGTCGCTGGTTACTGATTTGTACTGCTTCAAAAATATTCTAAGTGTCGTGGTTACTGATTTGTACTGCTTCAAAAATATTCTAAGTGTCGCTGGTTACTGATTTGTACTGATACAAAAATATTCTAAGTGTCGCTGGTTACTGATTTGTACTACTTCAAAAATATTCTAAGTGTCAGTGGTTACTGATTTGTACTGATTCAAAAATATTCAAGTGTCGCTGGTTACTGATTTGTACTGACTGAAAAATATTCTAAGTGTCTCTGGTTACTGATTTGTACTGCTTCAAAAATATTCTAAGTGTCGTGGTTACTGATTTGTACTGCTTCAAAAATATTCTAAGTGTCGTGGTTACTGATTTGTACTGACTCAAAAATATTCCAAGTGTCGCTGGTTACTGATTTGTACTGATTCAAAAATATTCTAAGTGTCGCTGGTTACTGATTTGTACTGACTCAAAAATATTCTAATTGTCGCTGGTTACTGATTTGTACTGACTTCAAAAATATTCTAAGTGTCAGTGGTTACTGATTTGTACAGATTCAAAAATATTCCAAGTGTCGCTGGTTACTGATTTGTACTGCTTCAAAAATATTCTAAGTGTCGTGGTTACTGATTTGTACTGCTTCAAAAATATTCAAGTGTCAGTGGTTACTGATTTGTACTGACTGAAAAATATTCTAAACGTCGCTGGTTACTGATTTGTACTGACTGAAAAATATTCCAAGTGTCGCTGGTTACTGATTTGTACTGATTCAAAAATATTCTAATTGTCGCTGGTTACTGATTTGAACTGATTCAAAAATATTCCAAGTGTCGCTGGTTACTGATTTGTATTGACTGAAAAATATTCTAAGTGTCCGTGGTTACTGATTTGTACTGATTCAAAAATATTCAAGTGTCGCTGGTTACTGATTTGTACTGACTGAAAAATATTCTAAGTGTCAGTGGTTACTGATTTGTACTGATTCAAAAATATTCTAAGTGTCAGTGCATACTGATTTGTACTGACTCAAAAATATTCTAAGTGTCGCTGGTTACGGATTTGTACTGCTTCAAAAATATTCTAAGTGTCGCTGGTTACTGATTTGTATTGACTGAAAAATATTCTAAGAGTCAGTGGTTACTGATTTGTACTGATTCAAAAATATTCTAAGTGTCGTGGTTACTGATTTGTACTGCTTCAAAAATATTCTAAGTGTCGCTGGTTACTGATTTGTACTGCTTCAAAAATATTCTAAGTGTCAGGGGTTACTGATTTGTACTGCTTCTAAAATATTCTAAGTGTCAGTGGTTACTGATTTGTACTGACTGAAAAATATTCTAAGTGTCGTGGTTACTGATTTGTACTGACTGAAAAATATTCAAGTGTCAGTGGTTACTGATTTGTACTGATTCAAAAATATTCAAGTGTCGCTGGTTACTGATTTGTACTGATTCAAAAGTATTCTAAGTGTCAGTGGTTACTGATTTGTACTGCTTCAAAAATATTCTAAGTGACAGTGGTTACTGATTTGTACTGACTGAAAAATATTCTAAGTGTCGCTGGTTACTGATTTGTACTGACTTCAAAAATATTCTAAGTGTCGCTGGTTACTGATTTGTACTGACTTCAAAAATATTCTAAGTGTCGCTGGTCACTGATTTGTACTGACTGAAAAATATTCTAAGTGTCGCTGGTTACTGATTTGTACTGCTTCAAAAATATTCTAAGTGTCAGTGGTTACTGATGTGTACTGCTTCAAAAATATTCCAAGTGTCAGTGGTTACTGATTTGTACTGACTGAAAAATATTCTAAGTGTCGCTGGTAACTGATTTGTACTGCTTCAAAAATATTCTATGTGTCGCTGGTTACTGATTTGTACTGCTTCAAAAATATTCAAGTGTCAGTGGTTACTGATTTGTACTGATTCAAAAAAATTCCAAGTGTCGCTGTTTACTGATTTGTACTGACTGAAAAATATTCGAAGTGTCGCTGGTTACTGATTTGTACGGATTCAAAAATATTCTAATTGTCGCTGGTTACTGATTTGTACTGACTGAAAAATATTCTAAGTGTCGCTGGTTACTGATCTGTACTGACTCAAAAATATTCTAATTGTCGCTGGTTACTGATTTGTACTGACTTCAAAAATATTCCAAGTGTCAGTGGTTACTGATTTGTACTGATTCAAAAATATTCTAACTGTCAGTGGTTACTGATTTGTACTGACTGAAAAATATTCTAAGTGTCGCTGGTTACTGATTTGGACTGACTGAAAAATATTCCAAGTGTCAGTGATTACTGATTTGTACTGATTCAAAAATATTCCAAGTGTCGCTGGTTGCTGATTTGTACTGACTGAAAAATATTCTGAGTGTCGCTGGTTACTGATTTGTACTGCTTCAAAAATATTCTAAGCATCAGTGGTTACTGATTTGTACTGCTTCAAAAATATTCTAAGTGTCAGTGGTTACTGATTTGTACTGATACAAAAATATTCTAAGTGTCGCTGGTTACTGATTTGTACTACTTCAAAAATATTC
This sequence comes from Hemiscyllium ocellatum, assembly GCF_020745735.1. Classification (NCBI taxonomy): domain Eukaryota; kingdom Metazoa; phylum Chordata; class Chondrichthyes; order Orectolobiformes; family Hemiscylliidae; genus Hemiscyllium; species Hemiscyllium ocellatum. Next base: position 765,351 of record NW_026867469.1, on the reverse strand, counting down.
CAAGTATCAGTGGTTACTGATTTGTACTGATTCAAAAATATTCCAACTGTCGCTGGTTACTGATTTGAACTGCTTCAAAAATATTCTAAGTGTCAGTGGTTACTGATTTGTACTGACTTCAAAAATATTCTAAGTGTCAGTGGTTACTGATTTGTACTGCTTCAAAAATATTCTAAGTGTCAGTGGTTACTGATTTGTACTGACTCAAAAATATTCTAAGTGTCGCTGGTTACTGATTTGTACTGCTTCAAAAATATTCTAAGTGTCAGTGGTTACTGATTTGTACTGATTCAAAAATATTCTAAGTGTCGCTGGTTACTGATTTGTACTGACTGAAAAATATTCGAAGTGTCGCTGGTTACTGATTTGTACGGATTCAAAAATATTCTAATTGTCGCTGGTTACTGATTTGTACTACTTCAAAAGTATTCTAAGTGTCGCTGGTTACTGATTTGTACTGACTTCAAAAATATTCTAAGTGTCGCTGGTTACTGATTTGTACTACTTCAAAAATATTCTAAGTGTCGCTGGTTACTGATTTGTACTGACTGAAAAATATTCCAAGTGTCGCTGGTTACTGATTTGTACTGCTTCAAAAATATTCTAAGTGTCAGTGGTTACTGATTTGTACTGACTCAAAAATATTCTAAGTGTCGCTGGTTACTGATTTGTACTGCTTCAAAAATATTCTAAGTGTCAGTGGTTACTGATTTGTACTGATTCAAAAATATTCCAAGTGTCGCTGGTTACTGATTTGTACTGACTGAAAAATATTCTAAGTGTCGCTGGTTACTGATTTGTACTGCTTCAAAAATATTCTAATTGTCGCTGGTTACTGATTTGTACTGACTTCAAAAATATTCTAAGTGTCGCTGGTCACTGATTTGTACTGACTGAAAAATATTCGAAGTGTCGCTGGTTACTGATTTGTACGGATTCAAAAATATTCTAAGTGTCGTGGTTACTGATTTGTACTGACTGAAAAATATTCTAAGTGTCGCTGGTTACTGATCTGTACTGACTCAAAAATATTCTAATTGTCGCTGGTTACTGATTTGTACTGCTTCAAAAATATTCCAAGTGTCAGTGGTTACTGATTTGTACTGATTCAAAAATATTCCAACTGTCGCTGGTTACTGATTTGTACTGCTTCAAAAATATTCTAAGTGTCAGTGGTTACTGATTTGTACTGATTCAAAAATATTCTAAACGTCGCTGGTTACTGATTTGTACTGACTGAAAAATATTCCAAGTGTCGTGGTTACTGATTTGTACGGATTCAAAAATATTCTAAGTGTCGCTGGTTACTGATTTGTACTGATTCAAAAATATTCTAAGTGTCGTGGTTACTGATTTGTACTGACTGAAAAATATTCTAAGTGTCGCTGGTTACTGATTTGTACTGATTCAAAAATATTCTAAGTGTCGCTGGTTACTGATTTGTACAGCTTCAAAAATATTCTAAGTGTCGCTGGTTACTGATTTGTACTGCTTCAAAATTATTCTAAGTGTCAGTTGTTACTGATTTGTACTGCTTCTAAAATATTCTAAGTGCCAGTGGTTACTGATTTGTACTGACTCAAAAATATTCTAAGTGTCGCTGGTTACTGATTTGTACTGACTGAAAAATATTCTAAGTGTCAGTGGTTACTGATTTGTACTGACTCAAAAATATTCGAAGTGTCGCTGGTTACTGATTTGTACTGACTTCAAAAATATTCTAAGTGTCGCTGGTTACTGATTTGAACTGATTCAAAAATATTCCAAGTGTCGCTGGTTACTGATTTGTATTGACTGAAAAATATTCTAAGTGTCGTGGTTACTGATTTGTACTGATTCAAAAATATTTCAAGTGTCGCTGGTTACTGATTTGTACTGACTGAAAAATATTCTAAGTGTCGCTGGTTACTGTTTTGTACTGATTCAAAAATATTCCAAGTGTCAGTGGTTACTAATTTGTACTGATTCAAAAATATTCAAAGTGTCGCTGGTTACTGATTTGTACTGACTGAAAAATATTCTAAGTGTCGCTGGTTACTGATTTGGACTGACTGAAAAATATTCTAAGTGTCGTGGTTACTGATTTGTACTGATTCAAAAATATTCCAAGTGTCGTGGTTACTGATTTGTACTGATTCAAAAATATTCCAAGTGTCGCTGGTTACTGATTTGTACTGACTGAAAAATATTCTAAGTGTCGCTAGTTACTGATTTGTACTGACTGAAAAAATATTCCAAGTGTCGTGGTTACTGATTTGTACTGCTTCAAAAATATTCTAAGTGTCAGAGGTTACTGATTTGTACTGATTCAAAAATATTTCAAGTGTCGCTGGTTACTGATTTGTACTGACTGAAAAATATTCTAAGTGTCGTGGTTACTGATTTGTACTGACTGAAAAATATTCTAAGTGTCGCTGGTTACTGATTTGTACTGACTTCAAAAATATTCTAAGTGTCGCTGGTAACTGATTTGTACTGACTGAAAAGTATTCCAAGTGTCAGTGGTTAGTGATTTGTACTGATTCAAAAATATTCCAAGTGTCGCTGGTTACTGATTTGTACTGCTTCAAAAATATTCTAAGTGTCGTGGTTACTGATTTGTACTGACTAAAAAATATTCCAAGTGTCGCTGGTTACTGATTTGTATTGACTGAAAAATATTCGAAGTGTCGCTGGTTACTGATTTGTACTGACTAAAAAATATTTCAAGTGTCGCTGGTTACTGATTTGTACTGACTTCAAAAATATTCTAAGTGTCAGGGGTTACTGATTTGTACTGCTTCAAAAATATTCTAAGTGTCAGTGGTTACTGATTTGTACTGCTTCAAAAATATTCTAAGTGTCGTGGTTACTGATTTGTACTGACTGAAAAATATTCTAAGTGTCGCTAGTTACTGATTTGTACTGACTGAAAAATATTCCAAGTGGTGGTGGTTACTGATTTGTACTGCTTCAAAAATATTCTAAGTGTCAGAGGTTACTGATTTGTACTGACTGAAAAATATTCTAAGTGTCGCTGGTTGCTGATTTGTACTGACTGAAAAATATTCTAAGTGTCGTGGTTACTGATTTGTACTGCTTCAAAAATATTCTAAGTGTCAGTGGTTACTGATGTGTACTGCTTCAAAAATATTCTAACTGTCAGTGGTTACTGATTTGTACTGACTTCAAAAATATTCTAAGTGTCGCTGGTTACTGATTTGTACTGCTTCAAAAATATTCAAGTGTCGCTGGTTACTGATTTGTACTGCTTCAAAATATTCTAAGTGTCAGTGGTTACTGATTTGTACTGCTTCAAAAATATTCCAAGTGTCGCTGGTTACTGATTTGTACTGACTGAAAAATATTCTAAACGTCGCTGGTTACTGATTCGTACTGACTGAAAAATATTCCAAGTGTCAGTGGTTACTGATTTGTACTGCTTCAAAAATATTCTAAGTGTCAGTGGTTACTGACTTGTACTGATTCAAAAATATTCCAAGTGTCGCTGGTTACTGATCAGTACTGACTGAAAAATATTCTAAGTGTCGCTGGTTACTGATTTGTACTGACTGAAAAATATTCCAAGTGTCGGTGGTTACTGATTTGTACTGCTTCAAAAATATTCTAAGTGTCAGAGGTTACTGATTTGTACTGACTGAAAAATATTCTAAGTGTCGCTGGTTGCTGATTTGTACTGACTGAAAAATATTCTAAGTGTCGCTGGTAACTGATTTGTACTGCTTCAAAAATATTCTAAGTATCGCTGGTTACTGATTTGTACTGCTTCAAAAGTATTCCAAGTGTCAGTGGTTAGTGATTTGTACTGATTCAAAAATATTCCAAGTGTCGCTGTTTACTGATTTGTACGGATTCAAAAATATTCTAAGTGTCAGTGGTTACTGATTTGTACTGATTCAAAAATATTCCAACTGTCGCTGGTTACTGATTTGTATTGACTGAAAAATATTCTAAGTGTCAGTGGTTACTGATTTGTACTGATTCAAAAATATTCCAAGTGTCGCTGGTTACTGATTTGTATTGACTGAAAAATATTCGAAGTGTCAGTGGTTACTGATTTGTACTGATTCAAAAATATTTCAAGTGTCGCTGATTACTGATTTGTACTACTTCAAAATTATTCTAAGTGTCAGGGGTTACTGATTTGTATTGCTTCTAAAATATTCTAAGTGCCAGTGGTTACTGATTTGTACTGATTCAAAAATATTCCAAGTGTCGCTGGTTACTGATTTGTATTGACTGAAAAATATTCTAAACGTCGCTAGTTACTGATTCGTACTGACTGAAAAATATTCCAAGTGGTGGTGATTACTGATTTGTACTGCTTCAAAAATATTCTAAGTGTCAGAGGTTACTGATTTGTACTGACTGAAAAATATTCTAAGTGTCGCTGGTTGCTGATTTGTACTGACTGAAAAATATTCTGAGTGTCGCTGGTAACTGATTTGTACTGCTTCAAAAATATTCTATGTGTCGCTGGTAACTGATTTGTACTGCTTCAAAAGTATTCCAAGTGGCAGTGGTTACTGATTTGTACTGATTCAAAAATATTTCAAGTGTCGCTGATTACTGATTTGTACTGACTGAAAAATATTCCAAGTGGTGGTGATTACTGATTTGTACTGCTTCAAAAATATTCTAAGTGTCAGAGGTTACTGATTTGTACTGACTGAAAAATATTCTAAACGTCGCTGGTTACTGATTCGGACTGACTGAAAAATATTCCAAGTGTCAGTGATTACTGATTTGTACTGCTTCAAAAATATTCTAAGTGTCAGTGGTTAGTGATTTGTACTGATTCAAAAATATTCCAAGTGTCGCTGTTTACTGATTTGTACGGATTCAAAAATATTCTAAGCGTCAGTGGTTACTGACTTGTACTGATTCAAAAATATTCCAAGTGTCGCTGTTTACTGATTTGTACTGACTGAAAAATATTCTAAACGTCGCTGGTTACTGATTCGTACTGACTGAAAAATATTCCAAGTGTCAGTGGTTACTGATGTGTACTGCTTCAAAAATATTCTAACTGTCAGTGGTTACTGATTTGTACTGCTTCAAAAATATTCTAAGTGTCAGTGGTTACTGATTTGTACTGACTGAAAAATATTCTAAGTGTCGCTGGTAACTGATTTTTACTGCTTCAAAAATATTCTATGTGTCGCTGGTAACTGATTTGTACTGCTTCAAAAGTATTCCAAGTGTCAGTGGTTACTGATTTGTACTGACTGAAAAATATTCTAAACGTCGCTGGTTACTGATTCGGACTGACTGAAAAATATTCCAAGTGTCAGTGATTACTGATTTGTACTGCTTCAAAAATATTCTAAGTGTCGCTGATTACTGATTTGTACTGACTGAAAAATATTCTAAGTGTCAGTGGTTACTGATTTGTACTGATTCAAAAATATTTCAAGCGTCGCTGATTACTGATTTGTACTGACTGAAAAATATTCTAAACGTCGCTGGTTACTGATTCGTACTGACTGAAAAATATTCCAAGTGCCAGAGGTTACTGATTTGTACTGCTTCAAAAATATTCTAAGTGTCGCTGGTTGCTGATTTGTACTGACTGAAAAATATTCTGAGTGTCGCTGGTTACTGATTTGTACTGCTTCAAAAATATTCTAAGCATCAGTGGTTACTGATTTGTACTCCTTCAAAAATATTCTAAGTTTCGCTGGTTACTGATTTGTACTGATACAAAAATATTCTAATTGTCGCTGGTTACTGATTTGTACTACTTCAAAAACATTCCAAGTGTCAGTGGTTACTGATTTGTACTGATTCAAAAATATTCCAACTGTCGCTGGTTACTGATTTGTACTGCTTCAAAAATATTCTAAGTGTCAGTGGTTACTAATTTGTACTGATTCAAAAATATTCCAAGTGTCGCTGGTTACTGATTTGTATTGACTGAAAAATATTCTAAGTGTCGCTGGTTACTGATTTGTACTGCTTCAAAAATATTCTAAGCGTCAGCGGTTACTGATTTGTACTGCTTCAAAAATATTCTAAGAGTCAGTGGTTACTGAATTGTACTGACTGAAAAATATTCCAAGTGTCGCTGGTTACTGATTTTTACTGATTCAAAAACATTCTAAGTGTCGCTGGTTACTGATTTGTACTGACTCAAAAATATTCTAATTGTCGCTGGATATTGATTTGTACTACTTCAAAAATATTCTAAGTGTCAGTGGTTACTGATTTGTACAGATTCAAAAATATTCCAAGTGTCGCTGGTTACTGATTTGTCCTGCTTCAAAAATATTCTAAGTGTCAGTCGTTACTGATTTGTACTGCTTCAAAAATATTTTAAATGTCAGTGGTTACTGATTTGTACTGCTTCAAAAATATTTCAAGTGTCGCTGGTTACTGATTTGTACTGCTTCAAAAATATTCTAAATGTCAGTGGTTACTGATTTGTACTGCTTCAAAAATATTCCAAGTGTCAGTGGTTACTGATTAGTACTGACTGAAAAATATTCTAAGTGTCAGCTGGTTACTGATTTGTACTGATTCAAAAATATTCAAGTGTCGCTGGTTACTGAATTGTACTGACTCAAAAATATTCTAAGTGTCGTGGTTACTGATTTGTACTGATTCAAAAATATTCTAATTGTCGCTGGTTACTGATTTGTACTACTTCAAAAGTATTCTAAGCGTCAGTGGTTCCTGATTTGTACTGCTTCAAAAATATTCCAAGTGTCAGTGGTTACTGATTTGTACTGATTCAAAAATATTCTAATTGTCGCTGGTTACTGATTTGTACTGCTTCAAAAATATTCCAAGTGTCAGTGGTTACTGATTTGTACTGATTCAAAAATATTCTAATTGTCGCTGGTTACTGATTTGTACTGCTTCAAAAATATTCTAAGTGTCAGTGGTTACTGATTTGTACTGCTTCAAAAGTATTCTAAGTGTCAGTGGTTACTGATTCGTACTGCTTCAAAAATATTCTAAGTGTCGCTGGTTACTGATTTGTACTGATTCACAGTAGATTTATTTAAGATGAGTCTGGACAGATGGATGAGTAGGTGGGTAGCAGACGGAAACAGATACTTAGGAATTGGGCGACAGGTTTAGACAGTACATTTGGATCGGCTTAGGCTTGGAAAGCCGAAGGGCCTGTTCCTGGACTGTAAATTCTCTTTGTACTTTGTAAGCACACGCGTTGATAAGGCAACACTTCATGCAGTTGCAGTGATGTTAATGTTGTGTCTGTTGGTGAGCTGAAGGATATTTATGACTTCAATTATTAGAGTTTCATGATGTTATCAGAACTAATTACCCAAATTGCCCCAAATACCATAATGACCGTTGATATCCTTTCAATTCTTACTGCAATAAAATCCTGGCAATTGAAAAGTTTGTCATGTTTCCTACAAAATCTATAATTTATTGTTTTGGATTTCCTTTTTGTTTCTTTGGATATAGCAGTGAAACCAGTCCACTTTTAATGTAGGAATTCATTGAAGGTGTTGTGCTTCTAGCATCAAAGGCAATGCACAACAAACTATTAAAGTGACAACATGGATCTCATGTTCACATCATAGTTCAAGTGTTATGGTTTCAAACCCAAATCCCAAAACTTCCACTTCCAATATTGTAGAGTTCGGTTTTGTTTATCACATGACTTGTCAACTGCAAGTTTCATGTGATATCAAATAGATTCCTCTATTCCTGATGAAGGGCTTTTGCCCAAAACATCGATTTTCCTGCTTCTCGGATGCTGCCTGAACTGCTGTGCTTTTCCAGCACCACTCTTATCTAGAATCTGGTTTCCAGCACCTGCAGCCCTTGTTTTTGCCTACTACTAATGTCTCCCTCATAGTACTGCTTCACAAGTGGAGGCAAGGTCTCATCAGGTGCTGAGATGAATATTCTTCACCAATCGAACATCATTAATGTAACAGCTTTTCACAATTACGACACTGCTGTTTATCATTTTCTCTCTTTCATTGTTTTCCTTTCTATTTCTTCTTTTTCTTGTTTCTTTCTGGTTTATTCCATTGTCCTTCCTTTGTTTGTTTCTTTCCCATCTTTCTTTTTCCCTCATTTCCTCCATCAATTCATTCTTCCATTCCGTTCCTTCATCTATTGTTTCCCTTTTCCCGTTTCCCTTTCTATTTTGCCTGTTCTTCTCTTTTATTCCAGTACATCCGTAATCTGTCAGAGCATCAACAGAGAAAGGAAGCAACAAAACATCTTCTGAACACAGTGACCAAAACCAATGGCTCCACAGAACGAATATTTTGGGAAACATTGGTGAAAATGCAAGAATCAAAGCCAAAACTGAAACTCATTCTGAAAGAAATTCAGAGCAGAGGTATTGTACAGTCCAAGTATTTCTAGCAATCAAACATGGTTGCCTCTTTAATGGGTGAGGCTGCCACACACTACTAATGAAATGAAACATCTTTCCCAGGTTTTGACTTGCTTTATAATGCACGCATCAGAGATATGGAAGGAGAGCTGTCAGATCACCTCAAAGGTAAGTCAAAATAAAAGTAATCGTTAATCATAAAAACGTACTGCATTAATTAAGTTCTAACATTTTATTTGTGTCTCACATTTCATCACTGAAAAGAAACAAACCCTCCAAATTGTTACCATGAACTGTTTCTAGAAAATGCAATCAAAGTTACAACACAAAGCAAATGAACTGGAACTTGGGCATGGACAGTGTTCCATCTGCCACAAATTATATGCCACATGTGTGATATTGAGCTTTGTTGGAAATTGTTGAATGCTCATTTGGATTTTCCCAGCTGCTCTGGAGCAGACTGAGCCCAACTTTCCAGTTTTAGATGCTGAACCATAAAGTCATATTCAGTTTTGCAAGTCAGTTGGCTTCAAAATCTTCCCTGGTACTTTCTCAGGCCATTATTTCTTTTCCCTTCATTCACATCAGGATCTGAAAAGAAGCCTTGCTTTTACTGTCAATACTAGGCTTTAGGATGCCTTTATGCAAATATAAATCTCAATATCGCCAGAGTCTTGGAGTCTACAATGTCTGTATTGGGCTGGAGTCGCAGAGCTCCAGACCCAGTTAAAGCTTGAATCAAATACATGACAGACTGAGGAAATATGATGTCATTTATAGGAACACAATTGGTTCTAGACTAGTTACTGATGAAGTCTGATCTGTTGAATACAGAAGTTAGAGTGTGGTCCCATAGTGTGGACAGACTGAACTGATATGTATGTACTGGTTGAAGAAGGTCTTGATTCATATGTCGGCTCCACCTTGGGCAGTGATTTGAAACACACATTGACCTAAAGAAGTTGAGGATATGGGTCACATATAGAAACAGAATCTTTAAACATCCAAGTGTCATATTTCTACCGACTGCATATGTACTCAGATTGCACGCATGTTGTTTGGACATTGAATGAAGGCACAAATAGGGCTACAATGATATTCGCTTGACCTAATTGATCAACCAGGACTAGATAAGGAATTGTTTTTCAATAAGTCACATATCCCAGAAACACATTTCTACACACAGTGCTGAAACATTGGATTTGTGAAGAGCAGATATTTGCTGAAATCTTACTGACGTAGAGTGGCTGTGTCAAAGACTGTACTCCATTGTCTGGCTAGGCAACTAGTTGACTTGGAAACATGTTGAGGGTCATATTGAGATAAGATTTGCTTCATCTATGTCTCAGACTTGTTAAAACATGAAATCAAATATGGGGTCAAGCTGGGTATAGGTAGATTCACATGAAGATTCAGAATAGATAGGGAGTCCATTTACATACAATCTTAGACTGTACAATGAGAGGCTTCAACTTTTGCACTGAAGTGGACAATGAGTTGATAAAATTGGTGGAATATCCCACTGTGATCCTTATACATCGACAGTGTTATTTTATAATTATGGTTCACATAGCACATTTAATTGTATCACTGGTTTGTCATCCTGTTCCCAACATTAAGTATTGAAAAAGGTGAGTGTTATGGCCCACTGGCTGAATAGGGACTGTGCATATGTTTACATTAGGTATAAATTGTCTGAGATTGAAGCAGACATTAATCTCCACTGGGGACAACAAACAAAAACAAAAATGAATACAGTAAATAATAATAAGTGAACAATGCGATAATATTTGGCTTCTCAGATGTTCCAATGTTAAATTCTCCTCAAATGGAGATGACGATAGAGTGGAGGGGCTTGTCTGTTATAATGTAAAATCTACTATAATCCATCTGATTCTCCCTGATTTATATTTAATTTAATTCAGTATTTATTCAGCAAGATTAATTTCTAGCACGGCCATAGTAAAATTTGGATTCGACTCACATTTTGTATTGCTACCCAACTCAAACTCGTCCTTGCTTCTCATTAATTGTTTTAATGTAGTTAATTAACAAATAAGAACAATGCCAACATATATTTGATCATTGTCATGAAAGGTATACAAGATCAACACAAGCAACACCTCCTCCACCAAACCGAGCATGTGGTCAAATGCACTAACAGCAAAATAACGACCATTTCCCTCACTGATCGATATTCAGAGCTTATCATTATTTCCACTCTGCGTGAACGGAGACTAGTGGAACATGAGCTCCTTTCCAGAGGTAGGGAACATGAAGAATGGCAGCGGAAGTACGTCACCAGTGAATTTGAAAAAATCCGGATTGATCAATTATTCAGGAGCAATTTTGGCCACTCCAGCCTGTCTGGCACCATGGTGGTTAGCGGAGTGGCTGGCATTGGTAAGACAACAATGGTGCAGAGGATGGTCCATGAATGGGCAGCAGGAAACATCAATCCTCAGTTCCAATTTGTTCTACATTTCACATTTCGCAATCTTAATGCCATCAACAGAGCCGTTTCTCTGACTGAAATGGTATTGGATCAGTACCCTTATTTAGAAAAGATAATTGACGATATCTGGATGAAACCTGAATATCTTCTCTTGGTTTTTGATGGATTAGATGAGTACAAACACCAGATTCATTTCACTGGCCGCTTGGCTGGTGATGTCTCTGCGAATCACTGTGTTGTGCCTGACTGCAGATGTGAAGTTTTTGAAATGGTGCACTCCCTGGTACAGCAACAGCTGCTCAGAGGTTGTTCTGTGCTGGTGACCAGCCAGCCGACTGCCCTTGACTCATTGGAAAAGGCCAACGTCAACCTTTGGGCTGAGATCCTGGGCTTTCCTGCTGATGAAAGAAAAGAGTTTTTCAGAAAGTTTTTTGGCAGTGAGCAACTCGCTACCAATGTCTTCAAACACGTCGAGGAGAATGAGATCCTGTACACCATGTGCTACAACCCTTCATATTGCTGGATCATTTGCTCAACCTTAGGCCCGCTCTTTACACAGCTGAAATGCAAGCAACCTCTTCCCAAAACCATCACTCAACTTTTCTCCATCTACCTTTCCAATCTCTTGGACAACCACAAGCGAGATGTTGAGGACCAGCAGATGGTTTTACAGCCACTCGGGGAGTTGGCTTACCAGGGAGTTTTGAAAAGGAGAATTGTTTTTAATGAGAATCACTTCATTCAGCATCAGCTGGAGTCCAGCAAATTTATTTCAGGATTCATGATGGAGATCTTGGAAAGGGATGACACAGCTAAAAACATTGTGTACACATTTCTCCACCTTACCATCCAGGAATTCTTGGCTGCCCTGGCTCAGTATTTGAGTCCAAAGCATCAGAACGTGGTAGAAATGCTTCACTGTGCTTTTAAGAAGGATGATGGTCGGTTTGAGATTTTTATTCGATTTTTAGTTGGTCTTTCAACACCCACTTCATCCGAAATCTGGAACCATTCCTGGGTCCGCTGTCTCATCACACGACCTGTCAGGTGATAGACTGGCTGCAGACCAATGTTCAGGCAGAAATCAAAAACATGGACAGAGTCACTGGAAAGAGGAAACTGCTGAACATATTCCATTATTTGTCGGAGTCTCAGAATAGAGCTTTAGTTCAGAAGACCATTGGATCTGTGGAACGTTTGAACTTTAGGGATTCCAATCCAAAGAATGCACTGAGATTGAACCCAATGGACTGTTTTGTAATGTCTCATGTTGTACAACTTTGTGAATCAGTGATGGAGTTGAATTTGGAGAAATGTTATATTCAGGAGGAGGGGATCAAACGATTAGCCCCTGCAATCCACAAATGTAAAGTTCTAAGGTATGTATTGATCCGGGTGAAATTAGATAACATGTCGGCAATGACCCATTGATTTTCTCTTTTAAATTTCACCTGATATGAATTTCATTGGATCATAGAATCTCTACAGAGCAGAAAATGTTCATTTGGACCATCAACAACCCTCTGAAGTGCATCCCATCCAGACCCCTCCCCTATCTCTGCATTTCCCAAGGGACATGAAAGACTACAGAAAAGATTTAGAAGGAGGTTGCCAGGGTTGGAGCGTTTGACCTATAAGGAGAGGCTGAATGGACTGGGACTGTTTTCCCTGGAGCATTGAAGGCTGAGGGTGACCTTATAGAGTTTATAAAGTCATGAGGAACATGTTTAGGTTAAATAGGCAAGATCTTTTCCTTGGGATCTGGGAGTGAGAGGGGAAAGATTTAAAAGGGACTTAAGGGGCAACTTCTTCTCACAAATAATGGTGTGCGTATGGAATGAGCTGCCAGAGGAAGTGGTGGAGGCTGGTGCAATTACAACATTTAAAAGGCATCTTGATGGTTATATGAATAGGAATCACTTCGAGGGATATGGGCCAAATGCTGGCAAATTTGATTAGACTAATTAAGGATGTCTGGTCAGCATGGACAAGTTGGACCAAAGGGTCTGTTTCCTTGTTGTACATCTCTATGACTCTATAGCCCATCTAGTCTGCAAATCCCTGGACACTATGGGCAATTTAGCACGATCAGTCCATTTAACCTGCACATGGTTGACTGTGGGAGGAAACTGGAGTACCCAGAGGCAACCCATGCAGACACTGGGCGAATGTGCAAACTCCACACAGACAGTCACCCAGGGGCGGAATCAAACCCAGATCCTTGGTGCAGTGAGGAAACAGTGCTAACTGTTGAGCCACTTGTCACTATAGTAGCTGAATCACAATTACTATTCATTTTTTTTCTGAGAGTCAAGGAGTTTTCCATGCTTTTTTTTATTTTTAACGCTACTACTACATTGACCTTGATACTGAGTGCTCTAACTATAACAAAAACAAGCACCAGGCTAACTTAGTTGGTCTTACACTGTGAGACATTCAAAGCCACAAGGAGTCTGGCAGAGTCTTTAACGAGTGCTATGACAAGGAAACAAAGAACCGAGCCAAATCACCGTACCTCTGTGTTCACAACAGAGTAAAATTAAAACCTTCAAAGATTTTAGCCTCAACAATTCCTAACCAGACTTTATAACCAATCGCAGACTCTGTTGATTATGAAACCTAGGTGGTAGGTTAATAACTGAAACAACAACAAAAAGCAATTTATTACCAATATAGGAACTTTAGCAGAGCAAAATTAAACAACAAAGTTTGAAATCAGTAACCTTGTTTTCAGGGCAATTCACACAAAAGACAGACAGACAGACAGACAAATAAATAAATAGAGTGAAGGGATAAGTAAAATAAAGTAACAAAACTGGCCAGATTAAGTGGTTTTCATATCTTATTCTCAATGTATATTGATAGTTTCTTTGTTAATTTTCTGAAGATATCGATCTGTGCCACCTTTGAATTCACTCTGAGGACTGAAATTCTGAAATAAAGTGGAAGGTTAGGCGGGAGCATTTACATCTTCATGCTGTAACATCAATAGCCAAGTTCATTCTCTCAAAAGCACAGTCCCAAAAACCAACCTAAACCGTGATCTATGCCTATGTTTGACCATCTCATTCTCTCCCAGAAACAAATGGAAATTGCTGTTCTGAGGAAAGCTCATTGGACCGAAATATATCTATCCACAGATGCTACCAGACCTGCTGCGCTTTTCCCTCAATTTTTGTTTTTGTTTGTTATGTCCAGTACCCACAGTTCTTTTGATTTTATGTTCTATCCCAAGCTTGTTCGCAGCCTCCGCGATCGCCGTCCAGACAACCGCCTCCACGATCGCCAGGAAGACCATCGCCGACGGATTCACGACCCCCGCGACTATCGGGAATAACAGGGTTTTTTTCGTCGCCACAGCCATTTCCGCCCCTTGGGTTGCCGTCGCCGCAGCCACTTCCGCCCTCAGTGACATCACTAACCTGCACGACCACAACGCCTCATGTGTCTCCGCCCCCACACCGATCTCCGTCACCACGTGTAACCCCGCCCCCACGCCGATCTCCGTCCCCGCCCCTGCGCCTAACCCCACCCCCACTCCCAGCTGCAGTCCTACAGCAGGTCCTAGCTCCCAGCCCTGCCGTGTTTTCACTATCCCTCCAGACCTCCCCCTCTCTGAGGATGAAAGATCAGTCCTCAGCAGAGGCCTCACCTTCATTCCCCTATGCCCTTGGATTAACGAGTTCAACACGCGGTGAGACATTGAATAATTCTTCCGCCGCCTTCGCCTCCATGCCTACTTTTTCAACCAAGACTCTCACCTACCCTCTGACGACCCCTTCTCCCACCTCCAACACACCCCATCCACCTGGACACCCCGTGCTGGCCTCTTACCTGCCCTCAACCTCTTTATAGCCAACTGCCGCCGCGACATTAACTGCCTCAACCTGTCCACCCCTCTTACCCACTCCAACCTCTCACCCTTGGAACGTGCAGCCCTCCACTCCCTCTGCTCCAACCCCAACCTCACTATCAAACCGGCAGACAAGGGTGGCGTGGTAGTAGTTTGGCGCACCGACCTTTATACCGCTGAGGCCAAACGCCAGCTCGCAGACACCTCCTCCTACTGCCCCCTTGACCATGACCCACCTCCCACCACCAAACCATCATCTCCCAGACCATCCATAACATCATCACCTCAGGGGATCTCCCATCTGCCACCTCCAACCTCATAGTCCCACAACCCCGCACTGCCCGTTTCTACCTCCTGCCCAAAATCCACAAACCTGACTGCCCGGGCCGACCCATTGTCTCAGCCTGCTCCTGCCCCACCGAACTCATCTCTGCATACCTCGACACGGTCCTGTCCCTCTTAGTCCAACAACTCCCCACCTACGTTCGGGACACCACCCACGCCCTCCACCTCCTCCATGACTTTCACTTCCCCGGTCCCCAACGCCTTATCTTCACGATGGACATCCAGTCCCTGTACACCTCCATCCCCCATCATGAAGGACTCAAAGCCCTCCACTTCTTCCATTCCCGCCGTACCAACCAGTACCCTTCCATTGACACCCTCCTTCAACTGACTGAACTGGTCCTCACCCTGAACAGCTTCTCTTTCCAGTCCTCCCACTTCCTCCAAACCAAAGGAGTTGCCATGGGCACCCGTATGGGCCCCAGGTATGCCTGCCTCTTTGTAGGATATGTGGAATAGTCCATCTTCCGCAACTACGCTGGCACCACCTCCCACCTTTTCCTCCGCTACATCGATGACTGTATCGGCGCTGCCTCATGCTCCCACAAGGAGGTTGAACAGTTCATCCACTTTACCAACACCTTCCACCCCGACCTCAAATTCACCTGGACTGTCTCAGACTCCTCCCTCCCCTTCCTAGATCTTTCCATTTCTATCTTAGGCGACCGAATCAACACGGACATCTACTATAAACTGACTGACTCTCACAGTTACCTAGACGATACCTCCTCCCACCCTGCCCCCCTGTAAAAACGCCATCCCATATTCCCAATTCCTTCGTCTCCACCGCATCTGCTCCCAGGAGGGCCAGTTCCAATGCCGTACAGCCCAGATGGCCTCCTTCTTCAAGGACTGCAGATTCCCCCCAGACATGATCGACGATGCTCTCCACCGCATCTCCTCCACTTCCCGTTCCTCCGCCCTTGAGCCCCGCCCCTCCAACCGCCACCAGGACAGAACCCCACTGGTTTTCACCTACCACCCCACCAACCTCCATATACAGCGTATCATCCGCCGTCATTTCCGCCACCTCCAAATGGACCCCACCACCAGGGATATATTTCCCTCCCCTCCCCTATCAGCGTTCCGAAAAGACCACTCCCTCCGTGACTCCCTCGTCAGGTCCACACCCCCCACCAAACCGATCTCCACTACCGGCACCTTCCCCTGCAACTGCAAGAAATGCAAAACTTGCGCCCACACCTCCTCCCTTACTTCTCTCCAAGGCCCCAAGGGATCCTTCCATATCCGCCACAAATTCACACCTCCACACACATCATCTATTGCATCTGCTGCACCCGATGTGGCCTCCTCTATATTGGAGAGACAGGCCGCCTACTTGCGGAATGTTTCAGAGAACACCTCTGGGACACCCGGACCAACCAACCCAACCACCCCGTGGCTCAACACTTCAACTCCCCCTCCCACTCCACCAAGGACATGCAGGTCCTTGGACTCCTCCATCGCCAGACCATAACAACACGACGGTTGGAGGAAGAGCGCCTCATCTTCTGCCTGGGAACCCTCCAATCACAAGGGATGAACTCAGATTTCTCCAGTTTCCTCATTTCCCCTCCCCCCACCTTGATTCATTCGAATCCCTCGAACTCAGCACCGCCTTCCTAACCTGCAATCTTCTTCCTGATCTCTCCGCCTCCACCCCACTCCGGCCTATCACCCTCACTTTGACCTCCTTCCACCTATCACATCTCCACCGCCCCTCCCCCAAGTCCCTCCTCCCTACCTTTTATCTTAGCCTGCTGGACACACTTTCCTCATTCCTGATGGAGGGCTTATGCCCGAAACGTTGAATTTCCTGTTCCTTGGATGCTGCCTGACCTGCTGCGCTTTTCCAGCAACACATTTTCAGCTCTTGTTCACAACAATTCCCAGGTACTGGCCTGATCAATTCCCAAACATCTCTTATCTGGTTCAATGTGCTGCTCTCCCACTGTGCTGAAATACCTACAGGATCCTATTGATCAAGAGCTGACCTGCCATTAACTGTGAGGCCCCACCTCACAAACAAACAGCAGCTTGTTTGTTTGTTTTCTTGAAACACAAGTTGATGTTCACAATCCAAAGATCATTTCCAGCTCATTGCACGTCACAGCTACAAATCAAAATTGATAAAATAATAAATTAAACGAAAAGAAAAATTGGCGAAGGTTCGAACACTAATCCTAAGAGGCCCTCAATTAAATGAACAGACCTGGTATGTGACTGAACATAGTTCACTGACAGAGAATAGCAATGGAGATCAGGTGGCAAATCAAACTGTTGAACCCAACCTCTGTCACCAACTGTGTGCCATTGCAGAGATGAATATCATCCTTTGTAGTTTACTTTTACAAACCAAAGCTAATCTGATATTGTATTTGACCTAACCATTCGCTAGATAAATAGTAAGTGAATGCTGTACCTAGTTCAATGCAGAATACATTGCTAACACAGCAAGGCTGCCATTCATGTATCTGAAATTGTTACGGGTGAGTGTCAGGATGGGTTTGAAATAGAGGTTCAACAGTCTGTGATTTACACGAGACATGATCTGCCCTTTGTGGTAGTACAAAATTCACCATTCACCTCAGCAGCAGGGAGATTGGGCAGCTTATCGCCACATATTTTACATGACTGTTGGGATAAACTATTATCCATTCTGGAACTGAAAACATGTCTTGTGTATTGTTAAATACATCAGAGAAGCAGGAATTTATTGATTGATTGATGTCTATAAGTCTTTTTCTTTGTGTTATCCAAGCAGGGCAATAGTGCCTCACAATTATCCATATGTGATCCAGCAAAGAGTAAAAGAAATGGTTGAGTTCAATGGAATATAATTGCACAAATGTTTTAAAAAATTGAAAATAAGACAATCAATTTTCTATCTTGCGTTCAACTTGTCATAGAGTCAAATAACATGGAAACAGACCCTTTGGTCCAACCAGTCTATGATGAACGTAATCCCAAACTAAACTTGTCCCACCTGCCTGCTCCAGGCCCATATCCCTCCGAACCTTTCCTTCTCATGTATTTATCGAAATATCTTTTAGAGTCATAGGGTCATAGAGATGTACAGCACGGAAACAGACCTTTCGGTCCAAACTGTCCACACCGACCAGATATCCCAACCCAATCTAGTCCCACCTGCCAGCACCCAGCCCATATCCCACAAAACCCTACCTATTCATATACCCATCCAAATGCCTCTTAAATGTTGCAATTGTACCAGCCTCCACCACATCCTCTGGCTACACGTACCACCCTCTGCGTGAAAAAGTCGACCTTTAGGTCTCTTTTATATCTTTCCCCTCTCACCCTAAACCTATGCCCTCTAGTTCTGAACTACTCAACCCCAGGGAAAAGACTGTCTATTTAGTTTCTCCCTGCCCCTCATCATTTTGTAAACCTCTATAAGGTCACCCCACAGCCTCCGATGCTCCAGGGAAAACAGCCCCAGCCTGTCCAGCCTCTCCCAATAGCTCAAATCCTCCAGCCCTGGCATCATCTTTGTCAACCTTTTCTGAACCCTTTCAAGTTTCACAACATCGTTCCGATAGGAAGGAGACCAAAATTGCATGCAATATTCCAACAGTGGCCTAACCAATGTCCGGTACAGCCGCAAGATGACCTCCCAACTCCTGTACTCAATACTCTGAACAATAAAGGAAAGCATACCAAACGCCTTCTTCATTATCCTATCGACCTGCAACTCTGCTTTCAAGGAGCTATGAACCTGCACTCCAAGGTCTCTTTGTTCAGCAACACTCCCTAGGACCTTACCATTAAGTGTATAAATCCTGCTAAGATTTGCTTTCCCAAAATGCAGCAACTCGCATTTATCTGAATTAAACTCCATCTGCCACTAATTGCACCCATATCCAGCACTTCCTCAGGGACTACCCTCTGAGTTTCAAAAAAATTCTTCTTGTGACTTTTTTTAACTCTGTCTCCTCTCACCTTAAAAATGTGCCCCTAGTCTTGAAATCCCCCATCCTCAGGAAAAGACCCCTACCATTAAGCCTTTTTATACCGCTGATGATTTTATAACCCTTTGAGGTTACCTCTCAACCTCTTATGCTCCAGTGGGAAAAAATCCCAGTCTATCAAGCCTGTCCTTATAACTCAAACCTTCCATATCAACAGCTTCCTGGTAAACCTTTTCTGAACCTTCTCCACCTTAATAATATTCTTCTTTTACCTAAGTGACTGTAACTGGACACAGTATTCCAGAAGAGGCCTCACCAAATCAAACTTCAAAGAATTATGCACCTGAATCCTTAGCTCCCTCTGTTGTACAACACTACCCAAAGCCCTCTCATTAACTGATTAACCTCTCCCCAAGTTTGTTGTATCAAAATGCATTTATCTAGATTGAACTCCATCTGCCATTTCTCACCCGATTGACCAATTTTGTCAAAATCCCTGAGAAAATCCTCTTCTTTACTATGCCACCAATTTTGATATAATTTGCAAATTTACTAACCATGCCTTCTGTATTTTCATCCAAATCGTTTCTATAAGTGACAAAAGACCAGCCAGAACCGATCCCCATGGAACATCAGTGGTGACAGGCCTCCAAGTCTGAAAAACAAAACTCCACTTTGTCTCCTGCTGTTAAGCCAATTTTGTATCCAATTGGCAAGCTCTCCCTGAATCCCATGTGTCCAGTTTTGTGTTAAAATATATATTCTATTTCCAGGTCATAAAATGGGTAGTACATAATAAGGCCATCTGGCCAATTATGTCTGCACTGGCTCCTTAAATGGCCGACACACTTCATCCTATTCCCCTCCTTTTCCCTCAAAGCTATCACATGTTTTCTCCTTCAGGTATATATCAAATTCCTCTTTTCAGAGTTGTGCTGGGTTGTACTGTCAATAGCCTTTCAGTCAGTGAACGAGTAACAGCAATTTACTGAGTAAAATATATGATAAGAACTGTACACCTCTCATTTTTCACCATTCCAGCAATTAATCTACTGTTTGAAATGTGTGTTCACTGGTCACCAAATAATTCAGTGAGAATAGTTAATGCAAGATTTCCATCTGTTTTCTAATACTGCACAACACTGTTCTATCTGCCCATGCCTCAGTGTGCCAATGAGAAATAATTGGTGGAGTTTCTGTAAGGTGAAGTTTATGTTATGTTAATCCGAGAGATTTCCCACTTCTTGATTGTTTTTTTTTCTTGGCTGTTAGGCTGAATGACAATAACATTGGAGATACAGGAATCAACATTTTGTCTGCATCATTGGCTCATTCGGAATGCAAAACAAAGCGATTGGAGTACGTAATCTTCCCAACATTAACCCCAAATTTTATGTGCAATGATATGTGGCAAGTCGGGAATTTGCTTTATCTTTGGCATGACCACTGTTGAATATATAGGAGAAGGTGAGGACTGCAGATGCTGGAGACTAGAGTCAAGAGTGTGGTGCTGGAAAAGCACAGCCAGTCAGGCAGCATCCAAAGAGCAGGAGAGTCGATGTTTTGAACATTGGTTGTGCCTGACTGACATCATGGCAGAGGCCGGTTCAACTGAAGTGTTCAGAAAGGAATTAAACTTTGGTATGGAAAGGCCCAGTGCACAGGGATACGGGATACAGAGTGGCAGGAAGTGAATTGCTCATTCGGAGCCTCGAATCACCTCCTCCTGCACTGTACCCTGTTTGATTCTGTGAGGCTGTAGGAACGCATATTCTTTTCAAAATTAAGAGTAATGTCTTTCAATTAAGAAATAATAGTGTGAAAGACTAAAAGCATTAAAGTTAATTGATTATTAGTAATGACAAACTAAGTCAAATAAAATGAAAAGGAGGCTGATGGTTCAAAAGCTTTCTCACTTTGTTATGCTGCTCCAATTATTTCTCTTCCTTTCAGTGGAATTTCTTTTATCTTTTTGAGACATATTGAAAACTGATTTGTAATTATCGATCTTTAGTTTGCAGGATGGCATTTAATCAGAGCGAATCATTGTCAATACTATACCTGGATGGAAATAAATTCACAGATGATTGCATTCCGAAAATGAGAAACTTCATCAACTGCAAGAATTTGGAGCTGATTCAGTGAGTGCATAAGTTAAAATATTAAACATTTCCATTGTATTGCAAACAATAATTTCCTGTAGTCATGTCCACAGCATGTTCTTCAGGTGTGCTTAACATATTAATTCACCGGAACATAGAAAATCGGAGCAGCATCAGGCCATTCGGCCCATAGACCCTAATCTATCATTAAATATACCATGGATAATTATCCACCTTTGAACCCTGTTCCTGTTTTCTCCCCGATATCCTTGACCCCTTTAACCCTTAAGAACTTTATCTGCCTGGCGTCATAGAGATGTGCAGCACAGAAACAGGCCCTTTTCTCTAACTGTCCATGCCGAACAGATACCCCAAATTAATCTAGTTCAGATGGAGTTTAATTTAGATAAATGTGAGGTGCTACATTTTGGAAAGGCAAATCAGGGCATGACTTGTACACTTAACGGGAAGGTCCTGGGGACTGTGTTGAACAAAGAGACCTTGAAGTGCAGGTTCATAGTTCCTTGCAAGTGGAGTCACAGGTAGATAGAATAGTGAAGAAGGCATTTGGTATGCTTTCCCATATTGGTCAGAGGACTGAGTATAGGAGTTGGGAGGTCATGTTGAAGCTGTATAGGACATTGGTTCGGCCACTTTTGGAATATTCTGGTCTCTCTCCTAGAGGAAGGATGTTGTGAAACTTGGAAGGGTTCAGAAAAGATTTACAAAGTTGTTGTCAGTGTTGGAGGCTTTGAGCTGTACGGAGAGGCTGAATAAACTTTGTTTTCTCTGGAGCGTTGGAGGTTGAGGGGTGATCTTATAGAGGTTTATAAAATAATGAGTCCCATGGTTAGGGTAAATAGACAAGGTCTTTCTCTGGGATGGGGGAGTCCAGAACTAGAGGGTGTAGGTTTAGAGAGTGAGAGGGGAAACACTGAATAGGGACCTAAGGGGCAATCTCTTCATGCAGAGGGTGGTGCGTGTATGGAATGAGCTGCCAGAGAAATGGTGGAGGCTGGTACAATTATGACGTTTAAAAGGCATAGAACATAGAAAAATACAACGCAGTACATGCCCTTCGGCCCTCGATGTTGCGCCGATCCAAGCCCACCTAATCTACACTAGCCCACTATCCTCCATATGCCTATCCAATGTCCGTTTAAATGGCCATAAAGAGGGAGAGTCCACCACTGTCACTGGCAGGGCATTCCATGAACTCACAACTCGCTGAGTAAAGAATCTACCCCTAAAATCTGTCCTATACCTTCCACCCCTTAATTTAAAGCTATGCCCCCTTGTAATATCTGACTCCATACGTGGAAAAAGGTTCTCATGGTCAACCCTATCTAAACCCCTAATCATCTTGTACACCTCTATCAAGTCACCCCTAAACCTTCTTTTCTTCAATGAAAACAGCCCCAAGTGCCTCAGTGTTTCCTCATACGATCTTCCTACCATACTGGTAGCAATATCCTGGTAAACCTCCTCTGCACCCGTTCCAGTGCCTCCACATCCTTCCAAAAGTATGGTGACCAAAACTGCACACAATACTCCAGATGCGGCCGCACCAGTCTTATACAACTGCAACATGACCTCAGGACTCCGGAACTCAATTCCTCTACCAATAAAAGCCAGTACGCCATATGCCTTCTTCACAGCACTATTTACCTGGATGGCAACTTTCAGAGATCTGTGTACATGGACACCAAGATCCCTTTGCTCATCCACACTACCAAGTATCCGACCATTAGCCCAGTACTCCATCTTCTTGTTATTCTTACCAAAGTGAATCACTTCACACTTACCTACATTGAACTCCATTTGCCACCTTTCTGCCCAGCTCTGCAGCCTATCTATATCCCGCTGTAACCTGCCACATCCTTCCTCACTGTCAACAACTCCACCGACTTTCTTATCATCCGCAACCTTGCTCACCCAACCTTTTAGCCTCTCCTCCAGGTCATTGATAAAAATCTGGGTGGGCACAAGAATAGGAAGGAAATGGGACAAGCGCTGGCAAATGGGACTAGATTAGGTTAGGATGTGGAGCTGCCAGTGTTGGACTAGGGTATACAAAGTTTAAAAATCCCTCAATACCAGGTTATAGTCCAAAAGGTTTAATTGGAAGCACTAGCTTTCAGAGCGCTGCTCCGGACAACCACCTGATGAAGGAGCAGTGCTCCAAAAGTTAGTGTTGAATGATTTTTAGATTGGGTTAGGATATCTGGTCAGCATGGACGAGTTGGACCTCAGGATCTGTTTCTGTGATGTACATGTCTCTGACTTGTTATGGACCAGGCCAGACCCCCTCAAAACATTTCAAGAAAGTATCCCAGACCCTAACTTTGCTCATTGTTTTAAGAAGGTGTAAAGTGGATATTCCAGGAGAGGTGCCGTTGGTCAAACCACTTCATTTTAAACAAAACCAAATTTATTTACAAGATTACCCAATGAAATAGAAGCAAAAGAGAACGGAATGCAGAATAACCTCACCTATCCAAAAACCAAACAGACTTTACCTGTTGTTCCCTATACTTGCAATAATCCCCATAAACACCTCGTGGCGCAAAAGGTAACATCAAACAGGGTCTTACAGGAGAGAGATGTCAGACAGAGAGGATCAGCACGAACCTGCTTCTTTCACGTAACTGTTTCTTGGATCTGCAGCCTCAAAACACTACCTGTCTGCTTTCAGTGAATAGCCAGACTTCCAAAAACCAAATCAAACCAGAGAAAAGCTGAGCTGGGAGAAGTAACCATTCCCCTTTCATTGCACAAATGTCTTTTAAAACTAAAACTTTTTGCTGGAGGCAGTATCTGTAGCTATAATCAAACTGGCCCTAAAACCCTTCGAAACCCAAACCTTTTGGAACCTGTGTCTTTTACGATCTCTCTGGGGGGAAAGAAAACCAAGTACAACAGAACCTTGTTAAAGGAGCAGCATCATCACAGACTCTATTTGATAACATTTGGCCCTAATCCCCCTCAACCCTTCGCATTCATAAACCCATCCAGATGCCTTTTACATGCTGTAATTGTCCCAGCCTCCACCACTTCCTCTGGCAGCTCACTCCAATCTCATACCATCCCTCTGTGTGAAAACGTTGCCCCTTAGGTCCCTTTTAAATCTTGCCCCCAACTTAACCCTATGCACCCTAGTTTTGGTCTCCCCCAACCCTGGGGAACACATCTTGTCTATTTGCCCTACCCATGCCCCTAATATGGTTTTATAAACCTTGTATGGTTTTATAAACCTTGATATAAAGTCACCCCTCAGCCTCCCATGTCCCAACCTATTCAGCCTCTCCCTCTAGGTCAAACCCTCCAACCCCAACAACATCCTTGTAAATCCTTTCTGAACCATTTCAACTTCCACAACATCCTTCCTATAGCAAGAAGCCCAGAGCTGCATGCAGCATTTCAAAAGTGGCCAAAGCAATGGCCTGCACAGCCACAACATGGCATACTAAAGCAAAGAAATGCAGATAATAGAAACCTGAAACAAAAGCCAAAATTGCTTAAGAAACTCAACACGCCTGACAGCATCTGTGGAGAGAAAGTAAAATGTTTCGAATCCAGTGATCCTTCTTCACAGCTGACTCTCTTTCTCTCTCTGTAAACCTGCTAAGTTTCACCAGAAATTTCTGTTCATTTTGAGAACAATATTTAACTTTTTCTTTACAACAATTCAGAGTTTTAGCCAACAAACACTCTCTCTGACAGTGAATTTCACAGACTCACCTCAACCTGAGTGAAGAAATTTATCCTCATCTCAGCTCGAAATAGCCTACCCCAGATCCTTAGACATTGACCCCTTGTTCTGGACCTTGGGAATATCCTTCCTGTTTTTACCCTGACCTTTCCTATTTTGTAGGTTTCTAAAAGATGCCCCATATTATTCTAACCTACAGTGAAAATAACTGATCCAGTCTCTCTTCATTCATCAGTCCTGCTATCCCACGAGTCAGTCTGGGAAACCTTTGTTATATTCCTTCTATGCATGAATGTCCTTCATTGGATAAGGGACAAAAACTGCACACATGACTTCAGGTGTAGTCTCACCAAGGCACTGCATGTAGGCAACTAGACAGCCCCACTTCTGTCGTTGAATCCTCTTCTCTTTTTCTGTCTCTCTCTCTCTATCTCACACCCGGACTCTCTTCGCCTCAGCATGCTACTCTCTAAGGGGTTGTCGGGGGGAGAGAGACTGTCACACATCTCCTTCTGGAATTTGTCTTTGCAAAGGAAATCTGGAGAAAGATGCAGTGGCCTTTGTCAAGGTTCATCCTGAGCAGCTCCCTGACGCAAGACTCTGTACTCTACAGTCTGTTCCCCAGGACGCACAACGAGACAAACATCAACTGCTCCTGGTGGACCGTCACCTTGCTGAAAGACACTCTTTGCTCTGCCTTAAAGTTGTTGATTGTTAGTTCCCACCTGAATCACATACACTGCTGTTCCCCCTCCCTTTCCAGGGGTTAATCCAGCTGTTCTTTGACACTGAATACTCAGCAATCTCCTTCCCTGTTCTAGTGATTCAACTCCCAGAATTTTCCTCAGTCACTTCTCACTACAAACCTCTAGTGGATGCTCTTTCTCCTGCTGAGCCCCATGGCCTCCACAACTCCCATCTCATTAAGTTGAAACAAGTTGTTATCTCTTACTGGTTCCCTTTGCGCGAGTTTCAGGTCTAGTCTGGTTGACAACGTCCTCACGAACTAACGAATTTGGTTCCTTGTGTTGCTCCTGAGAATCTGATGCTCCCCAGTCGGAATCTGTTCTCCGTCCTTGCCATTTGAAGCACGTCTTTGAGGTGATGTTCAAAGTGCAATCAACATTTCAGTATGAAGTGATGAAAAATCAGCAGAATAAAAATCCTTGCCCATATCCATCTTGATACCAGTCGTTAGGAAGGAGTCATTACTGTGTTAATTATGTGTGTTGTAAATTTTAGTGCCAAAGTTGAAACCAGATATCCATCCCATTTTCATTCCATATTCATATCTGAAACATACATCTTTAATCACATCTTTATCAGTCAGAACTATTTAATGTCTTCTGAAAATACCTCTGGGCCAGACTAGGTAAGATTCCCAGATTCCCTTTGGTGATGGACATGAGTGAAGCAGATATGTATTTACAGCAATCACTGTAATGGTTCTGCAATGGTGACTATGAAACTAACTTTCAATTTCAGATGGATTAATTATTTGAGATAAAATTCAGCCAGTTGCTGGTATTTATACTCTAGGTCACTGCATTACAAGTCCAATGTGATTTCCTTCAGTCCAGCTACATCCTCAATTTACAATTCCCCAAATATCAACACCTTAGTTTCTTACAGCACTGTCTGTGTGTGCAGCAGCTCATTAGATTCTCTCTCCCCCACCACTTACACCAATTTGTTACTGTGTAGCTGCTCACAGTTTAATTTCAAATTGTGTTTCAATTGGAAAATTATGAATGATTCTGTCATTTTGACTTTATTAATTGGTTGGTTATTAATCATTAATTTCTTTCTTAGATTATGGAGGAATCAGTTCAGTTCAGATGGAAAGAAGCAGCTCCGATCACTGAGAGAATGCAGGGCTGGTGTCCGAGTATTTGTGTGATCAAAGGATCAAGAAATTGCCAACTATTTGGATTTGATATTACTGAGAGGTGTATTTCTCTCACCTCCATCAAGTGAAACACATGAGATATTACATTGGCTCAAGAAAAACAATTCCTGGAATTCTGAAATAGAATGGGAATGATGTGGAGTATTCAGCAGAAACTTTCAGTAGCAGCTGGTGAGTGCTGGTGTTTGGGTGATATTCACCATCGAGCAGAGGGAGATGGAGCTGTGACTGTGAAGCTTTTATAAAAGGGTCCGAGAGATCACCATCATAGAAACGGCCTTTCAGCCAACATGCTCATGCTGTCCAGTTTTCAACGTTAAACTAGTCCCTTTTGCCTGTGTTTGGTCCATGTACTCCCCGTATCGAACCCATCCATACACCTGTCTAAATATTTCTTAAATGATGAAATTGCACTCACTTCCACCACCTCTGGCAGCCCATTCCAGTCACTCACCATCCTCAGTGTAAAGAAAACTGCCTCTCTATACCCTTTTGTATCTCTCCCCTCTCACCTTAAACATATGCCCCAGACTTTTAGACTCCCTTGGGGAAAAGCTTCTGGCTACCTACCTTATCTATGCCTCTCATGATTTTATAGTTCTGTATAAGGTCACCCCTGAATCTCCTACACTCCAGGGAAAAATGTCCCATCCTATCTCATTTCTTGTAGCTCAAACCTTCCAGTCCAGGTAACATCCTAGGAAATCCTTTCTGCCCTCTTTCTAGTTTAATAGTTAATTTCTATAGTAGAGCGACTAGAACTGCATACAGTATTCCAAATGTGACCTCACTCATGTCATAGAGTCATAGGGTCATAGAGATGTACAGCATGGAAACAGACACTTCAGTCCAACCCGTCCATGCCGAGGAGATATCCCAACCCAATCTAGTCCCATCTGCCAGCACCCGGCCCATATCCCTCCAAACCCTTCCAATTCATATACCCATCCAAATGCCTCTTAAATGTTGCAATTGTACTATCCTCCACCACTTCCTCTGGCAGCTCATTCCATACGCGTGCCACCCTCTGCGTGAAAAAGTTGCCCCTTCGGTCTCTTTTATATCTTTCCCCTCTCATCCTAAACTTATGCCCTCCAGTTCTGGACTCCCCAACCCCAGGGAAAAGACTTTGCCTATTTACCTTATCCATGCCCCTCATAATTTTGTAAACCTCCATAAGGTCACCCCTCAGCCTCTGACGCTCCAAGGAAAACAGCCCGATCCTGTTCAGTCTCTCCCTATAGTTCAAATCCTCCAACCCAGGCAACATCCTTGTAAACCTTTTCTTAACCCTTTCAAGTTTCACAACATCTTTCCAATAGGAAGGAGACTAGAATTGCATGTAATATTCCAACAGTGGCCTAATCAATGTCCTGCACAGCTGCAACATGACCTCCCAACTCCTGTACTCAATACTCTGACCAATAAAGGAAAGCATACCAAACGCCTTCTTCACTATCCTATCTACCTGCGACTGCACTCCAAGGT
Organism: Hemiscyllium ocellatum; assembly: GCF_020745735.1. Lineage (NCBI taxonomy): Eukaryota > Metazoa > Chordata > Chondrichthyes > Orectolobiformes > Hemiscylliidae > Hemiscyllium > Hemiscyllium ocellatum. The sequence goes on along the minus strand of NW_026867469.1, from coordinate 737,232 downwards.
CTCTTTGTTCAGCAACACTCCCTGGGACCTTACCATTAAGAATATAAGTCCTGCTAAGATTTTGCTTTCCCAAAATGTAGCACCTCGCATTTGTCTGAATTAAATTCCGTCTGCCACTTCTCAGCCCATTAGCCCATCTGGTCCAGATCCTGTTGTAATCGGAGGTAACCCTCTTCACTGTCCACTGCACCTCCAATTTTGATGTCATTTGCAGGCTTACTAACTGTACCTCTTATGCTCACATCCAAATCATTTAAGTAAATGACAAAAAAGTAGAGGATCCTTGTGGCACTCCAGTGGTCACAAGCCTCCAGTCTGAAACACAACCCTCCACCACCACTCTTCTACCTTTGAGCCAGTTCTGTATCCAAATGGCTAGTTCTTCCTGTATTTCATGAAATCTAACCTTGCTAATCAGTCGCCCATGGGGAATCTTGTCAAAGCCTGACTGAAGTCCATTTTAGATCACATCTACTGCTCTGTCCTCATCAATCCTCTTTGTTACTTCTTCAAAGAACTCTTGTACACCTGCAACAAGACATTCCAACTCCTGTACTCCATGCTCTGCAATTTGTTCAATTGTACAATAAACCTGTTTGTTATTAATTATTTCTTAATAATTAATAACTTGTCTTCAGTTGTACATAAAACTATATTCAATTTGTCATAAACATATGGTTGTTTGTGTAATAAACATATGTTCAAGTGTGTAATTATTCCCAGCGTTAGACTTTAGTGACACAGTCTGTGTTTGATACTGGGTCAGAGATTGGTCAGCGCTGTAACTGTTCAAGGTTTGTGCGAAGATTTGTAGCTCGGGTGCTCGTTGTTGTGGTTCTGTTCGCCGAGCTGGAAGTTTTCGTTGCAAACGTTTCGTCCCCTGGCTAGGCAACATCATCAAGTGCTCTGGAGCCTCCTGCGAAGCGCTTCTTTGATGTTTCTTCCAGTATTTATAGTGGTCTGTCCTTGCCGCTTCCGGGTGTCAGTTTCAGCTGTTCCCCTGTGGGAATGACAGGGTCTGCATCAACAGGTGTGTGTAAAATCAGTCAGGACTGGGTCGTAGTTTGGAGCCAGTGACCATCTCCACAACGTGTGCCTGAACCACTCTCATCAAATACACTAGAGACCCTGACACTAGCGACCCCGCTAACAAAACTCCGAAAGAAAGAACATTTCAAAGGGAAGATTAATTAAGTAATCTCCCTCCCAGTCCCGAAAAGGCCATTTTTTGATGCTCCCTCCTCATTCACTGTGATTTCACTTTGACCATCTCTGGTCCCTATCTCATGTCGGGTTGCAGGGTCGGGTCGACATGTCAGTGTCCAATGGCAATTTTGTCGATTTGTCTGTTAAATGTTTGCTTGTAACACAGATCTCCACAAGGCTCCATTCAGTCTTAGAGTTCAACAAATGGCGCATCATCCAATGGTAAAGACTGGAAAGGACCCAGCATCTCATTGTGCACCCGTGTGTTCAATTCAGGCTGCACTCAGCTAAATGTTCAAATATCAGTCTCCCACACCATTGACTATGTATTACTGTAGACAATACAAACGTGCACTCTGCTAACTGTCCACATGTCATTGTCACACACTGTAGACAGCATATCACTGTTGGAAGTTCACACTTTGCAAACTACAGTGTGTCTGTATATTAGTTACCAAATATTATAGATGTTGCATTACTATAGATATTGTATTACTATAGATAGTACATACGTTGCACACTGTGGACTGTCCATACATCAGTTATCTCACACTGTAGGCATTATATTCCACACCAGCACTGTAGCTGTACCGGCACACCTTTATTAGGCATGTGACAATTTTTAGAGACTGATGTTGTCAGGATGCACAACCTTTGCAGTATCCAGTTCGACCAGTCAGTTGATGGCAGCTTAGTGGAACAGGGAGTGTTGAACCTAGACTAAGTGTGGGATATCCAGTGACCAGGACCCAGCCTGTGCCATCCCCACATCCATACACAAATGTCTCTCTCTGTCAGACTGACTTGTTAGAACCAGCCGAGATTGCTGCAGATCAGTTCCAGTCCCAGCTTCTTGATGCTGTTCAGACTGAGCTGGAGGGAAAGGAATTGCTGGACCCTTCCCTATTCCAGCAATTATTTCACACAATTCCCACGGGATCAACACAAGGTATGAATGAGACTGACATAAACCTGTAAAGTTTTATTTTTTCATTCAGTTTCTGAGGGTAAACATCAATTCTTTTCGCAGACGGCCATCCAGTGATTACACAGATTTGTTGTACAAGTTTGTTAATTGTACAAATGACCACGAGATTCAGCTCTTCCTTGACAACAAGCTTAGGGACACTGAGGTAATGCCAATGGTTCTGCAACATTATACAATATTGGGGTGAAGATATAGCCACAACCACTCCTCTGTTCTCATTGATTTGGTTCCAGTTTCTTCCATCTGTGGGAAAGTTGGCATGGTGGCTCAGTGGTTAGCATGACTGCTTCACAGTGTCAGGGACCTAGGTTCTACTCCACTCCTGTCTGTGTAGAGTTTGCATGTTCTCCCTGTGTCCACATGGGTTTCCTCCTTCCGTCCAAAGGTGTAGAGGTTCGGTGGATTCACTATGCTGTAGTGTCCAGGGGTGTGCAATGCTAGGTGAATTGACCATGGTAAACTGGGATTACAGTGGTAAGGGGATGCTGTTTGAAGGGTTAGGGCAGACTCAATGGTCCAAATCACCACCTTCTGCATTGTAGGGATTCTATGATTGAGACAGATTGGGCAAAGAGAATGAATGAGCAATTGACTTCCGAAACAGGCTGCATAAGGATAATAACAGGGCACAATTTCAGACAGAATTACCACAGGATGAAGCATGGCATTCATCCCCAAACTCCATCAACAGACACATTGACCTGGACACCATATACAAACCACTACAGCTGAAACTGACACCCGGAAACGGCAAGAACATCCATCAACAGACACATCGACCTGGACCCCACATACAAATCACTGCAGCTGAAACTGACACCCGGAAGCGGCAAGAACAAACCAATATAAATACCGGAAGAAACATCAAAGCAGCGCTTCACACGAGGCTCCAACAGCACTGATGATGTTCCCTAGCCAGGGAACGAAACGTTTGCAGCAAAAACTTCCAGCTCGGCGAGCAGAACCACAACAGAATTACCACCATCTGAAACAATTTAAGAGAAAAGAAAACAAATAGGAAATTCAGTCTCCTCACTTCAGGGACTGATTCTGAGCTGGCTACCCACAGCCAGTGTACTGTGCAAATGTAGATAAAAGGTGACCTGATAATGGGATACCAGCTCTGTGCAGTTTTTTCAGAATGACAATTATTTTACCCTCTACAACACTACCTGCATCCCCCTACACATCGTTCCCCAGCAGCATCTCATTCATCCACCCACAAAATCAGCCACTGGAGCTATGCAAATGTCAAGTTAAGATATTAATAAACCTTCCATGCTTTAGAAACATTAGGATCTGCATTTGGACACTTGATACTGTTCTATTTGTTCATTACAATGCTGATTTATGTAAAAGAACATTTCACTGCTTTCTTGATCTGGTGCCTGAATTTGGACTGTGTTGCCCCACAAATAAATGCATTTGTGCAACCACTTAAATTCACCAAAATAACTCCGACTTGTTCAAATACGTGTAAAGAATGATTTCCATCAATGGCATGAGTTTGAGGAATAGTAATGTAAATGAAATTTATCACATATGTGGAACACAAAATAACAAAGCTGCCAGAAATGGTAGAGAGTAAAACTGTAGACCTCTTTCTGCTCTCCATCTCAGGATCACTGTGATTCTCTTCTTTGTTCTGACCCCTCAGTCCCTTACGGACTCAACTGGCTACTATAATGTGTCTGACTGTCAGGGTGTTGAGCAGCAGAATTAGATCAAATGGCAACAATGGATTAAGAACTGTAAGGAACCATTTAAATCCCACCCAGCTGGGATTCACTCTAATAGCTCGGCTATGAAATACAAAACTATGGTAGATTGTTGTTAGAATTACAACAGCATTTCTCTTTGTGCAATATTTAGTTTTTCATTTTCTGGAAGCAAATAGTGACAAAACGATCAAAGCTGAAAGTGACAATGAACCAAACAGAGCAAAGAAGTGGCTGTTATTGACAGGACATAGTTTATGCTTCATATAGGAGTTTTATCCAAGAAAGATAAAGGGAAATAATAAACATTGATCTGCCTCAGTATGACCTCAGGTGATAACAACCATCATATCAGATGCTGCCATGGCCACCAGGTAGCAAGTGGTGCAGGAAGACAGGCCACACTTTCCAGAGACAAAATATTAAGTGCCACTAAATTAACTGTTGTTAGGGAGAGAAAAGAAAATAGACTAAAATAGTTTGAAGCAAACATACTACCCGAGTCCAGGCTATCATATCTGTATTTTGATACAAAAAGACATGGACTTTGAATTAAGCAAATGGTTAAACATCACAACTGTCATCTCATTTAATCTCAGAAATGCCTATTCCAAGGTTTAATACACAGAGAGTTTATGGGATAAACCTGAGTCCACTTCCTGAAAGCTGATTGACATCTTTGTAAGTTTCAATGAGATTTTTGAACCTTGATTTAACTGACTTTGCAGTTTGAGCATTTCCCAGCCTGGTGTGGGAAATCAGGAAGCTGAAGGGAGGCAAACCCAGAATCAGTGAAGATGGAAGCACACTTCTTATCAGGCTGGACAAATGGGAATGGTTTTCTTTGACTTAGCTCACCTATTTTAGAGTCATGAGAAGCTAAAGCTGCACAATATTGAAGATTGGATCCCATTCCGGTTGTATCTTCAGATCGTACTGGGATTTGGTCAATTTAAGTTTGGTTAGACATTCCTAATTTTAGACATTACTGGACCAGAATTCCACTCCAGATTCCACCACGTTACCCCACTTCCATCACACCTCTGGATGATGAGTTGAGTGGCCTCTTGCAGATGAGTAACAGAAGGTCCAAATACGAGGATGAAACCCTGTATGGAAGAGTTGTCTTCTGAGCAAAGTTTAAACAGGTTGCCAAAGAATCATATCATGAACAGTGACCTCAGACCCAAAGTGGACCAAATGCAGCTGGACCTCAGTTTGCTCTGGATTCCTCATTTGGGTAGGGGTGGGAGCAGGACAGCAAGGTGAGCTGGGACGATGAAGCAAATAGAAACAAAACCAAAGCTTTTGGAACAGATTCAATTCTGTAGAAGGGTCACCAGGCTCAAAACATTGACTTTGTTTTCTCTCCACAGATGCTACCAGACCTGCAGAGTTTCTCCAGAAATTTCTGTTTCTGATTCGATAATATCAATTTTTCTTTTGCAGGCATCGCTGGTTTAGATATCATTGGACTAAACAGTCATGCCAACCTCACTTATATCCGACGCAGTAAATCAAAACTCCAGAGTTAATTGAGACTAACCGACCAGTTTGAAAATATATGATAAAAAGTGACCTGGTATCTGCAGAAAGACGGTCAGCACTATCAGTCCCACAGTAAAACCAGCATATTTACACAGTTTCTGTACAAACCCAGAATACCAATGATAGCCAGGATCATGTCATATATTTTGTTGACATTGCGAATAATTCCGTGCATTTTCTGACTGTGTTACTCTGCCTCGAACAACCCGACTGAATTAAACCTAGAGTCAATGAAGCCAATCATCGATATTCTCTGGAAATCTCCACAGGGACATTCAGATTGCAGCATTTTCAAAGATTTTGTGTACAGTTTGGGTAAACAAATTCTGGCAGCTATCCACGTCAGAACACTGATGAGGTAGAATATGATGATACTGAATTGTTAAATAATACAACTGGATAATTTATGTGAATCAATGATCTTTTTTGTTGCAAAAGTATGCAGCACTTTATGAAATAATATGTAAAATACACTCCATTAAAGTCCATTTCAAATCATACAGAACAGAAAAGGCAAAGTGACCATAGTCCTGATCTTTATTAGACAGAGGTCACCGGTGGTAGTTTCACCTGAAGATCATGACATCTCAAACAAAGGGAAAGGTTGAGAAGGAGAGTCCTTCTTGGTAACCTCAGCCAGGGTGCCATTTGAACTTCTGCTATTAGTATTACAAGCCAGCTGCCCTGCCAACTGAGCTAAACCAGTTGTTCAGGGCTGTGCAGGTTAGGTGCATTAGACTGGGGTAAATGTAGAGTAGTAGGGTAGGGGGATGGGTCTGGGTGGGTTACTCTTCAGAGGCTCAGTGTGGACTTGTTGGGCCGAAGAGTCTGTTTCCACATTGTAGGGATTCTGGGGAAAAAAAGGCAATTGTGATTGTTGGCTCCGATTTCAAGGAGGTTGGAGTATAAGAGTAGGGAAGTCTTCCTGTAACTGTACAAGGTTCTGGTGAGACTACATCTGGAGTACTGTGAACAGTTTCAGTCCCTTTATTTCAGGAAAGGCATCATTCCATTGCAGGCAGTTCAGTGAAGATTCGCTCAGATGGTCCCGAGAATGGATGGATTGTCTTATGAACAAACGTTAAACAGTTTGGGACTGTACTCACTGGAATTCAGCAGAATGAGCTGTGATCTCATTGAAACATAGGCTTTGACAGGGCAAATGCAGGGAAGATGTTTCCTCTCATGGGAGGCTTGGCCAGTTCACCAAAACTGCACATCTTTGGAATGTGGGAGGAAACGGGTGCATCCTGAAGAAACCCACACAGACACAAGGAGAACGTGCAAACTCCACACAACAGTTACCAGTTTGTTGATGGCATTTGGAGGTTGCAGAAATGGGGCTTATGCAATGTAGAGATACCTAACTCAATTCTGGTTTTCTTCCATTGACCAGTCCCTTCCCACTTACATCTATAATTTCTCTGATACTTTACGTCAGTTTCAGAATTTCCAGTTTGCAGGCTCTAGCCACCTCCTCTTTACCGTGGACAAGCAATTCTTTCCCCATCCATCCCATCAGGGTGGTCTCAGGGCTCTCTGCTTCTTCCTGGAAAAATGGCCTGATGGGCCCTACCCACCACCACCCTCGTCCACCTGGCTGAGCTTATCCTCACCTGAAAAGCTTCTCTTAATGGCACTCACCTTCTTCAGGTCAGAGAGGTGGCCATGGATACCCACGTAGAGCCCAGTTATGTTGTCTCTTTGTGGGGTACGTGGACAAGGGAAGAAAAGCAGAATTGAGTTAGGTCTCTCTACACTCCATAAGCCCCATTTCTGCCACCTCCAAACGTCATCAACAAATATGTCCTCCCATCTCCTCTCCTCCCATGTCATCCTTCTGCAAGGACCATTCCCTCTGGGGGACTCTGGTGCACTCTTCCTTCATTCTGCAACCCCAGAAGGTGGGATATCTGTCCATTTACTTCCTCCATCATCAATACCTCAGCGGCTAAACACACCTTCTAGATGAAATCATGCTTAATCTATACTTCCCTCGATTTAGTTTACTGCAATCCCTGCTCAAAACGTGGTCTCTACTACACTGGGGAAACAAAGCATAGATTGGGTGACTGCTTTGCAGAACATCCACGTTCTGTGTGCAAAAAAATGTCCCTGAGCTTCCAGTTGCTTGAAACTTCAGCATCCCATCTTGCTCTCTGGCCTATATCACTGTGTCAGGCTTGCTGCATTGTTCCTGAACAGTGCCTCATTTTCTATTTGAGAGCTCTAGAGCCTTCTAGACTCTGAGTTCAACAATTTTAGAACTTGAAACACCTTCTCCCATTCCTTACCCCAACCCCAAGCCTTGTCCTTGCATGGTCTGCTATTACATACAACCCACTATTACCCATTAATTTATCCCCCTATTAGCTATTTGATTTCCCAGGCTGCTCCACTTCTCCGTCTACCCAACTGTTTAGCTGTCTCTCTGAGCTCCATCTCCCCTTTACTCCTTCCCTCCCTCACCCCCAACCCACTCTATCTTCTGCATAAAAAAACAACGCTTTCCTAGTGACTAGCAGCTCTGTGGAAGAGTCACTGGACCCAAAATGTTAAATCTTGATTTCTCTCCACAGCTACTGCCAGACTTGCTAAAGTCTTTCAGCAAATTCTGTTTTTGTTGGTGATATTAGACTAGATTACTTACAGTGTGGAAACAGGCCCTTTGGCCGAACAAGTCCACACCGACCCACAACCCACCCGGACCCATTCCCCCCCCCCTTCACCTAACACTACAGGCAATTTAGCATGGCCAATTCACCTAACCTGCACATTTTTGGACTGTGGGAGGAAACTGGAGCACCCGGAGGAAAGTCACGCAGACACAGGGAGAATGTGCAAACTCCACATAGATACTCACCTGAGGTGGGAATTGAACCTGGGTCTCTGGCACTGTGAGGCAGCAGTGCTAACCATTGTGCCACCGTGCCGCCCAGACTTGCTAAAGTCTTCCAGCAAATTCTGTTTTTGTTGGTGATATGTTGTGATTTGTTTAATTAAATGCCGATTGGAAGCTGCTGCTGTTCCAGACCAATCATGTGATGCTGAGTGACCGAGGGGCATCACGATTTGCTGAAACACTGGGGTTTCTCGAAGTCCCAATGGAAGCTTTGATTACAGAACGTTTAGGGGATCGATGGCAGCAAAACCTCCAAGCAGCTTCCACCCAGTAGATTCGCAAATGGAAGTGTATTTAATTCTATCTTATTTTGTTCATTAAACTATACCTCTTACAGAATCCTGTACAATGATTTTTATTGGCCTCAGTATCATTATGGTTATGGGGTTTTAGTGTGGGCTCATTTGATATAATTAGCATTCCTTACAATATGGTACTTATTTGAATCAATTGCCTGTTACCTTCCCTGTTTTACTGTAGTGTTAGATGTGGAGCTGGAGTTGAGCAGGATTTTCTGAATTCTAATTCTGATATCTGCAGAATCTGAGCCAAAATGTAGAAAGAAGCACAAGCCTGGGTTATGGCCAGAGCTACTTTTACACTTGGATGTTATTCATTCACCCTCCATTTGCCTAAAATAGTCACATTCGCAATAGTGTTTATCACATTGTACACAGATCCTCAGAACACGGTCACCGGGCATGTGATATCAGAGTTAATCACTTATACTTGCAGTAACCAGCAGTTTTCTTCTGCTATGTTAAAGTTTTAGGTGAAAGTGAGGACTGCAGATGCTGGAGATCAGAGTGATGCTGAAAAAGCACAGCAGGTCATGCAACATCTGAGGAGCAGGAAAATCGACGTTTCGGGTAGGAGCCCTTCATTAGGAATGAGGCTGGGAGCCTCCGGGGTGGAAAGATAAATGGGAGGGGTGTGGGGATGGGGAGAAGGCAGCTAAGTGTGCAATAGGTCAGAGAGGAGGGTGGAGTGGACAGACAGGAAGGAGGATTGGCAGGTGGAACAGGTCATGAGGAAGGTGCTGAGCTGGAAGGTTGGAACTGGGGGAAGGTGGGGGGAGGGGAAATGAGGAAATGGTGAAGCCCACATTGATGCCCTGGGATTGAAGTGTTCCGAGACGGAAGATGAGGCATTCTTCCTCCAGGCGTAGGGGGTTGAGGGAGTGGCGGTGGAGGAGGCCCAGGACCTGCATGACCTTGTCAGAGTGGGAAGGGAGTTCAATTTCTGCCGACACTCATAAAAGATTTTATCTTTGTGACTAAGGCTGTGCAGGAACGTGAGCATAAAGTTAGTGCATGGTGTACTGAAGTTATGTCCCGAAGTTTGATTAGTTGCGAACAACATTATGTCATGATTGGAGCATTAACACTTGCTTCAGTTCAAGTGGACAAGTAGAGGTCATTTTAACTTAGTTGCTGTGCTTAATTGGTTAAAGTAGTTTAGTGCTGAAGGGCTGTACACTGATACTTTATATATGATTTTCAATTTCTTAAGTTTCATTTTTGGCTAACATAATGACCATGTGCTATTGCATTAGACAGTCTTGGGTATGTGGCCTGTGCCACTTCCACTGTAGGCCAAACACCTTGGTCAGCTGGATTGGTGATAGCCCTTGCATAGGTAAACAATTCCTCTTGTTGCTTGCATGGTATTCCTAACTTATCTGCTTTTGCACGCTCTATCCATGCAGTCACAGAGCAAGAAAAACCAACTTCCATTCACTGAGAGTGGAGCAAAGGGGAAGTTGGAGGGCTTGAGGGAGGTCAAGGAACTATAGGAAGCTGGAGAAATGGAAGGATTGGTGAATGGGGGAGAATAAGGAATGGGGCTGAATTCTGCCTGGGGAAAAGGTAAATGGAGATGGAGAAGAGGGACACTTGGAGGGAAGTCCCATGTGGAACCAAACCACCTTTTATCAACTATCATTCCTCCATCAAGTACATCCACTGGCCACTCATCCTGCTGTCAGTGGAGCCTGTTTCTTTTTTCTATGAATAGTTTCTATCAAATCTTCCCTTCACCTACTCTGCTGTAAGAAGAATATTCGCAGCTTCTCTTGGTTCCAACTATTCTTGCTATCACCCTTTATCCTCAATACCATTTCAGTTAAAACCCTTTTTGTGCGTTGCCATTTGTCCTATATTATGTTACCCAGTGTTGAGCAGAGTTCTCTGACTGGGACTTAACCAATGATTTTTTAAAAATCTGGAGAAAATCTTTTGCTTTATCTTTGCATCTATTTGCTCCTTCATAATGTCAGAGGTGAGAATATTTGCTGATAACCGTGCAATGTTAAGCACCATGTGCAGCTCCTGTCCTTACTGTATCCTGGAGCCACTTGTCAAGCTGTTACTTCCAATTCTGGAATCTCCATCATTGAAAAAGACTAACTTGACAGATGCATTCACATTCATGTCCTACCTTAATTTGGAACTAGATTGGTATTCCTGCATTGTCACTGAATCAAAGTCATGGAATTCTCTACCTAAAATCAGTATAGATGCATTTTCACTGGCGAGACCAGTTGTTCAAGTCGGCAACTCACCAGCACTGTCTCAATGGAAGTGAATGACAAGCCTTGCTAGTGTTGGCCCTGTTGCTAAACTGTAAGTTAAAAACAAGATTGCTGGGAAATCATGTATCCATAACCCCTCAACACAAATGGAGCTCCATTTCAGGTGCATTGTTTGTAGATATGTTCTATGTTCAAAGTTATTATACATCTCTGGAGCAGGTGGGATTTGATCCCAGGCCTCCTTGACAAGACACACGGACTTTACCATAAGAGACCTTCAAATTATGGATTTATCAGGTGCAATTTTGGATTGATTGTCTAATCTATGTTATAACTCAGTCTGCAGATGTGCTATTTAGTTCCTGTAGAGGGAAGTAAACGTTTTGCCTTGGGAGCAGAGCATGATAATTGGAGCGGTTCTGAGAACATCCTTAAAACAGGTAAACATCTTACAACTCCAACAACTTTTCATAGACACAACAGGTTTTAAAACTAAATTGGTTGGTCAGCTTGTCTGAAACATCTTACAAAAGCAATAAAATTCATACTAAACATAAAACCTTTCTGCCTTCTCCCCATGCTCAGTAATTGGACTGCATTTTGCAGCTGAGGATGATGTAAAAATGCTGAAAATGTGTTGCTGGAAAAGCGCAGCAGGTCAGGCAGCATCCAAGGAACAGGAGAATCAACCTTTCGGGCATGAGCCCTTCTTCATTCCTGAAGAAGGGCTCATGCCCGAAAGGTCGATTCTCCTGCTCCTTGGATGCTGCCTGACCTGCTGCGCTTTTCCAGCAACACATTTTCAGCTTTGATCTCTAGCATCTGCAGTCCTCACTTTCTCCTAGATGATGTAAAAATGTCCTGTACTGAAAACGTTTCAAATTGATTAATGGTTTTGCTACTTTTAGTTTAGAATTTTCCAGACACATCAATGTCAGCAGCGCTTCCACTGACTGCCTGATTTTACAATATCATCTCAAAGGTTTCTTCTGTTTTGAGCAACTGTGCAAACATTGGAAAAAAAAAAGATGTTTTACAGTGCCCTTCCTGAGTGACTTCTGGATTCTCACCAGAAGTGAAATTCACTTTGAGTATATTCTGTCTTCATTTAGATCTCCATCTAACCTGCATCTTTATGTCCAAGACCTTTCCAAATGCTCGTTCCTTTTCAAAAAACTTTGAGCAAAGAGAGTTTTAACTACTTCAAGTTAAAGTAACAGTGGTGCAATATAGTTTGTATTTTGAAATACTTCCATTGGAAGCTTTGACGAAAAAAAGAGTAACAGGGATTTTAATGCTTGGCTTTTTTTTTAAACTGAAGACAATTCTTTGAGAAATCTAATCTAATCTAAAAATAAAGTGACAAAGTTGATTGATGAGGGAAGGGCTATAGATGTCATACTCATGGACTTCAGTAAGGCATTTGATAAGGTTCCCCATGGGAGGCTGATGGAGAAAGTAAAGTTACCGGAGCTCCAGGGTGTATTAGCTAGATGGATGGAGATCTGGCTGAGCAACAGGAGACAGAGAGTAGCAGTGAAGGGAGTTTCTCAAAATGGAGAACTGTGACCAGTGATGTTCCACAGGAATCCGTGTTGAGACCACTGTTGTTTGTTATATACATCAATGATCTGGAGTAATGTATAGGTGATCTGATTTGCAGATGACACGGAGATTGGTGGGTTAGCAGATGATGAAGGGGACTGTCAGAGAATGCAGCAGAATATAGATTGGAGAGTTGGGCAGAGAAACGGCAGATGTAGTTCAATCCGGGCAAATGTGAGATGATGCATTTTGGAAGATCCAATTCGAGAGCGAACTACACGGTAAATGGAAATGCCCTTGGGGAAAATTGACGTACAGAGTGTTCAGGCCCTGAAGGTGGCAATGCAGGTCGATCGAGTGATCAAGAAGGCGTATGGCGTGCTTTCCTTCATCGGACATTGTTGAAGAAAATCTCAGATGCACACCTTGGGAACAGACTGAGCCTATTACATCTCATAATATGTCATGGGTAGCAGCCAGTCCATAAAACAAATGAATCGCGACTGCGTCGAAAAGCTCCAATTCAGTGGGGATTTATAAATGGCCCAACAACAATTTGCTTAACTAGACTCAGTACCACAACTTCGCCACAAGATGGCCGACTTACACTTGCATGCAGCAGAGTTGAGACCTTGCCAAGAGTGGGTATTAATGGTACATTGTTCTCTGTATTCACATGCTGTTTAGCGACAGTCTCCAGACAAGGCAGTTCATGAGTCATGCGAGAAAGCATACTATCTCATAGGTAAGGCAAGTCTATTTCGAGAGCAAATTATACAATGATGGAAGAGAAAGTTAAAAAAATCAGACAACACCAGGTTATAGTCAAAGACATTTATTTGGAAGCACTAACTTTCAGAGTGCTGCTCCTTCATCAGGTGGTTGTGGAGTATAAGATTATAAGACATCGGTCTTTTTCAATGTATCATTTCAGTTACATCACACTGTAAACTTTTGCTCTAAATTCTGTGTCTTACGATTTTATATTCCATGACCATCAAAAGCGCTGCGAAGGCTAGTGCTTCTGAATAAACCTGTTGGACTATAATCTGGTGTTGTGTGATTTTTAACTTTGAACCGAATGCAATCTTCTAAGTATGGCTTAACCAACATAATATAAAGCTGCAACATGACATCCTGACTCTTGGACTCAATGTCCTGACCAATACTGGAAGTATGACACATACCTTCTTAATACCCTACCTACATGTGTGGCCACTTTCAGGGAGCGACAAACTTGAACCCTAATATCCCGCTGTAAATCGATATGTTCAGGGTTCTGCCCTTAACTGTATAGTTTTCCTTAACATTTGATCTCCTAAAGACTAGCATCTCACACTTAGACGGATTAAACACCATCTGCCATTTCTCCACCCATATCTGCAACTGATCTATATGCCGCTGCATTCACTCAAAATCTTCTACAATATCCACAACTCTACTGATCTTTGCATCATCTTCAAACTTACTAACCCATCCACCTACAACTTCATCCAAGTCATTTATATCTGTTACAAACAGTAGAGGTCCCAGTATGATTCCCTGCAGAACACCACTAGTAACCGTTCTCCAGTCAGAAGAACACCCTTCCACAACTACTCTCTGCCTTCTATGGGCAAACCAATTCTGAATCCATGCGGCCAAGTTACTGTGGATCCCATGCATTATACTCTTCTGGATGAGCCTACCATGAGGGACCTTGTCAAAAGCCTTACTAAAATCCATGGAGACAATATCCATCCACTCTACCCTCATCGATCACCTCCTCAAACAATTCAACCAAGTTAGTTTGACATGACCTTCCCTACACAAAGCCATGCTCACTGCCCCTAATTAGGCAGTGCTTTTCCAAATGTGCTTAAATCCGATCCCAGAAAATTCTGTCAATAGCTTCCCAACGACTGATGAAGGTCTCACCAGTTTATAAGTTTCTGATTTATCCCTAATTGCAGTCTTGAACAGAGGAACAACATTAGTTGCTTGCCAGTCTTCCGGTACCTCCAGTGGCTAGTGAAGATACAAATGTTGTGGTCAAGGTCCCAGTAATCTCCTCTCCTGCCTCACTCAAAAACCTGGCGTAGATAGCATCAAGCCCTTGCGACTTATCAAACTTAGTGCTCTTCAAAAAACCCAATATCACTTCTTTCTTGATCTCAAAATGCCCTTGCATATTAGCATGCTGCACACTAATCTCACTATCCTCTAAATCCTTCTTCTGGATGAATACTGACACAAAGTATTCATTTAGGATTTCAGAAGCCTCCAAATACAAGTTCCTCCTTTATTCTCAAATGGTCCTACCTTCTCCCTTATTATCCTCTTGTTTTTATTTTTTTTACGTATGCCTAGAATGCCTTGGAATTCTCTTTAAACCTATTGTCAATTTCACGGTCCCTTCTTGCTCTACTAATTCCCTGCTTGAATTCTTTCCTGCTTTCTTTATATTCTTTACAGGCCTTGCCCAATTTTAACTTCCTAAACCTTCCATTTGCTTTTTTCATTTGTGAGTAAATTCACAACTTCCCTCTTTATCCAAGGTTCCCTTACCTTGCTATCCTTATCCTTTCTCCTTACTGGAACATGCCGGTCCCAATATTGACATATTGGGAACTCCACTCCAAATCTTCCTCCAGCCAGAAATATATCCACTGACCATTGACTCTCTCTTTCCTATCACTCAGTTAATGTCGTATCCATGTTGTCCGTGCCTCTTGTACCACGACTTATAATCTTTCACACAATTTGTTGTATGCTATCTTCTAGAAATCCATGTTAATCACATCAGTAACATTGCCCTCATCGACCCTTTCTGTTAAGTCATCAGAACACTTCAGCAAGTTAGTTATGCACAATTTTCCCCTTGATATTTTTTAACCAACCCACCTTTATCCATGTGATTATCAGTTTTATCACAATAGTTGCTTCCAGAAGCTCTCCCAATACCAGTGTTAAACTGACAAGGCTGTCAATTCCAGCATTAATTTACAAGTCTTCACAGAACAAGGTCATAATGTTGATAACCCTCCAGTCTCCTGACACCTCCTCTCAGTCCAGAGGAGGCTGTAATGTTATGGCCAGTGCCCCTCTCACTTCAACCAGAATCCTTGGATGTATCTCATCCTGATCTGGTGTCCTGTTAAACCCGAGTGCCAACATCATTTGGACAGGGAATTGGTGAGGAAAAGTTTCCTCCTCAGCGTACCCGCACATTAACACTTTACTGATTAGTATCATAGCTGTTTTCTCACCTTCACTGGAAAGACTTAAAAATAAACTCTTATTTCTCTCCAGCACGAGGCCCCAGTCCGCGACCTCGCGCAGAGTCGGTTAAACGGCCGCGGTCTCGAGCCCCCGCGTGAGAACTCAGGGCGGGCCTTTACTCTCCTCCAGCTCTGATTGGTCAGACAATCTGTCAATCCCGTGCTTATAGCCAATAGAAGTGCGGTCCCGCGTTGGGAACGTCATCTGGAAGTGAATGTGGTTATAAAGAGAAGTCGATGGAGAAACTCGGCAGGTTTGGCAGCTTCTGTGGAGTTAAAACAAAGGTAACGTTTCAGATTCAGTGACCCTTCATTAGTACTGAAAGTAGCTCGGAAAAAAGTGCAGCTAGTGGCTCTCACGCCTGCAATAGGTGGAGATGGAGCCCAGAAAGAGAGAGAAGAGACTCAGATAAAGGGGATGGATAATTGTGAGGCAGGGAGAAATAAAAGCTGATACAGGGGAAAATGTAGCAGCAGATTACTGCAGATACTGGAATCTATTGTAAACAAGTCCCATTCCTGATGAAGGGCTTATTTCCGAAATGTGGACGGCACAGCATTTCTGCGTTTTTGGGGTTTCTCTTGAGGGAAGGATAGGATTGATAAATCAGTGGCTGAAAAGGTGGTGCAATGTGCAGGGATTCAGTTTCTTGGATCGTTGGGATCTCTTCTGGGACAAAAAAGATCTGTTCAAAAAGGATGGGTTTCACCTGAACTGGAAAGGGACCAATATCCGACTGGGGAGATTTGCTAGTTCTAGTTTCGGATCCTGTCAACATTTTTAGATGGTGAGGTGGGAGCTTCTAAGTAACAGCACATAGACAGAAATATGAGGATGTTTCTGAATCAGAAAAGAGCAAGTTAAGACAGACATGAGCGGTCAGAGAATGATTTAACTCTCAGGTAAGGCTGATAAACTCAGCACATATATGGGAATGTGGGTTTGGGATGTCAAAGCTACTACAGAAGCTTGGCTGAGGAATTGACAAGAGAGGCAGCTCAGGCTTTAGGTGTTATAGGAGGGATAGTAAGAGAGGAGAGGGAATGGCATATTTAATTAAGGAATACATTACTACTGCAATTAGAATAGATATTTCTGAGGGACTGTCGTAAAGTTAAAGTTTTGGTTGGTGAAGAATTTGTTAAATGTGTTCAAGAAAATTTTCTTTATCAATATATAAATGTTCCTGTCTAGAATGAGCAAAACTTGAATATCTTTTGCAAAATAAGGCAGAGCAAGTGACTGGAAGTAGTGATTGTAATGCTGTTAATTTTAAAGTAGCTCTGGAAAAGGTTAAATCTTCCAAAAATGTTAAAGCTCTTAATTGGAATAAGGCAAAATTTAGGGGAATGATGCAATAACTTTCAAAAGTTGATTAGAGCAGACTGTTTACAGGTAAAAATATGACTGACAAGTGGGAGTCTTTCAAAGTGTGATAAGAGAGTTCAGAAGCATATGGTCCTGTTGGTTGAAGGGTATAAAGAGGGTAGGAACATAATTAAAAAGCAAATCAGAAAGGCAAAAATGCAAAATTAGATAGCCTTGGCAAGGAAGATTTAAGATAACCCAAAAAAGATTCTATAAACACTTCAAGAACAGGAGAGCAATGAGAGAGAGTGAGATTAGGACCCTTAAAGATCAACAATGTTGTCTTTGTGTTGAACCTCAGGAGGTGGGAGAGATGCTAACTGAATATTTCACATCAATTTTTACTGTTGAAAAAGAAATGTGGGCTAGAGAACTCAGGGAAATAAATATTGATATTTTGAAAACAGTTCACATTACAGAAGAGGAAGAACTGGAGGTCTTAGAAAACATAAAGATAGATAACCCTCCAGTACCTGATTATATGTGTCCCAGGATGTTGTGGGAAGTGGGTAGGAAATTGTGGGGCACGTAGTAGAAATATTTGTTGGGGAAGAGTTAACATTATTTGCCCAGAAGCCATTTTCCTGATTCGGCTGAGGGTTCCATTTTATGTCCCCAGCCAGAATTTTGCTGGCTATGCATTCCTTACTATGAGGTAATGTGAAAGGTTGTCCTTGTCTTCCTTCTCAAGATAGTGTCTCCTCCCTTTGCTGAATGTTCAGCACAGGCTGGAAAACCAGTCAAGTTGACATAGACTTTCCATTTCGTGCCCCTTCCTTCTTGCCTCCTCATGGTCATTCAGCCAATTAGGGGTATCTCTGCTTAGTGTTAACTGGAGTATGTGGTGATACCATTTCATTTGTCCACTTGTAGAATGCATAATAGTGCTTTAGTTTTGAACTTAATGACTAACCTCTAATTTAGTACCAACTTGTAAGCATGCCAAACTGTGTAATTAACGATCAGCTTCTTTCTCGATATTATCCTGATGTACTTCGGAATAACATCGAGCCACGGTTCGGATGGTGAATTCCCATGATATATCATGTAATAAACTAATTAGTTTGGAAGGTCCGAGTCTCGAGAGTTTTCTTCAACACTGAGCATGGCTGAAGAACCAAAGAACTGGAATTTGGCTAATGTTGTGCTATTGTTTAAGAAAGGATGTGAGGAAAAGCCTGGGAACTATAGATCTGTGGGGCTAACTTTAGTGGTGGGTAAGTTGTTGGCAATGATTCTGAAAGATAGGCTTTATATCTTTTAGAGAGGGAAGGATTGAGTAGAGATAGCATGGATTTTTGGCAAGGAACATCGTACCTCACAAACCTGCTTGAGTTTTTTTGAGGAAGTAATCAAAAAGATTGAGGGCAGAAGAAGTTGTTTACTTGGATTCTAGTGCAGCCTTTGACAAGGTTCTGCATGGTTGACTCGTTAGTAAAGTTAGATCACACGGGATTCAGGGTGAGTTTGCCAATGTGTCACAAAATTGGCTTTGGAGTAGGAGACAGAGGATGGTGATGGAGGTTTGTTTATCGGACTGGAGGCCTCTGATCAGCGGTGCTCCACAGAATTTGGTGCTAGGTCCACTACCTTTTATCATTTTACATAAATGATTTGGATGTAAATATAGAAGGTATGGTTAGTAAGTTTGCAATAAGTTTGCTTCGTCTTAAGATGGCAGAACGGTTCTTGTACCAGAACTCATTTGCTCCGACCGCTTTTCTTTTTCTTTCTTTTGCTTCTCTGTTTTTTATTTTTTTTTCTTGACCTTGTCCTGAGCTTGGACAGTATAATGGCAGCAAGCGTCCAACTCGGGGAAGAGTGGGCCCTGGGCACACCTCGAGTGAGCCGCTACTTACTTTTCCAGAGCATGCACAGGACCTAAAATCAGTGTCTGTCATACCGGTGGAGACGACATCAGCAAGATCAACCCAGAGGCAAAAGATCGTGCCTGAGGTTTGGCAATTTTATTGTTGGTTGGGTCCAGCACTAGCACCAGTGAAGCAGTGGCGGAAAGGCATGATGACAACATCGATGAGGTGGGTCTACCAGTGAGAAATACAGCTCTGACGTTGGTTGGTTTGGCACAGCCCTTGGCTCGCAATGGTCGAGCAGTACATGTCTAAGGATCAGCACTTCAATGTTGGTTGGGTCCACTGCAGATGGTGGTGAAGTGGTGATGGAAAAAGAATGATGGCATAGGCATTGATGACAGTGTTTAGCTGGCTCATCTTCAGCCATATCTTTTCATTTTTCCTTATTCTTAAATTATTCAAAATAGTGCTGTATCATGGTGACAAATGAAATGTTTTCACTGTATTTTTTATGAAAAATGCATGTGACAATAAAATAATAATCAAAATCAAATCACACCAAAATTGGTGGTGTAGTGGACAGTACAGATGGTTATGTCAGAGTACAATGGAATCGTCACCATATGGGCCAATGTGCCAAGGAGTGGCAGATGGAGTTTAATTCAGATAAGTATGTGGTGTTGCACTTTGATAAGGCAAATCAGGAAAGGACCAATATACTTAATGGGAAATGCTGTCAAATAAAGAGACCTTGGGGTGCAGGTTCAGTGTTCCTTGAAAGTGAAGTCGCAGTTGGACAGGGTAATGAAGTAGGCTTTTGGTGCGCTTGCCTTTATTGTTCAGTGTGTTGAGTATGAGAGTTAGAAAGTCCTGTTGCGGCTATACAGGACTTTGGTTAGACCTTTTTGGAATGCTGTGCGCAATTCTGGTCTCCCTGTTGTAGGAAAGACATTGTTAAAATCGAAAGGTTTCAGGAAAGATTTACGAGGTTGTTGCCAGGGTTGGAAGGTTTGAGCTGTAGGGGGAAGTTGAATAGGATGAGGCTATTTTTCCTGCAATTTTGGAGGCGGAGGGGGTGACCTTTATAGAGGTTAATAAAATCATGAGGGGCATGGATAGGGTGAATCACCAAGGTCTTTTTCCCAAGGGAGAGGTATAGAGGGTATAGGTTTAGGAGATGGAGTTGGATAATCAGAAGGACTTTGAGAAAGAATCCAGAAGCTTAGACAGCGCAGTGACACAGGATTGTACCCAATTGTCAAACTTACTGTTGTTTCTGGCATTCATACCTGCACTTCATTTCACTTAATTCAATGAAAGCAGTCATTTCTTTCACGATCACACCAGCTGGTAACATTTATATCACAACAGAACAGCTAACACTTTTTCATAGAGATTTTACAAAATGTGATTCACACCTGTCCAAGAAAGCAAATAAATTAATGATGAAAATGGAACATTTTGAATACAGGTAAACAGGTGAGAATGTAAATTTGAGAATTTAGAGGACAACATACTCCATTATAAAGATTAAATCGCATACATTTGCAATCAAAAGACAGATTTTTAAAAAGTATTTTCAGCAATACTTTACTTGGTCTGTTTCCATTCAGTTCATCCTGGCCTGATGCTGATGTACCCACTTTTGTCATGACAAATTAAATGAAGTTAATTTTGACCCATCATGCATGCAGGTACAGCAGGCAGTGAAGAAAGCTAATAGCTTGCTGGCCTTCATAACAAGAGGAATTGTGTATAGAAGCAAAGAGGTTCTTCTGCAGCTGTACAGGGCCCTGGTGAGACCGCACCTGGAATATTGTGTGCAGTTTTGGTCTCCAAATTTGAGGAAGGACATTCTGGCTATTGAGGGAGTGCTGCGTATGTTCACGAGGTCAATTCCTGGAATGGCGGGACTATCTTGCGTTAAAAGATTGGAGCGACTGGGCTTGTATACCCTTGAGTTTAGAAGGCTGAGAGGGGATCTGATTGATATGTATAAGATTATCAAAGGATTGGACACTGTGGAAGCAGGAAGCATGTTTCCGTTGATGGGTGCGTCCCGAACCAGAGGACACTGTTTAAAAATAAAGAGTAGGCCATTTAGAGCAGAGTTGAGGAGAAACGTCTTCACCCAGAGAGTGGTGGATGTATGAAATGCTCTGCCCCAGAAGGCTGTGGGGGCCAAGTCTCTGGAAACATTCAAGAAAGAGTTGGATAGAGCTCTTAAGGATAGTGGAATCAAGGGATATGGGGATAAGTTAGGAACAGGATGCTGATTGAGGATAATAAGACATGATCATAATGAATGGTGGTGCTGGCTCGAAGGGCAGAATGGCCTACTCCTGCACCTGTTGTCTATTGTTTATATTACGTCAGATGATAATAACTTATTCAAAGACATGAATTTTAAATGGTATCTTAAACAGGAGAATGAGCTGTTCACTCGGAATTATGATACTGGCCGAAGGAAAGTGCAGCCTCTCAGCCTGCACCAGCCGTTACCTCATGGCTGTGGTGACAGCAGACCTATTTATTATAATCACAGAGGTTATTCTGTGGCAGATTAAATGTTATTAATTTACCCTGTCTTTCCTGGATCTCACTGCTATGTGTAGTGTTCACAATGTTCTGATTCATTCAGCCAAAAACTGTTCTGTCTGGTTGACAGTTACCTCCTCCTTTGATCGATGTAATTGTCATCTATTTCCAGAACGTGGATACACAGTATTGCGCCAAGAAAAATGCAGCTGTCATCCTCTGAATAACATGCATTCTGGTCTATTATTTAAAAACTTCCTCTTCTACTATAGATATGAACCAACAGAGGTAATTACCAATTGTTTCTGTTATCCAAAGCAGAATTATTTTTCTGTGCCGGTTGGGTGGGATTTGACTGTTTTGATTGGTTTTAATGCCCTTGGTTCTATACACTTTAATTCTGTTGCTCAGTACTGAGACGTATTTTTATGACAAGTTGGGCCCATCAGAAACTGAAGGGCCATAGCAAAGGAGAGAATCCCAGTGACCCAGAGATGGAAAGCAGAAAAAAGTCTGATTTTACTTCTGTCGTTATCCGAGACTTTCATCATTCTGTGGTCGGTACAAGAATTATAGAATTCTTTTATTATAACATTCGTTGAACATATCTGAGCCATTACAACAGTTCAGAATTTATATTTGCAATGGTTGGCATTTCACTAGTGAATTTAAATTGCTGCATAAACACTCAGTTCAAATTCAGTCTGCAAGTCAATGAAATGAAGTATCCTGTCATATTAATTATCCAATTAATAAATAAGCAAAATATCTAAGAGTAGTCTAGAGAACCCAGTATATACATCGCATGAATGAAAAAAAACTCACGAAGGCTATTGCGAATAACTGGAACCCAAGCATTGATCCTTATACTACCCAGTGTCATTACCTTCCACTCCAAACAATACACGTTCTGTTTGCTATGAATTCTCAATTCAAGTCAGTATATTATCCTGATCCCATTTGCTTTGATGTTGCAAACTAACTTTTTATGTGGGACTTTGTCAAAAGTTTTCTGAAAATCCAAGTACCCACGTCCACTAGATCTCCCTTATCTATTCTCTGAGATAATACCAACTTAACAGAATTATTTGAGCAAGTGACAAAGTTGATTGATGAGAGAAGGGCTGTAGATGTTATATTCAATAAGGCGTTTGATAAGGCTCCCCAAGGCAGGCTGATGCAGAAAGTGAAGTTGCATGGGATCCAGGGTGTACTAGCTAGATGGATAGAGAATTGGCTGAACAACAGGAGACTGTGAGCAATAGTGGAAGGGAGTTTCTCAAAATGAAGAACTGTGACCAGTGGTGGAGTAGCAGTTAGTGAAGGGGACTGTCAGAGAATGCAGCAGAATATGGATAGATTGGAGAGTTGGGCAGAGAAATGGCAGATGGAGTTCAGTCTAGGCAAATGCGAGGTGATGCATTTGGAAGACCCAGTTCTGAAGCAAACTATACAGTAAATTAGAATCCCTACAGTGTGGAAACAGGCCATTTGGCCCAACAGGTCCACACCAACCCAGCCCCCTACACCAATTACTCTAGACTTCCCCTATCTAATGCACCTTGCTTACATATCCCCGAACACAATTGGTAATTTAGCAAGGTCAATTCACCTAATCTGCACATCATTGGACTTCAGCCCTGGGGAAATTGACATACAGAGAGATCTGCGTGTTCAGGCCCCATATTTCCCTGAAGGTGGCAATGCAGGTCAATAGAGTGGTCAAGAAGGCATACGGCATGCTTTCCTACATCGGACGGGGTATTGACTACACGATTTGTCAGGTCATGTTATAGTTGTATAGGACTTTGGTTCGGCCACATTTGGAATACAGCATACAGTTTTGTTTGCTACATTACCAGATAGATGTGGATGCTTTGGAGACGGTGCAGAGGATATTCACCAGGATGTTGCCTGGTATGGAGGGTGCTAACTATTAAGAGAGGTTGAGTAGAATAAGATTATTTTCATTAAAAAGATGGAGTTTGAGGGGGTGATCCTGACTGGGGTCGACAATATCATGAGAGGTATAGACAGGGTGGATAGCAAGAAGCTTTTTTTTCCCCAGGGTGGGGGACCTAATTGCTAGGGGTCACAAGTTCAAGGTGAGATGGGAAAGGGTTAAGGTAAATATGCGTGGAAAGTTCTTTATGCAGAGAGGAGGTAGAGATGGACCAGATAGCGTCATTTAAGATGTATCCAGACAGCTACATGAATGGGACAGCGGGATACAGATCCTTGGAAAATAGGTGACGGGTTTTAATCGAGGATCCGGATCAGCAGAGGCTTGGAGGGCTGAAGGGCCTGTTCCTGTGCTGTAATTTTCTTTCTTTCTTTTTTGTTAGCATGGTTTTGTCAGAGGGACAAAATGTATCACAAATGTGGTGAAATTCTTTGAGGAAGTGACCAGGTCTTTGGATGAGAGTAGGGCA
Source organism: Hemiscyllium ocellatum (assembly GCF_020745735.1). Classification (NCBI taxonomy): domain Eukaryota; kingdom Metazoa; phylum Chordata; class Chondrichthyes; order Orectolobiformes; family Hemiscylliidae; genus Hemiscyllium; species Hemiscyllium ocellatum. The sequence goes on along the minus strand of NW_026867469.1, from coordinate 713,379 downwards.
ATTGATGTAGTTTATATGGATTTTAGCAAAGCCTTTGACAAGATTATATTCAATTCCCTACAGTATGGAAACAGGCCATGCAGGCCAACAAGTCCACACTGACCTTCCAAAGGTTAACCCACCCAGACCCATTCCCCTACCTTTACCCCTACCTAATGCATCTGTCTCTATGGGCAATTTAGCATTGCCAATTCACCTAACGTGCACACTTTTGGACTGTGGGAGGAAAACAAGCACCCAGAGGAAACCCGCACAAACACAGGGAGAATGTGTAAACTCCAGACATAGTCACCCAAATCTGGAATCGAACCCAGGGCCCTGGTGCTATGAGGCAGCAGAGCTAAGCACTGAGTCACTGAACTGTTCCAAAGCCACACATAGGAGATTGACAACTAAAGTAAAAACACATGGAATTCAGAATAAATGTAGCAAATTGACTCAGACAGAGGAAGCCGAGGCAAAGCTGAAAGAAGTCTGTTAGTGTAATTGGAGACTGGTATCCAGTGGGATCAATTTTGGATCTTTTATTGTTTGTGATATTCGTAAATGATAGAGTGTGTGTATGTCTGCATGTGTGTTCATGAATGTGGGTGAATGTGTGTGTGTGTTGTTGGGGGGTGGGGGTGGTTGGGGATACTAAGTAAGTTTGTGATGAGACAAATATTGACTGGGTGGTTGGCAGTGAGGAAAGTATTCTTAGGCTACAAACAAAAATAGGTAGATTGGTCAAACGGGCAGATCAACAGCAGATTAAATTTAATCCTGATAAACCCTGACGGGATACATTTTTGCCAGGAGTTGCTTCTGCTTCTTAGAATTTTTATTGCATCTTCCTTGCATTCTGGGTGATTGGAAAGGAGGTGAGTGGGAATGACTGCTCGCCCGTGTTCATTTTCTGGGTAGTTGTTCATGACTAGACCCTTTGCTGGTTGGGGATGGCTATTCAGGGAACTGACCTCACATAGGGCAGTTTCTTATGTTCAGCTCCTGTTTGGATGACAGTTCTGAGGTCGGGCCACTTAAATTGAAACATTACCTCTGATTTCTCTCCACCAATGCTGCCAGACCTGCTGAGCTTTTCCAGCAACTTTTATTTTTGTTTTTGATTTACAACATCCGCAGTTCTTTCAGTTTTTATTTGTCATTTTTCATGTTGTTTGAATCACTGTGTGAAAGTGAGGTGATTTATTGAAAATCACATTTAGGTGCTGAATAACCCCAGACTGCTTTGTGGTTATTGATGGTTGGAAAGTATATCAGGGTGGGAGTAAGGTAATATTGAAAGGACTTGTTGTTGAAAGTTTATAAATGTTTGCAGTAACAACAACACTGAGCTGAACATTCCCCCAGTACATTGTATATGTCAAGGCTGCTGCTGGCACAGCATGTTTTACATCAAGGGAGTAATGCAGTGGATCAGACTTTTTGATGGAATAACAACCTGTTACTTCAATTCCAAAAAGGTTCACTCAAAGGAAATGCTGTTGATGCTTGTGCAGTGGCATGGGGTGTTCAGCAGAGGGTATCATTTTAAACACAAGAGAGAGAAAGAGGAAATTAACCCCCAAAACAAAAGAGACTCCATTGGACAGAGACACAGACACAGAGATTACTCACAAGTATACAACACACTGATACATTTTCAGGCTGAAGCAAACCTCATGGGAGAGAGGAAATATGAGAAACCATCAAGAGAGCTGGGACTAACTGGAATATTAAGTCTGTCCATGTCTTAACTTCTGTTTGTCTCTGTCTGACTTTTCCTCTTTTTTTTCTCTCTCTCTGTGTCCTTTTGTCTGCCTCCCTCTTTCTATCTCTCTCTCACTGTCCTTCTCATCCTCTCTGTCTCCATCTTTCTTTCTCCTGCTCACCCCTATCTCTCCCCCTGCCCTTCTCTCTCTCCCTCTCTGAGATTCTCTAGCTCTCTGTCTCTGTTCTTCACTTGCGCTCCTCCTCCTCGATCTCTCTGTTCTCTCTCTGTTCCTGTTTCTTCTTCCCCACTCTTCCCCTCTTCTCTCTGTCACTTACTCCCTCTGTCTCTTTCTCTCTCATTCACCCTGTCTTTTTCTCTTGGATCTGAAAGTGCCCACACAATATTGCATCCCCCTATTCTGTTCCCATTTTACTCCCCTCCCAAATGTTTGCCCTTCCCCAATTATTTGCCCTCCCAAATATACTCCTCACCAAATGTGTACCCTCACAAATATTTTGCAGTCCTCCATATCATGCTGAGCCTCACTCCCTGGCGCAGAGATTAATGAGTTTGCCTGGACTAACTGGCCTGTAACTGACTCCTTTCGTGCACAGCAAGATCCCAGTCCCAGAATTATGGAAGCTTCACATCACACAGATAATCCTTTCAGCCCATCATGCCTCCCTAGCACCACAACCACCAACAACACTCCATCGTCCCCCCACACTCCCCATTAAATGATCCTAGTGCTGTCCAGCTCCTCAGGCCTTGCCCTGAATGGCATTGTTACTCCCCTACCAGGGGAGACTGCTCTTCCGCCCTGTCTCATACTCTGCCTCTTTGTCCTCTCACCCTTCCATCTCTCTCTCTCTCCTACAACAGTCCCTTCCCCCCCTCAAGCCACATCAAACACTCCTCCTCTCCATGGCTCTCTCTCTCACCACCTCCTTGCTTCCCATTCCTCTGCTCAAGAACTCTGGGCATGGCTACTCTGCCTCCCCTCACAGACTCACAATCCCTGAGCTAAAGAACATGGTGAGTATGTTCAGAGACTAACTGGTCTTTGACTGACTGCTGTAATGCACAGCAAGATTCCAGTCTGCAGCCAACCGATCACACACTCAATGAGAAAGGTACTTAATGCCCCTTCCACTCATCCCTCCACCCCCTGGCCGGTTTGGACAACAGTGACGGTAAAACCCGGGAGAGACATGGGAAATGTGTATCCTATTGCATTAACTGTACAGCAACTTGTGGCACTAAGTCCAAATCTTCCCAATCCCCCTTCCCTGCCACTGGGACAGAGCAGAGGGGCCAAGAAGAAAGATGGAGAGAAAATGCATTGAGAGAAAGAGAAGAACCAACAGACAGAGAATGAGATAGTGACAGTCAGCGGGAGGGAATGAGAGAAAGAGAGTTCAAGGGAGGAAGAGATCGCAAGTGAAAATCCCAAGGACAGAAACAAGATGTCAGGCTAATAAAAGCCATTCTTTATCTACCTTCAGAGACTGGTGTACATTCACCCCAAATCGATTGTCAATGCTTCCCAGGGTCCTGTTGTTCATCGTGTATTTCCTTGTCTTGTTTGTCCTGTCCATGTGCATTACATCTCCTTGCCTCACCTCATTACTGCTGTTTCCTCGACATCAAGGATTACTTTCTGTTTCGAGTCTTATGAAACTCAGTGGCACTGCTATTACTGAGTCCCCTTTATCCATAATCTGTGGGAGTGAGGGACTGCTGGGGTGGGGTGGGGTGGGGGGGGGGGGGTGGGGAGAGAGAGAGACACAGAGAGAGACACAGAGAGAATGGGCCAACAGAGGCAAATGGGACTATTTAACAGTGAAAACTGAGTGGCATCGTCAAATTGGGCCGCAAAGCCTGTTTCCATGCTGTAGACCTCTAGGACTCTGTGAAGGTTTTACAATCACAGCTCCATCTCCCTCTGCTTGACAGTGACTATCACCCACACCCCAACGCTCACCAGCTGCTACTGAAATTTTCCACTGAATCTTGTTGAAACAAGGAAGACTCCACATCACTCCCATTTTATTTCAGAATTCCAGGAATTGCTTTTCTTGCGTCAATGTAATGTCTCGTGTGTTTTGCTTTATCCTTTTACAGAGGTGAGAGAAATACACCACACTGTAATATCAAGTCCAAATAGTTGGCAACTTCTTGATCCTTTGATCACACAAATACTCAGACACCAGCCCTGCATTATCTCAGTGATCAGAGCTACCTCTTTCCATCTGAAATGAAATGATTCCTCCATAATCTAAGAGTGAAATAAATGATTAATAACCGACCAATTGATAAAGTTAAAATTACAGAATTATTTGTATGTTTCCAACTGAAATGCACACATTTTGAAATCAAACTGTAGCAGCTACATAGTAACAATGGGTGGAAGTGGTGGGGGAGAGAGAATCAAATGAGCTGCTGCACACACAGACAGTGCTGTTGGAAACTAAGGTATTGATAGTTGGGAAATAATGTAACTTGTGATGTAGTGGGACTGGGAGAACCTCACTGGACTTGTAATGCAGTCACCCAGGATACAAATACCAGCAATTGGCAGAATTTAATCTCAAATAATTAATCCATTTGAAATTGAAAGTTAAGTTCTGCAATGGAACTATGAAACTAACACCAATTGCTGTAAATTCACATCTGCTTCACTCATGTCCTTCACTAAAGGAAATCTGGGAATCTTACCTGGTCTGGCCCAGAAGTGTTTTCAGAAGACATGAAATAGTTCTGACTGATATATAATGCATGGTTAAAGATGTATGTTTCAGACATGAGTGAGAAACGAAAACAGGAATGCTATTCGGTTTCAGCTTCAACATTGTGCGTGTTGCCAATTTCAATGAACACAGTAAAGTACTTCTTCCTAATAACTGGTAGCAGGACAGACATGGTCAAGGTTGTTTTTGCTGATTATTACATCACTTCACTCCTAAATGTTGATTGCCCTTTAAACACCATCTCAAAGACATGCTTCAAATGGCAAGGACGGAGAACAGATTCTGACTGGGGAGCATCAGATTCGCAGCAGCAACACGAGGGACCAAATTCGTCACTTTGTGAGGAGATGGTCAACCAGACGAGACCTGAAACTCGCATGAAGGGAACCAGTGAGAGAGAACAACTTACTTGTGTCCCACTCCTCCAATAGATGGAGCCCAGAAAGGGAGAGAGAAGAGCAGTCTGGCAGACAAAGGGATGAATAATTGTGAGGCAGGGAGAAAGACAAGCGGATCATGGAGCTACAGGTGAAAATGGAGTTGGCTGTGCCTGAAGCAGCCCATGTCATGACCAAGCCCTGGGTTGTGGAGGGTCGATGCAAACTCAATGGGCCAAGTGGTCTCTTTCTGCAGTGTAGGGATTCTATGGTCTTTGACAAGTTGAGATGATGATCACAGATAAGTACCTAATGCTATTAATCATTAAAGCAAACATTAAAAATTAGAGCTACACAAACCCTGTCAATTGAGCTAAAAGTTGAACTGGGAACTGAACTGAACTGCATTGCCAAAGAATTCATCAATCTTGGAGAGTTGGCACAGGAAGATTACCAGGAGGGTACCAGAGCTGGAGAACTTTTAAATAAACTTGTTCACAAATGGGAGCATCGTTGGTTGGGCCGGCATTATTGTCCATCCCCAGTTGCCTATAGGGTAGTTAAAGGTCAAGCACATTGCTGTGGGTCTGGAGTCACATGTAAGCCAGACCAGGTCAAATGGCAAATTTCCTTACCTAAAGCTCATTAGTGTATCAGATGGGTTTTCACAACAATGTTTTAATGGGGAAGACTCCTTCCTTTTCCCCTGAAATTGAATTCAATTCCCACCACCTGCCACGGTAGGATTCAAACTCATGTCCCCAGAACATTGAGTCGATTTTTTTTTTCTGCCCTTGCCCAGTCCCTTCCCACTTCCATCTGTGATTTCTCTGACGCCTTACTTGGGTTCTGGATGCTGCCAGGTTCATAGTGTTTTCAATCACAGGGACTCTGTTTCCAAAACTCATTCAACTTCCACAACAGAATAATCACCTCAATCCTTGTGCTCCTCATGTTGTAGCTCAGACTGGGAACACTTCATATCCCACAGTTTGACCTACACTGCTGTCCCACAGGGACAAATCACCTTTGGGTGTAGAAGGATGGACTGGGCAAGGAATGGGAATTTTAATCAGTCACTAAGTTAGCTTGGAAATATCTGCTGCACATTATATTCCATCTGCTAATTCCTTTCTCACTCAGTGAAGTTGCCCATATCTTCAGTCGTCCCCACAGCTTTCTCTCCCACCCACTTTTCAGTGAACTTGGAAACATTACATTTGTTCCCTTCAGCTACTCATTGCTATCAATTGTAAGTGCCTGTGTCTTTAGCAGTGACCCTTCAGGCAGCCTCACTTGGTACTAACTCGGAGAAAGTGAGGACTGCAGATGCTGGAGACCAGTGTAGAAAAGTGTGGCACTGGAAAAGCGCAGCAGGCCAGGCAGCATCTCAGGAGCAGAAGAACCGAAGTTTCAGGCATAGTCCCTTGTTCAGGAATGAGGCTGGTGTGCCAAGTGGACTGAGATAAAAGGTTGGGGCAAATTTGCGGGAGGGTGCTGGGAATACAATAGGTGGAAGGAGGTGAGGGTGAGGGTGATAGGCCGGAGAGGGGGTAGGAGCGGAGAGGTCAGGAAGAAGATTGCAGGTGCTGAAACCGGGGGTTGGGACTGAGATAAGGTGCGGGGAGGGAAATGAAGCAGGAGAAATCTACATTCATTCTGTGTGGTTGGAGGGTTCCTAGGTGGAAAATGAGGCGCTCTTCCTCCAGGCGTCGTGTGGCCAAGGTCTGGCGATGGAGGAGGCCAAGGACCTGCATGTCCTTCGCGGAGTGGGAGGGGGAGTTAAAGTGTTCAGTCACAGGGTGGTTGGGTTGGTTGGTGCGGGTGTCCCAGAGGTGTTCCATGAAACATTATGCAAGTAGGCGGTCTGTCTCCCCAATGTAGAGGAGACCACATCGGGTGCAGCGGATACAGTAAATGATGTGTGTGGAGATGCAGGTGAATTTGCAACGGATATGGAAGGATCCCTTGGGGCCTTGGAGGGAGGTGAGGGGGGAGGAGTGGGCACAAGTTTTGCACTTTTTTTGGTTGCAGGGGAAGGTCCTGGAGTGGAAGTTGGGCTGGTGGGGGGTGTGGACCTGACGAGGGAGTTGCGGACAGAGTGGTCTCTGTGGAACGCTGATAGGGGTCGGGAGGGAAATATATCAGTGGTGGTGGGGTCTGTTTGGAGGTGGCAGAAATAACGGAGAATGGTACAATGTATCCGGAGGTTGGTAGGGTGGAATGTGAGGACCAGTGGGGTTCTGTCCTGGTGGCAATTGGAGAGGCAGGGTTCAAGGGTGGAGGTGCGGGAAATGGAGGAGATGCGGTGGAGAGCATCGTCGACCACGTTCGAGGGGAAATTGCGGTCTTTGAAAAAGGAGGCCATTTGGGCTGTTCGATAGTGGAATTGGTCCTCCTGGGATCCGATGCGGCGGAGGCAAAGGAATTGGGAATATGGGATAGCGTTTATACAGGAGGCAGGGTGGGAGGAGGTGGAATCTGTGTTGAGTCGGTTGCCCGAGATAGAAATGGAGAGGTCGAGGAAGGGGAGGGAGGAGTCTGAGATGGTCCAGGGAAATTTTGAGGCTGGGGTGATACTAGCTCACCAAGCTGGAAATGACCTTGATTACTGCCCACCAGCTAGTCTTCCAACCTCTAGGGCACAGCAAACACCGTGACATTCGTGGTACAGTCTTTCTTAACATCGCATTGGTCTCACGAACCCACAGAAAACCCTCAGAAAGCAGAGATGAGGGAGGGAGGCAGAGAAGTGAGAGGCAAAGGGAGAGAGAGAGAGAGACAGGGAGAGAAATAAGGAGACAGAAGAGGAGAGACAGACACAATGTCTATACCTATGAGGGAGAGAGAGCTGTGAGAGCTCACTGGGCTGAATACATTCCTAAATGATGAAACAAAATTCAGACAGATCTATAGTCAATGACAGTGTGGGGATCGCATTTCAAACCCATGGCCAAAGGAACAATGATGGGAATAATATCGAGATGAGTTCTTCCTCTGTACCGAACACCATTCTGTCCCTGTCCTGGGAGTGTTTGATGAGGATGGAGTGGAGGGAGATTTACTCTTATCAATCCCAGGATTGTTTCTGCCCTGGATGTATACAGATGGCATTACAGAGGCAACATTTCTTTTTGTAGCTTCTGCTGTCATTGCCCTGTCAATTTTGGTGGGAGACAGATAAAATGGAGATGTCTGAGTCCTTGAAGTATGAAGCAAGCTCCATTAAACAATCCCTGGATGTTAGACTAACACGGGCCATTCACACACACAGGTCAGCTTCCGTCATTTGTACAGAAACCACCCTGAACCTCTCGATTAGATTCCAGTCTGAAACTCACTCCCGCATATCTGGTATTCTTTATACAAACCACCCCGAGACCCTCCGTTAGATGTGGACATCATTGCAGTGTTCTGATTTCTGTTCATTAAACAGCCATAATCATTCTCACTCAGTCCCATTTAGTTCCCATTTCTACAAGTAGATTCTATCTCAATTGTTTTCTTTTTGACTGTTTTCATTTCTATCTGCATCCAAATGATATCCAGTGTCACTATTTCCGGTGTTAGTGTTTATAGTTAAAACATCTGACATCGCAATGTCCAGCATTACACTGCCCAGTGTCACAGTCTGATCTCACAGTATCTAGTGATAGAGTCCAGAGGGACAGTGTTGTAACCGGAGTGACAGTGTCAAGCGTTGGAGTGTCCAGACTGACAGTGTCATACAGGGAGTGACAATATCCAGAGTTATTGTGCCTAGAGGTATGGGGTCCGGAGTGACACAGGAAAATGAAGATCAACCAAAACCAGCCTCCCGATCACTGGATTTGCAACACAGTGACGTTCAACTATTTCAATGGCCCTCAAAATCGTTCAATTGTTCCTAACCAGAATTTACAAATTACAGATCTTGGATATCAAGTTTATAACTTAATAAACAGAAATTAACAATTTATGTCACTTTAGCAGAACACAGATGATCATAAACCCATGCACCCCCCCCAATTTGCACACCAGCAGACAGTTAAGAGATAAACTTGTTTCCAATTTTAATTTGCCAGTTGATAACAGTTTTAATGATAAATAGTAGGCCATCATGAAATCCTTTGATACTGGGTTGTATTACAGGCATAAGAACTGTACACCCTGTTTGAACTTAAAGTCACCAGTCAATGCGAACAAATTCTGAAGACCTGTGGAGACTAATACTCATTCCTGAAGACTCACATTCTCATCTCAGACCTTTTAACAAGTTAACAACTGGGGAAATAACTAGACCAAGTCAAACCAAAAAGGAAGACCAGACCAGTCCAGCAACTTCCAAAGAAGCACTTCCTCCAAGCCCAAAATCCAGTCAGAGCGAGGTCACTCATGGTTTCCACTTTCTTTCTCACCATTCTCTGTAGTTACCTGCTTGGCAGCATTCCTCTTATTGACTGACCCATTCAATATCCATCCAGCTGTCAGTCCCTGAGCAGAACTACATCTCGGTGCTGAAATGTCTGCTGTGTTCAGAGAGCTGTAATTCATCTGCATTATCTTTCCTGGCCAGATTCTAACAGCAAACATCAGTCTTTTGTCTCTCCAGTTTTTTTTTTAAAAGAAGAACTAGCCACTGTTCAAAGTTCAATTCTCAATTTGGACTCAGTTCCAAACCAAAATGAGAAAAGTAAAAAAGTAGTGATGGTCACAATACCGGTCTTGCAGGGTCCAGCTGTACAGTGCCCACTAATGCAGTGTTCAAGTTATACAGTGCTCACTTGTGCAGTGTTCCAGTAATGCCGTGCCCACGAGTGTAGTGTTCCAGTAATGCAGTGCCCACTTGTGCAGTGTTGAGTATTATTGGTGGATGTGTCCCTGGTGAGACTGGGCACAAATAACCCCATCGACCTGTGGCCAACCACTTCAACTCCCTTTCCCACTCCACAATGACACTTCCTGCCTTACCAAATCCAAGCTATCTGATGACTGGAGGAAGAACACCTCATCTCCTGCCTTGGGACCCTCAACCACTTGGCATCAACTTTGATGTCACTAGTTTCCAAATCTCTCCTCTGCCCCCACCTCATCCCAGATCCAACCCTCCAAGTCGGCTCTCCCCTCTTGACCTGTCCATCTTCCTTCCTAACTACATGTTCGACCTTCCCCACCGACCAATCACAATCACCCATCCAACTGGACTTACCGAGCACCTTCCCAGCTACCTTCCCCAAAAGCCCCTCCCTCATTCTATTTATCTCTCAACGCCTTTATTCCCCCACATTCCTGATGAAGGGCTTATACCTGAAACATTGATTCTCTTGTTCCTCGGATGCTGCCTGACCTGCCGTGCTTTTCCAGCACCACACATTTTGACTAATGTTACAGTGCTAAGTCTCACAGTGCCCAGTGTTACAGTGGATAGTATTAAGGTATCCAATCTCCACAGTGCCCAACACTATAGTGCCCAGCCTCACACTGCCTAGTTCTACAGTGGCCATGTTACAGCACGCAGTTTCACAGTGCCTGGCCTCCGCAAGAGCCAGTGTTATAGTATAGTCTCACAGTGCCCAGTTTCACAGTGCCCAGTCTCTCAGTTTTTCCAATGTCTCACCCACCATCGCTACGACCATCACCGAGGTTTACTCTGTCCCAACCTCCAACCCAGCCCTGCTTTTACCAAGTGTCCTGTTTCGGAGATATTCCTCCATGCACTGTACTGCCGTGTTGTCCATGTTGGAGTCAAACTTATTTGCAAAGTAACATCTCTGACGGACCACCCACTGTAGATCTCCTGCCCCATACACACAAACCAAGTGGCGATACCTTCCCGTGCAGGGAGGGTATAGGGCACCCCTCGCAACATCACCAGCCTCAAAGGACCACTTTACTGCCCGGCCAAGTGTCCTGATGGCCTCTTGGGTGTACGGGATAGAGCCGGGTACATTGGGCATTCTGTGCAGGGTAGCCCACACATGCTCGTCCGGGCTGTAGGTGTCCTCCGACCACTTGAGGAAGGCCTGGATCTCAGCACTGGCAAAAACATGGCTGACAAACTCTCTGGTGGTCATGAAGTAGGCACTGCCCACGAAGATGGAGGTGCTGATGTTCGGCTGGTCTTTCAGTTGCGCCGTCAAGTCGACTTGGTCGAGGGTATCGTGGTGGTATTGCCAACGTTTCTAAAAGGCAAGCGCAAGAGAGAGTGAGAGAGACGAGAAAGTAGAAATGATAGCCTTTCAACTTCGCCTATGACATTTCCCCTCCCCAACTCCTCTGCAGTCTCCTTGGCCCAGCTCCAGCAAGATCCATGCACACTCCTTCTCTCAGTTACTCACCTTACAGTGGAGAACAAGGCCATTCAGCCCCTCAGGCCTTTCTCACTCCTGTTGCCTAGTGCCAGTCACCTGCCTATTTCCCCATATCCATGCCTCCCAAACCATCTCCCAATGCTCCTTTGCTGAGCAAATATAAAACTCATTCTCAAACTCTCCCAGTGGATCTGACTCCAAAAATAGACTTCAAGCTGTGCCCTCTGGTCATAAAGGTTGAGAGCACCAGAAAAATAGATCCTTCAGCCCATCGTGTCTGTGCTGGCAAAACAGGCTCCTTCTACTCCAGTCTCATTTTCCAGCACTGGGAACATCGCCTTTCATGCCTCACCAGTGCAATGGAGACACTTGCCTGTGGTCATCAACTCCTGGAGTGGAACTTGAACACAGAGCTTTTGCCTTAGAGAGAAGGACAGGGATATAGTTCTTTGAAAGTGCATTGCAGATAGACAGGGTGGTGATGTATGTGTTTGATACCTTTACCTTCATTGGTCAGTGCATTGAGTTTAGGAGTTGGGATGTGATGTTGCAGCTGTAACAGAGATGGATAGAGCTCTGAAAGATAGTGGAATCAAGGGTTATGGGGATAAGGCAGGAACAGGATACTGATTGTGGATGATCAGCCATGATTATAATGAATGGTGGTGCTGGCTCGAAGGGCCGAATGGCCTACTGCACCTATTGTCTATAAGTAGGAGTATCTTTGACTATCTCTGATATGCCTTTGCCATTACCAAGTGTGATCTATTGTCTGTAGAGGACATTGGTGAGGCCACTTTTAAAATACTGCATACAATTCTGGTCGCCCTTCGAAAGAAAGGATATTGTTAAACTTGAGAGGGTGCAGAAAAGATTTACCAGGATGTTGCCGAGATTGGAGAGTTTGAGTTACAGTAAGAGATTGAATAGGCTGGGGCTATTTTTCCTGGAGTGTCAGATACTGAGGGGTGTCATCACAGAAGTTCATAAAATCAAGAGGGGCATGGATAGATGTTGAAATGATCAGCCGGATGATAGTACACTTCACACAGCTTCTTTACCACATACATGCAAGAAGACTCAACCAGCCGGGTCAAAGCCCACCCTTACCTGGAGAGTCTGAAACAGGCAGTTGCAATCACACTTTTACACACAAATCAGTGTTCCCTTTTCACAAATTACATTTTGATTTCAAGCCTTAGCAACACAACTGATCAATCAGACCCTGATCTAGGTATGTGATGTTTAGCAATTAGATCATTGACCTTAAACTTCTACATAACCTGTTGAGTGTTGTTTCTATCTTCCTGTCTTCTCACTTAACTGGAGCCAGTTTCAGTAAGCTAGCTAGCTTACATACGTGCTTGGCTACACTTTTCTGTTGCTGCTCAGAATTATTTAGCTGACCTCCTTTTCTGTTCTTGCCCCATTTTGATTCCTTCCACGTTGTTTGTATAGCCAAAGGTCTTTTCCCAAGGGTGGGGGAGTCCAAAACTAGAAGCATAGGTTTAAGGTGAGAGGGGAAAGACCTGAGGAATTAGTTTTTCACGCAGTGGGTGATGTGTGCCTGGAATGAGCTACCAAGAGGTTGTGCAGGCAGCTGGTACAATGACAATAATTAAAAGGCATCTAGATGTGGACATGAATAGGGATAGGTTAGAGAGATATGTGCCAAAGCTGAAAATGTGTTACTGGTTAAAGCGCAGCAGGTCAGGCAGCATCCAAGGAACAGGAAATTTGACGATTCGGGCATAAGCCCTACATCAGGCTTATGCCGGAAACATCGAATTTCCTGTTCCTTGGATGCTGCCTGACCTGCAGCGCTTTAACCAGCAAGTTATGGAATTCTGTACCATAGAAAGCTGTGGAGTTTGAGTAATTGAATATATCCAAGAATGTGACTAACAAATATTTAGGTTTCAAAAGCATCAAAGGCATGGGGAGAAAGTGGAGGTATGGCATTGAGATAGAGGATTAGCCATGATCATATAGTATGGTGGGCGTCAGGTAGGGCCAAATCATCTTCTCCTGCTCCGGGTCTTGATGTTTATATGTCCCAGCTGTGTGGATCATTCCCACCTACCAACCGACCAACCTCTCGTCCAAAATAAGATCCATGAATCAGGGCTTGTGTTGTCAATTTTGTTGTCCAGCCGTTTTGATCTAGTGCCTAGTGAAACACTTCATTGAATCCAGTTCAGACAACATTCTCTGCATTCAAATTCTCAGCTGCTTCATCAATGCATGATGCAAAGTTGAAGACTTACCTTTTGAAAACCTGCAGTGGCTTTGCTTCATTAATTTGATCTAAGGCAGGTTGGTGCAAATTGCAGCTATAACTACCAGCATCAATGTCAAGTGCATGATATAAAGTAAACTAGGATCCATGCGGTGTGAACCTCAGAGACCCAGGTTCAAGTCGCTTCTGCTCCAGAGTTGTGCGGTAACATCTTTGAACAGATTCATCAGTAAATGTAAGACCATTAACAAGTCGGGACAGGAGTCAGCCATTTAGTCCCTCAAGCCAGCTCCACTGGAATCATGGCTGATTCAACATTCCTCACATCTATGTTCTTGCCCTATCCCCGTAACCCTTAATTCCTCACTGACCAAGAATCTATGCATCTGAACCTTAAATATATACAAGGAATTCCAAAGATTCACAATCTTCTAAGAGAGGAAATTCCACCTGATCTCAGTCATAAACTGGTGCCCCTTTATTCTGAGACAATACCCGCCCTGGTCCTGGACTCTCCCATGAGGAGAAACATCCTTTCAGCATTTATCCTGTCAAGCCCCTTAATCCTGTCCATTTCAATGAGGTCACCTCTCATTCTTCTAAACTCCAGTGAGTAGAATCCTGTTTAGGTTTTGTTTTTAAGACAATCCCTCCATCGTGGGGGCCATACCCCGAACATTCTCTTAACTTCCTCCAATGAAACAACATGTTTTCTTAAATAAGGTGACCAGAAGTGCTCACAGTACTCCGGATGTGCTCTCACAAGCACCTTGCACAGTTGCAGTAAGACTTCCTGATTTTTATACTCCAACCCCCTTCAAATAAGGGCAAACATTCCACTTCAGTTCTGAAGAAAGGTCACCAGACTCAAAACATTGACTCTGTTTTCTCTCCACGAATGCTACCCGACCTGCTGAGTCTCTCCAGAAATTTCTGTTTTCATCCAATATTCCAATTGTCTTCCCAATTACCTGCTGCCCCCGTGTGCAAGTTTTCCATGTTTCATTCACTAGTTGCCCCAAGTCCCATGGTGTTACAGCTTTCTGAAGCTTTCTCCATTTAAATAATATTCTATTCTTTTGATTTCCCTTCAACTTCACATTTTCCCACATTGCACTCCATTTGCCAACATTTTTGCCAGCTTAGCCTATCAATATCTGTCTGTAAAGCACATAAGACAACATTTTTTACTGTAACTTGATATATATGACAGTAAAATATCAGCAAGGTTTGAGAAGGTTTGTAGTTCAGGTTGAGGTTCTCGCTGTAGGTTTGCTCGCTGAGTTGGAAGGTTCACTGAAGATGTTGCCTCGTATAGCGATGAAACATCTGAAAATAAACCTTCCAGCTCAACGAGCAAACCTACATCCAGAGTAATATTTCAAGTCAACCTCAGAGTACAACGGGGTCTTGATCAGATGGGCTAATAGGTCGAGGAGTGCCAGATGGAGTTTAACGTCGTTAAATGTGAGGTGCTCTATCTTGGAAAGGCAAATCAGGGTAGGAATAATACACTTCATGGTAAAGTCTGGGGAGTGATGATGAAACAAGAGATCTTGGAATGCAGATTCATAGCTTCTTGAAAATGGAGTCACAGATAGACAGGGTGGTGAAGAAGGCGTTTGCTACGCTTGCCTTTATTGGTCAGTGCATTGTGTGTAGGAGTTGGGAGGACATGCTGTGGCTGAATAGGACATTGGTTTGGCAATTTCTGGAACACAGCATGCAATTCTGGTCTCTCTGCTATAGGAAGGATGTTGTGAAACTTGAAAAGGTTCAGTAAAGATTTACAAGGATGTTGCCAGAGTTGAGTGTGGAAATGCAGGAGATTGGTACTAGATGTGGAATAATTACAGACACGATTGGCTGAATGGCATCCTTCCGCAAGAATTCTTTAATTCTGTGACTGGCGTAGAGGAAGATTTCCTTCAAGGTTCATGTTATCAGGAGGAACACCAAAGCCCTTTCCTCAGCTGAGTGGTCAGAAAACTCCCTACTTTTTACTTGAACTAAGGCATAACCTGTCTCCACCAGTATCATAACAAAAATCAGCCATTCGTCCCTTCAAGTCTGCTCCACCATTCAAGAAGGTCACTGCTCATCTGGTTGCAATTTCAATTCCACATTTCTATCGGTTGCCCCGGAGTCCTTATCTTTTTTTTTAAAAAAGGTCACCTTGCTCACTCTTTCATAACTTCGTCAACTCAGCCTTCACAACTTCGTACAGAAGAGATTTACATAGTGCCACAGCCCTCTCAGGGGAAAATAATTCTGCAAGGCATTGGTAAGGACACTTTTGGAGTACTGGGTAAATTTGTGATCGCCCTGCTATTGGAAGGGTGTTGTTAAACTGCAAAGGATGCAGAATAGATTTACAAAGATGTTGCCAGGACTGCAGGGTTTTAGTTATAAGGAGAGGCTAGATAGGCTAGGACTTTTCTCACTGGAGTATTGGATGTTTATAAAATTGTGCGGGAAATCAATAAAAGTGAATAGCCCCAGGATGGGGGAGTCCAAACCCAGAGGGCATAGGTTTAAGGTGAGACCTGAGGGTAGTGCAAATATGGAGCAAATTGACAAAAAGAATTGTTGTAGTGGGTACAATTACAAGATTTAACAGATGACATAAATAGGACGAGTTTAGAGGGATATGGACCAAACACAGGATAATGGGACTAGTTCCAATTAGGATACCTGGTTGGCATGGATGAGTTGGACGAAAGGGTATGTTTCGGTGCTGTAGGACTCTGATGATATCTTATTCTACAGAACATCTTGTCAAACTTACAATGTCTCATCAACCACCTTATCATGCTCCCTCAGAGAAATTTATACATTTCAAAAAGATCTCTCAGATTTCCAAACTTAAATATGTAAAAGCCAACTTGTTCAACTTTCCTTCATAAGATAAGCCCTTCATCCCAGGAAAAAGGCAGGTTAAACTTGCTGTCAATGTAATTATTTTATGTTTTAAATGAGGTAAAAATGTACAGACTGATTCTGATGTGGTCTGATCAAGGCCTTGTATGGCACTCTCTCCACCCCTCAGGCCTGGAAATGGACTCTACATTTTGAAGAAAAATTCCTGTACTAATGGACTCTGGCCTAGAAAGGACTCTGTTTGTTGGTAATTAACTGTCATATGGTTTGTTGGGCTTATCACCTGCACTGTCTTGCATGTCTCTGGGTCTGGCAGGTCTTACTGTGAGCTGGGAGGCTCGTGGGTCATCCTGAAAGCTGTCACCCCGAGAGCCGGAGGGTGGGTAGGCCATCCTGTGAACCTGAAGATTGGTAGGCTGTCCTGAAAGCTGGAGGGTGGGTAGGCCACCCTGATGACAGTCTCCCTGAGAGCTTATTGGTGGGTAGACTGTCTTGTGTGTCATGTGTGTCCCTGGGTCTGGCAGGCCTTACTGTGAGTTGGGACGTTCATGGGTCGTCCTGAAAGCTGTCACCCCAAGAAACAGAGGGTGGGTAGGCCACCCCTGATGCCAGTAGGTGGGTAGGCCATTCTGAGCACTTTCAGAAGGGGTAATCTGGCTGGGCTGTCCTAGAGTTGGTTGGAAGGTGTCTCAGATGGTGCATAGGGGTAGGCTGAGATCCGGAAGGCTTGTGGGCGACCCTGCACGCTGTCGTCCCTGGGAAGGGGACGGGCTGTCCTAGAGGTGCGGGAAGGTGTGTCAGGGTAGTCCACTGGCCGGACGGTGCAGTGGGGTGATGAGAGCCCAATGGTAAGTAGGGGCAGACAGAGAGCCAGAAGCTGTCCACAGCGCTGTCGCCCCGGACGGGTTAATGGGTGGGTTGTCCTAGAGGTGGTCGAAAGGTGTGTCAGGGTGGACCAAGAGCCGGAAGGTGCGTAGGGGCGGGCTGTCTTAGAGCAGCCAGAAGGTGGGAGGGATTGGGGTGGTGGTGGTGGTGGGGGCGGGGGGGAGAGAAAAGAGGCTTGCTGTTTTTTCGGGGGTCTGTATTGTATGCGCTGTTTCTTACACAAGTGGACTGACTTATATGTATGAATGTCATTGTTACTGTTTGTAATGATTGAAACTGGGATTTGAGGTTTGTCCTCATTTCCCTGAAACCGGTTGAATGTCAGGATTTGGGGCTTGGCTTTGTCATTCCCCTCCCTTGTAAAATTGCTGTTTCTCTGTATACAGCTGTAAATGTAATTGTTTGTATAAACTGTGAATTGTTTAATAAAATATAAATAAACAGGACTGCCTGTTTCCTTTCTTCCTGGTGATGGAATATATAAATTGTGAGGAGCAATTAGAAATGTTGTCTGCGAAAATCACAAAGCTGAATCATGAAAGAGGAAGGGGAGTGTAGGTTAAGCTAGATAGGCTTGTACACACAGTTATAAGCATCTGTTTCCCGCTTCTGCAAAAACAAAAACCACAATCAAGGTCATAAGGCTCAGTGTGGACGAAGAATGAGAGGAAATGTTGCTTTAGCAGGCAAGGAAGCAGATGGCAGTGAAGGAGGATATACTCTAACAATAGACCACAGAGGGATGTGGAAATGGCCAAGCAAAACCTGTACTGTTACGCACAAGGCCTGATAAGGCAAGAGATAAACAAGAGGAATGGATGCTGGGTTTAGAGTTGTGTATCCAGGTTGTGTACTGGGTGTGCCTACCTTGTGGACACGATTCTTGCAAGAGTATATCAGACGATACTGCTGCTTCAGATCTTGTCTTGGACTGAAATTATTGAAGACATCCAAATGCCTCTTACGTACTGTTACGCACAAGGCCTGATAAGGCTAGAGATAAACAAGAGGAATGGATGCTGAGTTTAGGGTAGTGGGAGGAGGGAAAGAGAAATGATTTGTATCAAGGTTTTGTATTCGGAGTGCCTATCTTGCAAGAGTATATCAGACGATGCTGCTGCTTCAGATCTTGTCTTGGACTTAAATTATTGAAGTGAGTGGGTTCTATTTCCCACATAAATTAAGATTTACACACTTGTTGTTTTACACTGCATCTGACACCTGCACACATGACATGGGTACAAGGGAAAAATAAGCATGACTGCTGTTGGGTGGTAGTGGAAGAAAAATACACAGGCATATCAAGGGATCTGCTCACTCAGAGCTGGCTCTAGGGGAGCTGGATCAGCATATGAAGGACTCTTCAATCCTCTTGAGGAGAGGAGACTGACTTCGAAATAGCCACAGTGTGTCTTATGTGCTGCTGTTGGTTTCTTCCTCCTGAGGAGGAGTTTATTTTTAATTTTTTTTCATAGTTTGTTGTGATTGTTTTCTGGGGTTTCTTTGCTTATTTCTGTTCATTTGAAGCTGCGCTCAGCTGCACAGGCAGCTACTACCACCACTGCTGCTACAGTCTGGGCCTGCTCCTGCAACTGAAGCCTGGACCTCGCCTGCACCCCTGCTGCTGCCGCCTGGGCCTACCTAAACCCTGGGGACATCTTTGACTGCTACTCCTGAGGCTGCTTCCAAAAAAAATAAACAGGACGATCAGATGTTCTGTTCACTCTCAGCTGGCTCTGAGGAAGCTGAATCCATGTCAAGGACTCTCCATGTGTAAACAAAAGGGTGAGTTGGTGACTGGATAATGGCCTCTGTGAAGTTATTCCTGATGTTGGGGTTTCCTGCTCCTCGGATGCTGCCTGACCTGCTGTGCGTTTCCAACACTAATCTTGACTGTAATCTCCAGCATCTGCAGTACCCAATTACAGTCATAGAGATGTACAGCATGGAACCAGATCCTTCGGTCCAACCTGTCCATGCTGACCAGATATCCCAACCCAATCTAGTTCCACCTGCCAGCACCCGGCCCTATCCCTCCAAACCATTCCTATTCGTATACCCATCCAAATGCCTCTTAAATGTTGTAATTGTACCAGCCTCCACCACTTCCTCTGGCAGGTCATTCCATACGCGTACCACACTCTCCGTGAAAATGTTGCCCCTCAGGTCTCTTTTATATCTTTTCCCTCTCACCCAAAACCTATGCCCTCTAGTTCTGGACTGCCCGACTCCAGGGAAAAGACTTTGTCTATTTATCCTATCTATGCCCCTCATAATTTTGTAAACCTCTATACGGTCACCCCTCAGCCTCCGAAGCTCCAGGGAAAACAGCCTCAGCCAGTTCAGCCTCTTCCTATAGCATAAATCCTCCAACCCTGGCAACATCCTTGTAAATCATTTTGGAATCCTTTCAAGTTTCACAACATTTTTCCAATCGGGAGGAGACCAGAATTGCACGCAATATTCCAACAGTGGCCTAACCAATGTCCTATACAGCCGCAACATGACCTCCCAACTCCTGTACTCCATACTCTGATCAATAAAGGAGCATATACCAAACGCTGCCTTCACTGTCCTATCTACCTGCGACTCCACTTTCAAGGAGCTATGAACCTGCACTCCAAGGTCTCTTTGTTCAGCAACACTCCCGAGGACCTTACCATTAAGTGTATAAGCCCTGCTAAGATTTGCTTTCCCAAAATGCAGCATCTCGCATTTACCTGAATTCAACTCCATCTGCCACTTCTCAGCCCATTGCTCCATCTGGTCCAGATCCTGTTGTAATCTGAGCTAACCCTCTTCGCAGTCCACTACATCTTCAATTTTGGTGTCATCTGCAAGCTTACTAACTGTACCTCTCACGTTCGCATCCAAATCATTTATGAAAATGACAAAAAGTAGAGGGCCCAGCACCGATCCTTGTGGCACTCCACTGGTCACAAGCCTCCAGTCTGAAAAACAACCCTCCACCACCACTCTCTGTCTTCTACCTTTTGAGCCATTTCTGTATCCAAATGGCTAGTTCTCCTTGTATTCCATGAGATCTAACCTTGCTAATCAGTCTCCCATGGGGAAGCTTGTTGAATACCTTACTGAAGTCCATATAGATCACATCTACCGCTCTGCCCTCATCAATCCTCTTTGTTAATTCTTCAAAAAACTCAATCGTTTGTGAGACTATTTCACTATCAACCAAAGAACAATCCTTTACGTGCTCTGAACCGAACTTACATTCTTTTGTTCACTCTTGACTCTTAAGGGCAATGAGCAACCACATGGGCCTCAACTAACCTGACTCTTCATCCATCGGCACCATTCCCCACCTATTCCTCCACTACATTGATGACTGGATTGGCACTACCTCGTATTTGCTTGAGGTGGTTGAAAAGTTCATTAATTCTACCAACACCTTCCGACCTGACCTCAAATTCACCCGGACAATCTCGGACACCTCCTTCCTCTTCCTGGACCTCTCCATCTCCATCTCTGGCAACCGACTAACTGCTGACATCTACTACAAACCCACCAACTCCCACAGCTACCTGGAATACACCTCCTCCCACCCTGCCCCTGTAAAAACACTATCCCTTATTCCCAATTTCTCTGCCTCTGCTGCATCTGTTCCCAGGAGGACCAATTCCATCACAGAACATCCCAGATGGCGTCCTACCTCAAAAACTACAATTTCCTCTCCCACGTGGTTGACAATGCCCTCCAGTGCATCTGCTCCATTTCCTGTACCTTCACCCTTGAAGCACACTCCTCCCAACTCAACAGGGACAGAACCCCTCGGTCCTCACCTTCTCCCCCACCAACATCCGGATACATTGCATTATTCTCCACCACTTCTGCCACTTACAAACAGACCGCACCGTTAGGGACATACTTCCCTCTGCACTCCATCTGCATTCGATGAGACTATTCCCTCTACAACTCCTTTGTCAGATCCACACCCCCCAACAAACCAACCTCCCCTCCCGGCACCTTCCCTGGCCTCTGAAAAGTGCAAAACCTGCACCCACACCTCCCCCCTCACCTCCGTCCAAGGCTTCAAAGGATCCTTCCATGTGAGACAGAAATGTACTTGTACCTCCACCAATGTCATCTACTGCATCCATTGCACCCGATGTGGTCTCCTCTACATTGGGGAGATAGAACTCTTACTTGCGGATGGTTTCAGAGAACATCTCTGGAACACCCGCACCAACCAACCCCACCGCCCCGTGGCTGAACGCTTTAACTCCCCCTCCCACCAAGGGCATGCAGGTCCTGGGCCTCCTCCATCACCAAACCCTTACCAGCTGATGCCTGGATATTCCACCTTGGAACCCTGCAACCAGATGGATCAATGTCGATTTCACGAGTTTCTTCATTTCCCCACCCCAACTTATCGCAGTCCCAAGCCTCCAACTCAGCACCACCCTCCTGACCGGTCCATCTTCTTTCTCACCTGTCCACTCGACCTTCCGCACCTCCGCCCGCCACCCCCTCCCCCACCCCCCACCCCCACTCCCCCAAATACCTTCATCTATCTATCATTTTCCCAGCTACCTTCCACACCCATCCCACTTATCTCTCGACACCCTGGTCCACAAGCCTCATTCCTGATTAAGGGCTTATGTCCGAAACATTGATTCTTCTGCTCTTCAGATGCTGCCTGACCCACTGTGCTTTTCCAGTGCCACACTCTTGACTCTGATCTCCAGCATCTGTAGTGCTCACTTTCTCCTACACTCTTAACCTACTTACATTCCTGTATACTTGTCTAATCAGTCTATATCCCTCCTTATCCCACGCCCAGCCCTTACATTCCACCCCATCCCTTTCACCTGACCATCTTCCTTTCCACCCATCTGCTCCACCCCACCCACTGTCCAATCACAGCCATCTCCTCCCTGCATCCAACAATTGTCATCCCACCCACCTTTCCCCAGCCCCACACCCCCATTTATTCTGCAGCTCCATCCCCTCCCTGGGTTCGGATGAAAGTTTCCAACCTGAAACGTCAATTGCCCTTCTACTCTGTTTGCAGCTCAACTCTCCAACTCCTCTATATTCCTTTGTACATTCTGAACCTCCCTCCATGCAACTGAACAGTTTTAACAACCCTGTCTCTCTTTGTACAGGCAGGAGTGGAGGACTGGAGGGGAGAAAGAGAGAGAGAGATGATGGAGGGAGGGAGGATGGAAAACACTTGGATGAAGAGAGGTCCAGCAGACAGGAAGGCGGTTACCTTTTTGAACCCTGGCGCAGGATCCGACTCAATCACGTTGGAGCCATTCAGAGCTCTGAGGCTGCGGACTATCTCCCGGTTGGTCTTCAGGGGGAAGTCTTGGCCACACACATTGATGAAGTACCTCCAGGGGACAGGGCTCTCCAGCAGCTCCTTCATGCAGTTGAGATCCGCCTGAACTCTGCTCCAGCCAGCATAGGTGACCCACTCCAGCTTGGCTGCGACAAAGACATTGTGGAAACACGAAGCGATGGCCCGAACTGCCGCATGAAATTGACTCGGGGATTTGCGGTCCACGTGGATACAGTAGACATTCTGTGGGGCGTAAATGCTCCGTAGAAGCCTCTCGAACATCTCAATGCTCTGGTGGATGACCATGGAATAACCCAAGGGGAAGTGTTCCTCCTCAGGGCTCAGGGGGACAGTGATATACTTGCGGGCCCTCACAAACGATCTGCAATTTTGGGTCATGTTCAGATAATCTCCCTCAGTGATGGCTTGGTGCTTGAGGGAGACAGTAATAGAGTTGAGGAGGGCCCATTCCATCTCCTGCCTGTCCCACCGATGATCTGCCAGCAGGTGGAGTTCTCCTCGACCAGCAGGAGGTGTTCCTGCATTGGACTAGCGCCTGGTTTCACCAGTCTGAGGGTCAGCCGGCCCCCTCCTCTCTGGACCAGCAGCCACTGGCACAACAAGACCACCCTGAACACACACAGCACTGATCTGAGGCATGAACAGTGGGCACAACGCTGGCTCAGCTTGGGCATGGCACTTTCCAGAGGGCAGTGTCCCCAGCCTATAGGCAAAAGGTAAATGCAGAATGGATGCCCTCTGTGCTGGGCAGCACTGCCTCCACCAGGCCTTGGGGAAGGAGTGATTGCAATTTGCTGGAGAGGTCGCCCCAGCCAGTCCCCTCTTCTTGTGAGACTCTTGTCTTCCCTTTTCCCCAAGATTCAACGAATGACTCCGACTTTCACTCCCTCTCCCCCCTGAACTGCTCTCCCTCTGGAATTCCTCTCCCACTTTAACACCTCTCCCTCTCTCCGTTACCCCTTTGTAACCCCGCTCCCTTGATAACCCCTCCCCCTTTGTAATCCCTCTCCTCCACTAACTCATCCCTCTCCCTCAGTAACTCCTCTCCTCCCTCTCCCTCTGTAACTCTCTCTCGGTAGCTCCTGTCCCTCTCTCTCTGTCTCTCTCAGTAACTCCTCCCGCCCTCCTCTGGATGAAACCCAGCCAATGTTCCGTTGTTTCCCTCTCGGAGTCCGGGCTCCTCTCGCTCCTGTCTGCCTGCCTGGCTACAGGCGTTTCCTTGCCCGGTCTCTGCTTCTTTCCAGCCGTTCCTGGACCGGTGTTGCCCGGGTGAAGTAAACGCGGATCGCGCTGGTGTGCAGTCTGGATCGGAGAACTTACGACCAGAGAGAACACAGAGCCAGCCAAGCCCAATAAACCATGCCCCAGCCTGGGCTGCTCTTTCAGGAAGGAACCTGCCATCGAGCCCACAACAATGTGGGAGGAGTAACTCTTGGATAAAGAGAGGGCCAGGAGACGGGAAGGTGGTTACCTGTTTGTACTGTGACTCTTAACTGCCCTCTGGGCTATTAGGGATGGCCAATAAACACTGGCCTGGCCGACAGTGCCCCCATCCCATGAATTTCTTTGAATAAAAGCGACAAAGAGGAAATCAAATTAAATCAAACTTCACCACCCGTCCTCTCTCTCTGATGCAAAATTGGAATTATGGTGATTTGACTGTTCATAATAAAGCTGGAAATCTGAGCACAGTAAGTTGATATTAATCCAAAAAAAAAATTCCCCTAGCCAAGAGTGGTTCAGAGGTTAACATTGCAGGAGCACAGTGCCAGGATCCAGACTTTAATTCCAGCCTTGGGTGGCTGTGTGGAGTTTTGCATGTTGTCTGCTTGGGTTCCCTTCGGGTGCTCGGATTTCAAAAATGTTCAAGTTAGGTGGATTGGCCATGCTGAATTGCCCATAATGTCCAGGGATGTGCAGGCTGGGTGGGTTACCATAGCCACACCCACGCACACACACAGACAGCAGAACACTCCTGCAGGTTTATGCAATGCTCAATCTAATGCAACATCCTGGTGGATCTCCTTTGCCCGCACCTCCCTCCTGTACAATCCCATCCGTGCTATAATGCGGTGACCAGAACTGCACACAGTACTCCAGCTGTGGTCTCACCAAAATCCTGTAAAGCTCCAACATGACACCTCCCTGCTCATGTATTCAGTGGCTTTGATCCTTCTTAATTCCCTTACCTGCCTATCCTGCTGCCTTCACGGATGGCTGGACATACAAACCAGGATCCATCTAATCTTCTGTGCTTGCCAGGGTCCTCCTATTTAACATGTACTCCCTTGCCACGTTAGTCCTCTGGAAATGCATGTCACAGAAATTTGGGCATTCAGTAGCACAGAACGGAGAAAAAAAACAACTGGCATCAAGAGCTGGCATTTTTTAAACATTATAACTGTACTCACATACATTACTTCATCTGGAAGTTCATTCCATCACAAATCACTCTGGGGAAAATCTATCAATCTTTTTCCTCTGACCTTACAAACATGGCCCCGATTCTGACCTCCCACACACTAGGGAAAATACCCTTGTCATTCACCTTATCAATCACTATCATGATTTTATAAACCTCAACAAGGTCACCCCTCAATTTCCTATGCTGCAGTGAAAAACACGTACAGTTCTGATGTAGATCCTTTAGAGAGGGGACAGAAAAGGTTTACCAGGGTGTTGCCTGGAATGGGGGTTTTTACCTGTGAAGAAAGATTGGATCGACTGGATTTGTTTTCACTAGAATGCAGGAGGTTGAGGGGTGACCTTATAGAAGTTTATGAGATTGTGAATGGCATGGATAGGGTGGAAAGTATGAGGCCTTCTCTCAGGATGGAAGAGTCAGTTACTCGGAGACACAGGTTCAAGGTGCAGGGGTCAGGGGGGTGTTTAAAAGAGATATGTGAAGCATGTTTATCTTGGAAAGGGTGGTGAGTTCATGGAACACACTGCCAGAACAGACAATGGAAGCAGACACAATTGTAGTTTTCAAGAATCATACAGCAGCAGGCATGAATAGGAAGGGAACAGGGGAATACGGATCCTGTAAGTGAAGACAGTTTTAATATGGAAGGCAAAATGTGTCAGTGCAGGCTTGGAGTGTTGAAGGGCCTGTTCCTGTGCTGTAATGTTCTTTGTAAAATGTCCCCAGCCTCTCCAGTCTATTTTTATATCTCAAACCCTGCACTCCTGGCAACACCCTGGTAAATCTTTTCTGAACCAACTCCAGCTTAATAATATTCTTCCTACATCAGCGTGAGCAGAACAGGACACAGTCTTCCAGAACTGGCCTTACCAACTTCCTGTTGAACCTCAGCACGCCATCCCAACTCCAATATTCAGAGAGCTGAACAACGAAGGTCATCACACTCCAGCAGGTATTGTTTCACCCTGACTCCCCTTGTAACTGTCCACATCTCGCTGGGACACTGATGGGAAACATCTTGGCTCTTTGACTGACTCGACCAAGTCTCATTTCCTACTGTTCCTGTGTATCCCTCAGAACAGGAAAGTAATGTGCATTCCCATGGCAACATCGCAATGACAGACTTGTTTGTGGATTCACATGAAGTGGGCATCACTGACTGGGACAGCCGTGTTACACATCCCTCTAATCTCTCCGGCATAAATGATAAGGAACTGTCCTCTTAAAACACAAGGACAGTGGGGTTAAAGAACCCTGACCACAAATGCAAAGTCACATGGGAGAGAGTTCCAGGATTCCGTCCCAGAAAAACTGAAGGAAGGATGATTAATTTCAAAGTTGGGATTAAGGGTGAAGTGGAGAGTAACTGCAGAAGGAGTAGTGTTGCGTCATATTGCTGACCTTGTCTTCAAGGTGATATTGATGTTGGGTTTACAAGGTGCTGTTGAGGGACCCTTCCTGAATTACTCTAGTAAATCCACAACAGGTATAACATTGTTTCCAGGAAAAAATGGACAGGATTCATCAGAGAAGGGAAATGCAAATTGCTCAAAGTCTTATGAGATGATAACATGGAGGGCTCAAGCAGCTGAAGGCCGGTGGAGTGATGGAATTAGGGGATGGTCAAGAGGCTGACATCATGGAGTGAAAATGAGCATTGATGTTACAGCTAAGAGAGGGTTATTTGGACTGGAGGAGGTTTCAGAGATAGGGTGGGGTGTAGGGGGTGGAGGAGGTTCTGGAAATAGGGAAGGTGTCAGGGCTGGATGAAGTTACAGAGATAGGGAGGAATGTACTGGGTGGAGGGGGTTATAGAGATGTACAACGCAGAAACAGTCTCATCAATCCAACTCATCCATGCCGACCAGTTCTCCTAACCTAATCTTGACTCAATTGCCGCACATGGCCCAAATCCCTCTGCACCTTTCCTCGTCATATACCAATCCGGATGGCCTTTAAATGCTGTAATTGTACCAGCCTCCACCACTTCCTCTGGCAGCTCATTCCATACACGCACCACTCCTCAGCCCATTGGCCCATCTCATCAAGATCCTGTTGTACTCTGAGATAACCTTCTTTGCCATCCACTGCACCTCAAGTTTTGGAGTCATCTGTAAACTTACTAACTGTATCCCCTATGTTCACATCCAAATCATTATATAAATGATGAAAAGCAGTGCACCCAGCACCGATCCTTGTGGCACACCACTGTCACAGGCCTCGAGTCTGAAAAGCAACTCTCCGCCACCGCCCTCTGTCTTTTACCTTCAAAGTCAGTTCTGTGTCCAAGTGGCTAGTTCTGCTTTTACTCCATGTGATCTAACCTTGCTAAGGGGACCCTTGTCGAACGCCTTACTGAAGTCCACATAGATTGCGTCTACCGCTCTGCCCTCATCAATCCTCTTTGTTACTTCTCTGAACAAACTCAGTCAAGTTAGTGAGACATGATTTCCCACACACAAAGCCATGTTGACTATTCCAAATCTGTCCTTGCCTTTCCAAATACGTATAAATCCAGTCCGTCAGAATTCCCTCTAACGACTTGCCCGCCACCAATGTCAGGCTTACCGGTCTCAGCTTTAAAGCATCACCTTTTCATTTTGAGGCTATGTCCTCTGGTTCTCATCCCTCCTACTTGTGGAAACACCTTTCCATATCCAGTCTACCACGGGGTCTCAGTATTCTGTAAGTTTCAATCAGATCTCCCTCACTCTTCGGAACTCCACTGCGTCCAGACACAGAGTCCTCAACCGCTCCTCATGTGACAAGGCTTTCATTCCTGGGATAATTCTTATAAAATGCCTCAGGAATGCTCTTAACTTACTAGTGTGAGAGATGACATTACACTGAATAACATATTTTGACTACAGGCTATAAAACCACCGAACTTTAGCAGGAAGCTATGTTCGTGTCCCTTTCTCACTGATTGTTGCTATCTCCTCAACAGTTTGAAGGGTCTATGATGTGGAGATACTAGACAGTGCAAACTGAGCACACACATCTCTCCGTAATGAGAACAACCAATGGTCTACTCAGACTATGTGGACTTTACCTTTACCTTCACCAAGCATACATTAATATGATTAAGAATACATTTACTCAACAACAGGAATGTTGGATGATTACAAAAATAACTTGGTCCACATATATTTTGCCCCAATCATGATTGCTACCATATAACCAAAAGCAATTATACATGAGGAAGTTTAAACCCAGTTTATTCATCCCAGACATGTGTTGCAATTCAGTTCTTTCTGTTTTCTTGTCTTTGACAGTGCATTACCCTCTAATGTAGGTATGTCTGCTCTCATCTATATTCACCCTGTTCAATGTCCTTGTCTTTATCTTCATCTTCACTCTCAGAAGATTACTGCTGGTCCCCTATTTCCTCTGCCAACAGTCCACACCCTGTTTGTCAACCGCACTTGAGAAAGGCATAGTGCACCATTTCTGATCTATACTGCAATGCCCCACTGGTGCTTCCAACTCATCTTGAAGTGGTTGAGTTATGATTGTTCAACTGTGGCCCTGGTGGAAGCATGGGCAGTGTTGTATCTTCATTTTGCCATTGCCTCAGGGACGCATTAGCATCTTGATAACATTCATAGACCCTTATTTCAAGGAGATTGGAGTGTAAGAGTTGGGAAGACTTACTGGTGAGACCACATAGAGTCATACAACACGGAAACAGACCCTCCGGTCCAACAAAGCGTAGCTGAACATTATCCCAAACTAAACTAGTTCCACCTGCCCGCTCCTGGCCCATAGCCCTCCAAGCCTTTCCCACTCATGTACTTCTCCAAATGTCTTTTAAACCTTATAATTGTACCCACATCCTCCCTTTTCTCGGGAAGTTCATTCCACATGCAAATCACCCTATGCATAAAGAAAGTTCCTCATTTTTTAAAAATCTCTTTGCTTTCACTTTAAAAATGTGCCCCCGAGTCTTGAAATGCCCACCCTTGGGAAAAGACAACTAGCATTAACTCTATCCATACCCATCATTCTTTTATAAACTTCTATCAGTCTTGACTAATGTGGGCAGTTTTGGTCCCTTTGTTTGGGGAAATTTCATTGGAGGACGTTGAGAGAATATCTACTAAGCAAATCCCCAGTGAGCAGGGATTGTCTAAATAGCAAATGCTAAACAGGTTGGGACTCTACTCACTGGAACTTAGAAGAATGATCTAACTGAAAAATATGGGATTCTTAAGGGGTTTTATAGGGAAAATGCTAAGAGGAGGTTTCTTTTCATAGGGGAATCTAGGACCAGAAAGCATAGTCTCAGATTCAAGGGGTGCCAGTTTCAGACTGAAATGACGATGAATTTCTTCTCTTAGAGTCTTTGGAAGTCCTTGTCACAGTGTCCCCTGTGGGGGCAGAGTCCTTGTGTATATTTAAGGCTGAGATGGATAGATTCTTGATCAGTCAGGGAATCAAGGTTTCCAAGGAAAGCACAGGAAGGTGAAAGTGAGGAATGTTGGATCAGTCATGATCCTATTGAATGGTGGAGCAGGATCAAGAGCTTAAGGACCTACTCCTGTTCCTGTTTCTTATGGCATTATTGTCATGTGGTCATCCTGAGCACTAACTTACTGTTCTGGAAATCATGATGTCGAATACTGCCACAGCTGATGGTGAAATATGAATTCAATAAAATCTGAATTTAAAAACTAGCCTATGATGACCATATAACCATTGTTGATTCTCAGATTACAGATTTATTAGTGAAACTCCAGATTCATGGCAATTACGTTGGCTCTTAACGGACATCTGAAATAGTCAAGTAAGACACTCAGTTCAAAGGTAATAATGGATGGAAAACAAATGGCAACCTTACCAAAAAAGCCACATCTCAGGAAAGAATAACAAGAAAAGAAAAACATGTTATGAACCAAATTTAGAGAATTTTTCACTGAATTCCATGCAGCTCTTCTTCTGTGGCCCAAGGTCTTTGGAAGGAGGCAGGATCTCAGGACTTGTCTTCTACATCAACATCATGGCAGCTCCAAGACAGTCTGAAACAATCCTCCAAACTCTGGCATCGATGGTTAAACATCGATAAGTTAAACATTGTGGAAGTGACAAAACCTTCCCACTCTCCAGCTCTGCGGGTTGGTGATAGGGCAGTCTGAAAGCAATATGGATACAGGCTATGACACCCTACAGCTGGGGGAAGGAAGTGATGGCAGAGAATCCCACTGTCCAGGTTGCTTGGCTCTCCTTGTTATGGGTGAATGATGTAAAACAAGTGTAATCTGGAGAAAGAGGCATCAGTGACAGCTTGGATGCATTTGCAGGTCGCCTCAACTAGGAGATGCTACAAAAGACCCGATGTAAAATATGTGTGTGTGTACAATGTATGGGACTTTGAACTCATGACAAATATGTTTTGTCCTAATTATTTGAATGCACTTAATAATTATCTAGGTATGTCTTTCTGGAATCATGAATTAAAGGTGGAGTGTGCCTCCTGGAATATTAATGGTTATTTGTTATATTGTGCTCGTTTGTAAGAAAAATCATCGACAGATTTTGTTCTGAGCAAGGATCACTGGACCCAAAACATTAACTCCTGATTTCTCTCCACAGATGCTGCCAGACTTGCTGAGTTTTTTTGTTTTTGGAATGACTGCAGTTTTTGAATAGGAAATGGGACTTTTTGTGTTTTGAAATATTTTATAATATATTGCCAGTAGAAAGGAAAACAAAGAACTGCAGATGGAACTGGAGATCTGAAAGAACCAAATTCCAAACATGCCTGAGAAAATCAGAGGCTCTGGTAACATCTGTGACAGAGAAACAGAGTTAACACTGAGTCTAGTGTGATTGTTCCTCAGAACTCTGTTTCTCTTTCCACGAATGCTGTCAGACCTACTGAGTTTCTCCAGCATTTTCGATGTTTGTTTTGATTTTCACCATCCACAGTTTTTGCTTTTAGTCAGGTCTGAAGGTAAAGCCGTTCATATCTGTGTCTTAGGGGACACGGTTTGCAAGTAATCCATGGCTGATACATTAATCAATAAAGAAATTTGAGAGTGCAGGTGGGAGAGAATTTAAAACAAGGAAAAAGAGTAAGTGCTGAGGGAATGCAGCAAGTTTGCAGCGTCTGTGGAAAGAGAGACAGACAGACAGAGTTAACATTTTGAGTTCAATGTTCAGTTTTCGTGACAATTTAAGGTCTCCTCTGAATGACAGAACCTCCCACTAGTTCTGTTCTGGTGGCTCAGGACTGATTTTCATGTTCAAGTTTTGTACAAGGACCAGATCCTACTCAAATTGCTACAGTTTAAGCAGTTAAAGCCTGTGTAAATTTTGGGAATTAATATGAGGGTTTTGCAATTAAAGCCCAGCTACCAAGCCAAATCAAGCTACAATTGAAAATAATGCATTTCCATTGGCTGAGAACAAGGCAAACAAACAAAATAAATTGATTGCAAGAACATTTCATCATTGAGTTTAGTCTGCCCTTGCCTCTGAACATAATGAAACTGCAATGAACAGTGCACCTGTTTCTAGGATTTGTTTTATTTCAACAATAAATAGTTTGTACAGTGAGCAATAAAATCTTGCTGAGGACACAGGACCGTGAATATTTTCTCTGTGCTGACATTTGAAACACAGATGGAAGTGATATGGGATATTTTGGAGCTATCATGGTCCCTGGATCACTAAAGATTAGATATCTAAAGTAAGATAAATACGGAAATCCTGATGATAACACTTGCACGTTTCAAATTCCCATGAGCCTCTGTTGATCCTTCTCCCTGACCATCAAGAACACCCAAAGCTTCACACCCAGCTCTCCAGCCTGTGATATCTTACCTTGGTTTATTTAGACATTTCAAAGCAATCCTCTGCCTTCTGTAGTGAGTTTCAGTCACAGACATTGCAAAGTCCTCGTTAGTTTCCTGGTAGCTGTTTGCTAAATCTTGGCTTTAACCACCTCTTGGGTAACTAAACTCATGATAGCACCATCACACACACTGAGTCCCCTTTCCCATCTATCATTCTGTTCCTTTGTCCATGTGATTACTATCCAAACCCACACATTACCTTCTGAATACCCAGTGACCGAGTGAGTAAGCTAACCTCCAGATCCAGCCCCACAAACCTCCAGACCCTCTGAACCCGGTCAGTAGAAAGTATAAACATGCATCATCCGATTTCAGCCCCACCCCCTACCCTCCCCTCATCTGACCTGTCAAACACCTTGACTGTTAGAACCATCTTCCAAACCAGAACTGACCAGAAAACGCCATCACCCACACATTCTAATTACTCGCACCAACTGAACTCTGCAATTCAACCTCAACTATCCAGCTTTTGCCCCCAATTATCCCCATTGAAATGCATTGACACAATAGAGTCAGGCCTGAATATACAGCCCCTTTTCCCAATGATCCAGATACACTCAAGGCAGAATGACCAGCTCATCCTTGTACCAGCTCAGCAATCTGCATTATCCAATCTCTGTTCATTTAACCATTTCAAAGCCATCCTGAAATGTGAAGGAAAGATGAGACTCAGGAAACACATAGGTTTGACAAAAATCTTCTGTGAAGATTGTCGGTAAGCTGATACAGAGCTGCAGTTCCATGATTATGTGCGATGCATCTGTCACAGTCACATTCCATTAATTTGCTGTGGAGAGTTTCAGAGATCAGAACTCCGGGCTGGGGACAGAATTGTCACATTCGGTGGATTTCCAACTAGAATTCTTGAGACCAAAGTTTGGTTTCTGGTCACTGGATTCGAAACTTTAACTCTGAATTCTCTTCACAGATGCTGCCAGACCTGCTGAGCTTTTCCAGCAATTTCTGTTTTTGTTACTGATTTACAGTATCTGCAATTCCTTCCATTTATTTGATTATCAAGGACCTGAATGCTCAGCATTTGTCCAATATAAAATGTTTAAATAGCCAATCACTACGAGACAGAGACTAACAGTTAATAAGTCTGTTGTCCACCTGTAAACTTGTGAAATATTGACTCTTTGTCCCTGTGCTGCGTAACTGACTTACTCAAGGGCTAATGCAACAGGCCAGTTAGACAGTAAGTCAGGTGGCATATGAGACAGTATTGAATGCCCATTGAATGTTCATTGGTATTTGGTGCTAAAAGTTTGGATTATGACGCAGTCTGGATCAATTAGATATTGCAAATAGGAGATAATCAAATGGACAGTCACTATTTTCAATAATATAAAAGAAAGAACTGTGGTTGTTGGAAATCTGAAACACAAATAGAAATTGCTGGATATTTCTCTCTGCATTCTCTGTACCGATGCTGAAAGACCCATGGAGTTAACATTTTGACCCTTTCGCAGAATTGGACTTGAAATGTTAACTCTACTTTCTCTCCACTGGCTTCAATACACAGCTCTGCCGCACCCATTTTGGAGCAGATATTTTAATCTTCATTTGCTGAGTAATATCAACTCAGACATCTCAGTTTCCAGACATGAAAGTTTTTATTCTGGAAATGTGCATGCAATTAAATCCCTCTGACTTGCCCTGTTGAAAAGACTTTGGCTTCTTTTGATGGGCAACATAAAGACAGACCGTTTTCCCAAGATACAAATATAAATGGTTTCTGTTCATATGAGCCTGTCCAATATGTTTTTATTTAAACAAATCAAAATAATAACTCTGTATCTGAACGTCGGCATCTTTTATGTCAACTTAAACAAATCCATAGCACACATTGATGTAAATAAATACAGCATGAGGACAGTTAGGGGAAAGCAGCCACTCAAGGGGCTGATCGATAGGCCCCCTGATGTTAAACAAGAAGAGATATTGGCTGCTTGTGATAGTGAGATGGCAATCATCATTGCTGACTTGAATCTACACAAAGACTGTGTAAATCAGGTTGGCAGCAGTAACGTGGACGAGAGGTTATTGATGACCTTCGAGAAAGTATCTTAGAGCTGCGTGTTCTGAAGCAACCAGACGGAAGGTTATGTTATTATCATCTTATTGATACGGTGTAATGTGACAGGATTTATGAAACAATCTCAGTGTAAAGGCTCTCCTACATAGCAGCCATCACAATATAATTCAATTCTACATCCAATTTGAATGGAAGATGATTGACTCTGAGGTAAGTATTTCAAACTTTAACAAGATCCACTCTGCAGGCTTGTAAACTAAGCCAGCTGAAGTGAATGGCATAACTGGCTCGGAGAGAGATCAGTAGAGACAGCGATGGCAAAGATTTAAGAGGATACCTCAGAATATTCAGAATAAGTCTATTCTGACTGAAACAAGACACTGTAAAGGGAGGACTCACTTTCTGTGGTTGATTGGAAAAGTTGAAGAAACCGTCCAACTTGAGGATATTGCAAAGATAGGTGGCAGGTCAGATGATTGATTAGAAAATAAAGTATGGCAGAGAAAAAGATTAATTAGAAGGAGGAAATTGGAATCTCAGAACCCAACTCAAAATCTTAAAAACAACAAAGCAAGAGTTTCCATGGGTATTTAAAAACATGTATGTAATGTGAGTGTCACTCCTCTGGGGAGTGAGAGTATGGAGTTATTGGGAGGTGAGAAGGGGCAAAAAGTGCAGAGCTGGAAAAGCACGTCAGGTCAGACAGCATCCAAGGAGCAGGAGAATCGATATTTCAGGCAGAAACCCTTCATCTGTAGATGTTAGGGAAATGATGAATTAAATGAATAAGTACTTTGCTTCTATCTTCACTATAGAAGATATAAAAAGCATTTCAGTAATAGTGGTAAGACACTGTTTTGCTGACATTGAAACTTCAGGCCAACTGTGTCTGCATGCTGACTCAGAACTGAGCACGTGCACAGTTCCAGCTTGTCTGCATCATCATCCCAATCTCCCTCACCCTCTCCCCTCCTCTCTGAATCTGAACATCACCACTATTCTCCGCACCACCTCCACCAGCCCCAACCACCATCTGACTGGACATCAATCTCTCTCCTCTCCAGGTCACAATCTCTCTCTCAACCTCAGACTTTCTCTCCCACCCTCACTCTATCCCTCCAAATCTCAACATCCAGTGAAACTGATCAAACATGGAAAGAAGATGCATGATTGAAACACTTCAACCAATCGCATTCACCCATGCATGAACAAGCATCTCCCGAGAGAATACTGTATGTGCTCCTCAGTGTCAACCCAACTGTAAGTCAGGAAGTGGGAGGGAGGGATGAACACAATGTAATTACAGTCACTAAGGAGGCTGGACTCAGCAAACTGATGATAGGTCCCATCAGCTTCTGTCTACATCCCACAGACTTAAAAGAGTTTGCTAATTTGGTTGTCCATGAATTAATGCAAATTCTTTGAATTTCCCAAGATTCTTTAGACTTCACTCAGTCAGAGATCATTTAGTCTGTCAATGTTTTGCCCCATCCTTTGTCAGTGACCATCACCTCCCTGTCTCTAAACCTCTTCTGCCCCCAAGGCCTATCTGGAGTGACTTGATGGCACTAATTGCTGTTTGTAGACTCCTGTTGACACGAACCTCGAGGATGCATAAGGTTGACTTGGTACAAGGTTCAAGGTTCATTAATTGAAACCTGCTGTTCTTCTATTACTATGGTATAATAATGTCTATTTAAACCTGATCGTATAATTCATTTCGACAGTCCCTTATTTTGAAAAAGGATGTAAATGCATTGAAGACAGTTCAGAGGAGGTTTACTCGATGAAGCCTTTGAATGAGTGGCTTGTGCAATCGGGATAGGTGCTCAGACTGGGTTTGTTTCTGCTGGAGTTTAGACGGGTTAAGAGTGATCTGATCAAACTGTATAAAGGCTCTTAATGATCTTGACACAGTGAATGTGGAATGGATGTTTCTTCTTTTGAGTGAGTTCAGAATTAGGGACTGTGTTTATTAAATTAGTGAGGGATCACACTTTTTGGACAGAGATGAAGAGAATTATTTTTTTGGGTGTGTAAATTTAGAATTGTCCGTCCCAGAAAGTGGGAGAGGTGAGGACAATGGATATTTTTAAGTCACAGGTAGATTTATTCCCTTGCATAACCAGAATTTAAGGTTACACTGGGTAGATGGGAACTCAAAGCATAGACATATCAGCCATAAACTTATGAAAGAGTGAAACAGGTTCAAGCGAACAAATGAATTTGTTAGATGCATTCATGAAAGTTTCCTCAAGCAGTATATAGAGGATCCTATTCAGGAAGGGACAAAACTTTGTCTACTCATGGTGAATAGGGCAGGACAGGTGATGGAGGTGATAGTGAGGGAGCAATTTGGGACCAGTCCTATTAATTTGTAAGTAGTTATGGAGAGGAACTGGTCCACAGTTTCAAGTTCTAAATAGAGAAAGGTGAATTTTGATGGAATTAGTCAGGAGCTTGCAGGAGTTGATTGGAATAGTTTGTTTGCAGGCAAAAGGGACTTCGAGCAGTGGGAGGCCTTTAAAATGAGATTGCTGGAGTTCAAGGTCTATGTGTTCCTATGAAGGTGAAAGGCAAGGTTGACAGGAATAGGGAGCCCTGAATGACAAGAGATATTTAGGCTTTGACCAGAAAACGAATGAGGCATGGCTGAGGTACCGGCAGCTGGGACCATGGGAATCCCTGGATGTATACAGGGGATGCAGGGTTTCATTGAAGAAGAAATCAGGAAAGCAAAAAGGGGGCATGGGATGGCCTTGGCTGAGAGGGTTAGAATGCAACGAAACAGGTTCTTTAAGTAAAAAGGAGTAAGAATAAGTAGTGAAAGAATAGTTATTTTCTAAAGGCAAGTGTTCTTCATTGTGTTCCAGAGGAAATTCAATTGGACAAATTGATAGATTTGAAGCAAAGCGCACTTTATTCTTACACTGCAGTTATAATAGTGATTTTAAAATAGCGACAATTCCAAGATGGTGGTGGAGTAGGACACCTGAGATCGAGCTTGTCCCCTCCGCCCATTTGGAGTCATCGGCTCAGAGAAATGTACAGCACAGAAACAGACCCTTCGGTCCAACTCATCCAGATATCCCAACCCAATCTAGCCCCACCTGCCAGCACCCAGCCCATCTTCCTCCAAACCCTTCCGATTCATATACCCATTCAGATGCCTTTTCAATGTTGCAATTGTATCAGCCTCCACCCCACCCTGTGGCAGCTCATTCCATACACGTACCACCCTCTGTGTGAAAAAGTTGCCCCTTAGATCTCTTTTATATCTTTCCCCTCTTACCCTAAACCTATGCCCTCTAATCCTGGACTTCACCAACCCATTTGTCTATTTATCCTATCCATGCCCCTCATGACTTTATAAATCTCTATACAGTCACCCCTCAGCCTCCGACGCTCCAGGGAAAACAGCCCCAGCCTGTTCAACCTCTCCCTGCAGCTCAAATCCTCCAACCCTGGGAACATCCTTGAGAATCTTTTCTGAACCCTTTCAAGTCTCACAACATCCTTGTAAAAGGAAGAAGGAGACCAGAATTGCACACAATATTCCAAAAGTGGCCTAACCAATGTCCTGTACAGCTGCAACGAACTCCTGTGTTCGATACTGTGACTAATAAAGGAACGCATACCAAACACTTTCTTCACTATCACATCCTACCTGCAACTCTATGTTCAAGGTGCAAGAACCTGCACTCCAAGGTCTCTTTGTTCAACAATACTCCCTAGGACTTACCATTAAGAGTATAATTCCTGCTAATATTTGCTTTCCCAAAATGGCTCCTACCATCACTACTTTACAGTTGATAAACTTTTGCACAAACTCCCTGAAAATTTATTTTTACGTGGCTTTCCCATGAGTTCTTGGCCTATAGAATACAGGCCTAATGCACTTTATGGTCTCTTAAGAATGTCAGTCCCTGTGTGGCAAATTCCCAACTGCAGCATTGCCATGTGCCCTTGCAGATGAGAGGGATAATTAGTGGGATTAGTTCAGCCTTGTTCAAAAGAGGAGAATGACTTGAATATCAAAAGTAGTACATACTATTCAAGCTCAATGAAGGAGGAACAGAATATTGGTTTGCTTCAGCATTGTCTCATATGCTGCAGATGGGAGCCCTGGGAGTATCCCTTCATTTGAAAAGGGGATTTTCAGACTAAATGAGAGAGAATAATTGTATTAGATGAATTCAATCAAGTCCCATTTGCCAGCACCTGGCCCACACCCCTTCAAACCTCTCCCACTCAAATACCCATCCAGATGCCCCTGAAATATTGCAATTGTACCAGCCTCCACCACCTCGCCCGGCAGCGCAGTGCACACACAAGTACCTTTCCTTTTCATTTTTCTCTTCCTTCTTCGCTTTTGCGTTTTTGATCTTTCTCCTCTTCTTTCTTCTGGGTTAGTTTCAGTAAATGGGAAGGAAAAGGAACCTGGAGAATAATGTGGCTGTGTTATGAAGTTGTTTGATTGACAGGAATAACAGAGCAGAACATTTAAAAGGAGAGAGATGACAGAATTCTGGAGGAGGAGGACCTACCTGTTCTTGGAGAGGAATCACAAAAGAGTAACATACAGGTACATCAAAGAAGTAAGTAGTCAGATGGAATATTGACCTTTAAGGTTAGGGAGTAATGTATAAAAGGAGGGAGGTCTTGTTACAACTGCACGGTCACTGTTTAGACCACACATCGAGTATTGCGTTCAGTTATGGTTTCCTTTCTGAAAATGATATACTTGCGTTGGAAGCAGTTCAGAGAAGTTTCAGTTCCTGGGAGGAAGGGATCCTGGTTTCAAAAATCCAATTAACCTGGATTAGAAACATTAACTCTTATCCCTCCACAGATGCTGCCAGACCTGCTGCGGTTCTCCAGTGATTTCTTTTTGGCATGTTCCAAGAGGTTTATATCTAGAATAAATCAATGCCCCGGAGTGAGTTACAGACTGGAATCTAATCAAGGGATTCGAAGTAGTGATCTGACTGGAAAGCCACTGGAATTCTGAAAATGTGATTGCACTGATATTTTTGTCTCAATAGTATCCAGGGGAGGGGTCTTTTTAAAGTAAAACTCAATATTCAAACTTCCATGTGCACTAGTCTGGGAAAGCCACATCTGGGACTGTATCCTCCAAGGTGGGTCTGTATCTCAGTGACCTGGAGTTGTTTCATAGAATCCCTGTTGCAGTGTTTTAAATGCAGGAAGAGCTCACTGAACAGAGAAGAACAAAGAACAATGCAGCACAGGAACAGGCCCTTCGGCAGTCCAAGCCTGAGCTGATGCGTTACCCTTTCATGCCCTTGTATATTAGCATGCTGCACACTACTCTCTATCCTCTAAATCCTTCTTCCAGATCAATACTGACACAAAGTACTCATTTAGGATTTCACAAGCCTCCAAACACAAGTTCCTCCTTTACTCTCAAATGGGCCTACCTTCTCCCTCATTATCGTCTTGTTTTTATTTTTTAAATGTATGCCTAGAATGCCTTGGAATTCTCTTTAAACCTATTTGTCAATTTCATGGTCCCTTCTTGCTCTACTAATTCCCTGCTCGAATTCTTTCCTGCTTTCTTTATATTCTTTATAGTCCTTGCCCAATTTTAGCTTCCTAAACCTTCCATTTGCTTTTTTCCTTTTTGAGTAAATTCACAACCTCCCTCTTTATCCAAGGTGCCCTTACCTTGCTATCCTTATCCTTTCTCCTTACTGGAACATGCCAGTCCCAATATTGACCCATTGGGAACTCCACTCCAAATCTTCCTCCAGTCAGAAAAATATCCACTGACCATTGACTCTCTCTTTCCTATTACTCAGTTAATGTTGTATCCATGTTGCCCGTGCCTCTTGTACCACGACTTATAATCTTCCACACAATTTGTTGTATGCTATCTTCTGGAAGTCAATGTTAATCACATAAAGGTGATGGAAAGTTGTGAGGCAGGGAGAAATATAAGCTGATACAGGGGAAAATGTAGGAGCAGATTACTGCAGATACTGGAAACTATTGTAAACAAGTCCCATTCCTGATGAAGGGCTTATTTCCGAAATGTGGGCGGCACAGCATTTCTGCGTTTTTGGGGTTTTGCTTGAGGGAAGGATAGGATTGATAAATCAGTGGCTGAAAAGGTGGTGCAATGTGAAGGGATTCAGTTTCTTGGATTGTTGGGATCTCTTCTGGGACATAAAAGATCTGTTCAAAAAGGATGGGTTTCACCTGAACTGGAAAGGGACCAATATCTGACTGGGGAGATTTGCTAGTTCTAGTTTTGGATCCTGCCAGCATTTTTAGAGTGGTGAGGTGGGAGCTTCCAAGTAACAGCACATAGACAGAAATATGAGGATGTTTCTGAATCAGAAAAGAGCAAGTTAAGACAGACATGAACGGTCAGAGAATGATTTAACTCTCAGATAAGGCTGATAAGCTCAGCACATGTGGGAATGTGGGTTTGGGATGTCAAAGCTACCACAGAAGCTTGGCTGAGGAATTGACAAGAGAGGCAGCTCAGGCTTTAGGTGTTATAGGAGGGATAGTAAGAGAGGAGAGGGAATGGCATATTTAATTAAGGAGTACATTACTACTGCAATTAGATTAGATATTTCTGAGGGACTGTCATAGTGTTAAAGTTTTGGTTGGTGAAGAATTTGTTAAATGTGTTCAAGAAAATTTTCTTTATCAATATATATGTTCCTGGAGAGAATGAGCAAAACTTGAATATCTTTTGCAAAATAAGGCAGAACAAGTGACTGGAACTAGTGATTGTAATGCTGTTAGTTTTAAAGTAGCTATGGAAAAGGATAAATCTTCCAAAACAGTTAAAGCTTTTAATTGGAATAAGGCAAAATTTAGGGGAATGATGCAATAACTTTCAAAAGTTGATTAGAGTAGACTGTTTATAGGTAAAAGTATGACTGACAAGTGGGAGTCTTTAAAAGTGTGATAATGAGAGTTCAGAAGCATATGGTCCTGTTGGTTGAAGGGTATAAAGAGGGTAGGAACATAATTAAAAAGCAAATCAGAAAGGCAAAAATGCAAAATTAGATAGCCTTGGCAAGGAAGATTTAAGATAACCCAAAAAAGATTCTATAAACACTTCAAGAACAGGATAGCAATGAGAGAGAGAGAGATTAGGACCCTTTAAAGATCAACAATGTTGTCTTTGTGTTGAACCTCAGGAGGTGGGAGAGATGCTAACTGAATATTTCACATCAATTTTTACTGTTGAAAAAGAAATGCGGTCTAGAGAACTCAGGGAAATAAATATTGATATTTTGAAAACAGTTCACATTACAGAAGAGGAAGAACTGAAGTTATTTGAAAACATAAAGATAGATAACCCTCCAGTACCTGATTATATGTGTCCCAGGATGTTGTGGGAAGTGGGTAGGAAATTGTGGGGCACGTAGTAGAAATATTTGTTGGGGAAGAGTTAACATTATTTGCCCAGAAGCCATTTTCCTGATTCGGCTGAGGGTTCCATTTTGTGTCCCCAGCCAGAACATTGCTGGCTATGCATTCCTTACTATGAGGTAATGTGAAAGGTTGTCCTTATCTTCCTTCTCAAGATAGTGTCTCCTCCCTTTGCTGAATGATCAGCACAGGATGTAAAACCAGTCAAGTTGACATAGACTTTCCATTTTGTCCCCCTTCCTTCTCTAGTTATTGCTTCCTCATGGTCATTCAGCCAATTAGGGGTATCTCTGCTTAGTGTTAACTGGAGCAGGTGGTGAAAACCATTTCTTTTGTCCACTTGTAGAATGCATAAAATGCTTTAGTTTTGAACTTAATGACTAACCTCTAATTTAGTACCAACTTGTAAGCATGCCAAACTGTGTAATTAACGATCAGCTCCTTTCTCTATATTATCCTGATGTACTTCGGAATAACATCGAGCCACAGTTAGGATGGTGAATTCCCATGATATATCGTGTAATAAACTAATTAGTTTGGAAGGTCCGAGTCTCGAGAGTTTACTTCAACACTGAGCATGGCTGAAGAACCAAAGAACTGGAATTTGGCTAATGTTGTGCTATTGTTTAAGAAAGGATGTGAGGAAAAACCTGGGAACTATAGACCTGTGGGTCTAACTTTAGTGGTGGGTAAGTTGTTGGCAATGATTCTGAAAGATAGGCTTTATATCTTTTAGAGAGGGAAGGATTGAGTAGAGACAGCATGGATTTTTGGCAAGGAACATCGTACCTCACAAACCTGCTTGAGTTTTTTGAGGAAGTAATCAAAAAGATTGAGGGCAGAAGAAGTTGTTTACTTGGATTCTAGTGCAGCCTTTGACAAGGTTCTGCATGGTTGACTCGTTAGTAAAGTTAGATCACACGGGATTCAGGGTGAGTTTGCCAATATGTCACAAAATTGGCTTTGGAGTGGGAGACAGAGGATGGTGGTGGAGGATTGTTTATCGGACTGGAGGCCTCTGATCAGCGGTGCTCCACAGAATTTGGTGCTAGGTCCACTACCTTTTATCATTTTACATAAATGATTTGGATGTAAATATAGAAGGTATGGTTAGTAAGTTTGCAATAAGTTTGCTTCGTCTTAAGATGGCAGAACGGTTCTTGTGCCAGAACTCATTTGCTCCGACCACTTTTTTTTTTCTTTCTTTTGCTTCTCTGTTTTTTATTTTTTTTCTTGACCTTGTCCTGAGCTTGGACAGTATAATGGCAGCAAGCGTCCAACACAGGGAAGAGTGGGCCCTGGGCACACCTCGAGTGAGCCGCTACTTACTTTTCCAGAGCATGCACAGGACCTAAAATCAGTGTCTGTCATACCGGTGGAGACGACATCAGCAAGATCAACCCAGAGGCAAAAGATCGTGCCTGAGGTTTGGCAATTTTATTGTTGGTTGGGTCCAGCACTAGCACCAGTGAAGCAGTGGCGGAAAGGCACGATGACAACATCGATGAGGTGGGTCTACCAGTGAGAAATACAGCTCTGACGTTGGTTGGTTTGGCACAGCCCTTGGCTCGCAATGGTCGAGCGGTACATGTCTAAGGATCAGCAACTTCAGTGTTGGTTGGGTCCTCTGCATACGGTGGTGAAACGGTGATGGAAAATGGATGATGGCATTGATTACTGTGTTGAGCTGGCTCATCTTTTC
The DNA here is from genome assembly GCF_020745735.1 of Hemiscyllium ocellatum. NCBI lineage: Eukaryota > Metazoa > Chordata > Chondrichthyes > Orectolobiformes > Hemiscylliidae > Hemiscyllium > Hemiscyllium ocellatum. Next base: position 670,501 of record NW_026867469.1, on the reverse strand, counting down.
CATTTTTCCTTATTCTTAAATTATTCAAAATAGTGCTGTATCATGGTGACAAATGAAACGTTTTCACTGTATTTTATTGTATTTTTTATGTAAAATGCATGTGACAATAAAATAATAATCAAAATCAAATCACATCAAAATTGGTGGTGTAGTTGACAGTACAGATGGTTATGTCAGAGTACAATGGAATCGTCACCATATGGGCCAATGTGCCAAGGAGTGGCAGATGGAGTTTAATTCAGATAAGTATGTGGTGTTGCACTTTGATAAGGCAAATCAGGAAAGGACCAATACACTTAATGGGAAATGCTGTCAAAGAGACCTTGTGGTGCAGGTTCATTGTTCCTTGAAAGTGAAGTCGCAGTTGGACAGGGTAATGAAGTAGGCTTTTGGTGCGCTTGCCTTTATTGTTCAGTGTGTTGAGTATGAGAGTTAGAAAGTCCTGTTGCGGCTATACAGGACTTTGGTTAGACCTTTTGGAATGCTGTGCGCAATTCTGGTCTCCCTGTTGTAGGAAAGACATTGTTAAAATCAAAAGGTTTCAGGAAAGATTTACGAGGTTGTTGCCAGGGTTGGAAGGTTTGAGCTGTAGGGGGAAGTTGAATAGGATGAGGCTATTTTTCCTGCAATTTTGGAGGCTGAGGGGGTGACCTTTACAGAGGTTAATAAAATCATGAGGGGCATGGATAGGGTGAATCACCAAGGTCTTTTTCCCAAGGGAGAGGTATAGAGGGTGTAGGTCTAGGAGACGGAGTTGGATAATCAGAAGGACTTTGAGAAAGAATCCAGAGGTTTAGACAGCACAGTGACACAGGATTGTTCCCAATTGTCAAACTTACTGTTGTTTCTGGCGTTCATACCTGCATTTCATTTCACTTAATTCAATTAAATCTGTCATTTCTTTCACGATCACACCAGCTGATAACATTTATATCACAACAGAACAGCTAACACTTTTTCATAGAGATTTTACAAAATGTGATTCACACCTGTCCAAAAAAGCAAATAAACTAATGATGAAAATGGAACATTTTGAATACAGGTAAACAGGTGAGAATGTAAATTCGAGAATTTAGAGGACAACATGCTCCATTATAAAGATTAAATCACATACTTTTTAAAAATCTGTGTGTCTTTTGACTGCAAATGTATTTTCAGCAATACTTTAATTGGTCTGTTTCCATTCAGTTCATCCTGGCCTGATGCTGATGTACCCACTTTTATCATGACAAATTAAATGAAGTTAATTTTGACCCATCATGCATGCAGGTACAGCAGGCAGTGAAGAAAGCTAATAGCTTGCTGGCCTTCATAACAAGAGGAATTGTGTATAGAAGCAAAGAGGTTCTTCTGCAGCTGTACACGGCCCTGGTGAGACCGCACCTCGAATATTATGTGCAGTTTTGGTCTCCAAATTTGAGGAAGGACATTCTGGCTATTGAGGGAGTGCTTCGCATGTTCACGAGGTCAATTCCTGGAATGGTGGGACTATCTTACGTTAAAAGATTGGAGCGACTGGGCTTGTATACCCTTGAGTTTAGAAGGCTGAGAGGGGATCTGATTGATATGTATAAGATTATCAAAGGATTGGACACTGTGGAGGCAGGAAGCATGTTTCCGTTGATGGGTGAGTCCCGAACCAGAGGACACTGTTTAAAAATAAGGAGTAGGCCATTTAGAGCAGAGTTGAGGAGAAACGTCTTCACCCAGAGATTGGTGGATGTGTGAAATGCTCTGTCCCAGAAGGCTGTGGGGGCCAAGTCTCTGGAAACATTCAAGAAAGAGTTGGATAGAGCTCTTAAGGATAGTGGAATCAAGGGATATGGGGATAAGGTAGGAACAGGATGCTGATTTGAAGATAATCAGCCATGATCATAATGAATGGTGGTGCTGGCTCGAAGGGCAGAATGGCCTACTCCTGCACCTATTGTCTATTGTTTATATTATGTCAGATGACAATAACTTATTCAAAGACATGAATTTTAAATGGTATCTTAAACAGGAGAAGGACCTGTTTACTCGGAATTATGATACTGGCCAAAGGAAAGTGCCGCCTCTCAACCTGCACCAGCTGTTACCTCATGGCTGTGGTGACAGCAGACCTATTTATTATAATCACAGAGGTTATTCTGTGGCAGATTAAATGTTATTAATTTACCATGCCTTTCCTGGATCTCACTGCTATGTGTAGTGTTCACAATGTTCTGATTCATTCAGCCAAAAACTGTTCTGTCTGGTTGATAGTTACCTCCTCCTTTGATCGATGTAATTGTCATCTATTTCCAGAACGTGGATACACAGTATTGCGCCAAGAAAAATGCAGCTGTCATCCTCTGAATAACGTGCATTCTGGTCTATTATTAAAAACTTCCTCTTCTACTATAGATATGAACCAACAGAGGTAATTACCAATTGTTTCTGTTATCCAAAGCAGAATTATTTTTCTGTGCCGGTTGGGTGGGATTTGACTGTTTTGATTGGTTTTAATGCCCTTGGTTCCATACACTTTAATTCTGTTGCTCAGTACTGAGACGTATTTTTATGACAAGTTGGGCCATAGCAAAGGAGAGAATCCCAGTGACCCAGAGATGGAAAGCAGAAAAAAGTCTGTGATTTTACTTTTGTCGTTATCCGAGACTTTCATCACTCTGTGGTCGGTACAAGAATTATAGAATTCTTTTATTATAACATTCGTTGAACATATCTGAGCCATTACAACAGTTCAGAATTTATATTTGCAGTGATTGGCGTTTCACTAGTGAATTTAAATTGCTGCATAAACACTCAGTTCAAATTCAGTCTGCAAGTCAAAGAAATGATGAAGTATCCTGTCATATTAATTATCCAATTAATAAATAAGCAAAATATCTGAGAGTAGTCTGGAGAACCCAGTATATACATCGCATGAATGAAAAAAAACTCACGAAGGCTATTGCAAATAACTGGAACCCAAGCATTGATCCTTATACTACCCAGTGTCATTACCTTCCACTCCAAACATTACACGTTCTGTTTGCTATGAATTCTCAATTCAAGTCAGTATATTATCCTGATCCCATTTGCTTTGATGTTGCAAACTAACTTTTTATGTGGGACTTTGTCAAAAGTTTTCTGAAAATCCAAGTACCCACGTCCACTAGATCTCCCTTATCTATTCTCTGAGATAATACCAACTTAACAGAATTATTTGAGGAAGTGACAAAGTTGATTGATGAGAGAAGAGCTGTAGATGTTATATTCAATAAGGCGTTTGATAAGGCTCCCCAAGGCAGGCTGATGCAGAAAGTGAAGTTGCATGGGATCCAGGGTGTACTAGCTAGATGGATAGAGAATTGGCTGGACAACAGGAGACTGAGTAATAGTGGAAGGGAGTTTCTCAAAATGAGGAACTGTGACCAGTGGTGGAGTAGCTGTTAGTGATGGGGACTGTCAGAGAATGTAGCAGAATATGGATAGATTGGAGAGTTGCGCAGAGAAATGGCAGATGAAGTTCAGTCTAGGCAAATGCGCGGTGATGCATTTTGGAAGACCCAGTTCTGAAGCAAACTATACAGTAAATTAGAATCCCTACAGTGTGGAAACAGGCCATTTGGCCCAACAGGTCCACACCAACCCAGTCCCCTACACCAATTACTCTAGACTTTCCCTATCTAATGCACCTTGCTTACATATCCCCGAACACAATGGGTAATTTAGCAAGGTCAATTCACCTAATCTGCACATCATTGGACTTCAGCCCTGGGGAAATTGACATACAGAGAGATCTGCGTGTTCAGGCCCCATATTTCCCTGAAGGTGGCAATGCAGGTCAATAGAGTGGTCAAGAAGGCATATGGCATGCTTTCCTACATCGGACGGGGTATTGAGTACACAATTTGCCAGGTCATGTTATAGTTGTCTAGGACTTTGGTTCGGCCACATTTGGAATACAGCATACAGTTTTGTTTGCTACATTACCAGATAGATGTGGATGCTTTGGAGACGGTGCAGAGGAGATTCACCAGGCTGTTGCCTGGTATGGAGGGTGCTAACTATTAAGAGAGGTTGAGTAGAATACGATTATTTTCATTAAAAAGATGGAGTTTGAGGGGGTGATCCTGACAGGGGTCGACAATATCATGAGAGGTATAGACAGACACAGAGATTACTCACAAGTATACAACACACTGATACATTTCCAGGCTGAAGCAAACCTCATGGGAGAGAGGGAATATGAGAAACCATCAAGAGAGCTGGGACTAACTGGAATATTAAGTCTGTCCATGTCTTAACTTCTCTTTGTCCCTGTCTGACTTTTTCTCTCTCTCTCTGTCTCTCTCTCTCTCTCTCTCTCTTTGTCTGCCTCCCTCTTTCTATCTCTCTCTCACTGTCCTTCTCATCCTCTCTGTCTCCATCTTTCTTTCTCCCGCTCACCCCTATCTCTCCCCCTGCCCTTCTCTCTCTCCCTCTCTGAGTTTCTCTAGCTCTCTGTCTCTGTTCTTCACTTGCGCTCCTCCTCCTCGATCTCTCTGTTCCTGTTTCTTCTTCCCCACTCTTCCCCTCTTCTCTCTGTCACTTACTCCCTCTGTCTCTTTCTCTCTCATTCTTTCTCTCTCTCTCTCTCTCTCTCTTTCACCCTGTCTTTTTCTCTTAGATCTGAAAGTGCCCACACAATATTGCATCCCCCTATTCTGTTCCCATTTTACTCCCCTCCCAAATGTTTGCCCTTCCCCAATTATTTGACCTCTCAAATATACTCCTCACCAAATGTGTACCCTCACAAATATTTTGCTGTCCCCCATATCCTGCTGAGCCTCACTCCCTGGCGCAGAGATTAATGAGTTTGCCTGGACTAACTGGCCTGTAACTGACTCCTTTCGTGCACAGCAAGATCCCAGTCTCAGAATTATAGAAGCTTCACATCACACAGATAATCCTTTCAGCCCATCATGCCTCCCTACCACCACAACCACCAACAACTCTCCATCGTCCCCCCACACTCCCCATTAAATGATTCTAGTGCTGTCCAGCTCCTCAGGCCTTGCCCTGAATGGCATTGTTACTGCCCTACCTGGGGAGACCGCTCTTCCGCCCTGTCTCATACTCTGCCTCTTTGTCCTCTCACCCTTCCATCTCTCTCTCTCCTACAACAGTCACTTCCCCCCTCAAGCCCCATCAAACACTTCTTCTCCCTGGCTCTCTCTCTCACCACCTCCTTGCTTCCCATTCCTCTGCTCAAGAACTCTGGGCATGGCTACTCTGCCTCCCCTCACAGACTCACAATCCCTGAGCTAAAGAACATGGTGAGTATGTTCAGAGATAAACTGGTCTTTGACTGACTGCTGTAATGCACAGCAAGATTCCAGTCTGCAGCCAACTGATCACACACTCAATGAGAAAGGTACTGTATGCCTCTTCCACTCATCCGTCCACCCCCTGGCCGGTTTGGACAACAGTAAAACCCGGGAGAGACATGGGAAATGTGTATCCTACTGCATTAACTGTACAGCAACTTGTGGCACTCAGTCCAAATCTTCCCAATCCCCCTTCCCTGCCACTGGGACAGAGCAGAGGGGCCAGGAAGAAAGAGGGAGAGAAAATGCATTGAGAGAAAGAGAAGAACCAACAGACAGAGAATGAGATAGTGACAGTCAGCGGGAGGGAATGAGAGAAAGAGAGTTCAAGGGAGGAAGAGATCGCAAGTGAAAATCCCAAGGACAGAAACAAGATGTCAGGCTAATAAAAGCCATTCTTTATCTACATTCAGAGACTGGTGTACATTCACCCCAAATCGATTGTCAATGCTTCCCAGGGTCCTGTTGTTCATCGTGTATTTCCTTGTCTTGTTTGTCCTGTCCATGTGCATTACATCTCCTTGCCTCACCTCATTACTGCTGTTTCCTCGACATCAAGGATTACTTTCTGTTTCGAGTCTTATTGTTAAGTTTCACCATTTTAACATGAAACTCAGTGGCACTGCTATTACTGAGTCCCCTTTATCCATAATCTGTGGGAGTGAGGGACCGCTGGGGTGGGGGGAGGAGAGAGAGAGAGGCAAGGCGGTCGGTATATGGGCCAACACAGGCAAATGGGACTATTTAACAGTGAAAACTGAGTGGCATCGTCAAATTGGGCCGCAAAGCCTGTTTCCATGCTGTAGACCTCTAGGACTCTGTGAAGGTTTTACAATCACAGCTCCATCTCCCTCTGCTTGACAGTGACTATCACCCACACCCCAACGCTCACCAGCTGCTACTCAAATTTTCCACTGAATCTTGTTGAAACAAGGAAGACTCCACATCACTCCCATTTTATTTCAGAATTCCAGGAATTGCTTTTCTTGCGTCAATGTAATGTCTCGTGTGTTTTGCTTTATCCTTTTTATAGAGGTGAGAGAAATACACCACACTGTAATATCAAGTCCAAATAGTTGGCAACTTCTTGATCCTTTGATCACACAAATACTCAGACACCAGCCCTGCATTCTCTCAGTGATCAGAGCTCCCTCTTTCCATCTGAAATGAACTGATTCCTCCATAGTCTAAGAGTGAAATAAATGATTAATAACCGACCAATTGATAAAGTTAAAATTACAGAATTATTTGTATGTTTCCAACTGAAATGCACACATTTTGAAATCAAACTGTAGCAGCTACACAGTAACAAATGGGTGTAAGTGGAGGGGGAGAGAGAATCAAATGAGCTGCTGCACACACAGACAGTGCTGTTGGAAACTAAGGTGTTGATAGTTGGGAAATAATGTAACTTGTGATGTAGTGGGACTGGGAGAACCTCACTGGACTTGTAATGCAGTCACCCAGGATACAAATACCAGCAATTGGCAGAATTTAAACTCAAATAATTAATCCATTTGGAATTGAAAGTTAGTATCTGCAATGGAACTATGAAACTAACACCAATTGCTGTAAATACACATCTGCTTCACTCATGTCCTTCACCAAAGGGAATCTGGGAATCTTACTTGGTCTGGCCCAGAAGTGTTTTCAGAAGACATGAAATAGTTCTGACTGATATATAATGCATGGTTAAAGATGTATGTTTGAGACGTGAGTGAGGAACAAAAACAGGAATGCGATTCGGTTTCAGCTTCGACATTGAAATTGGCAACACGCACAATGAACACAGTAAAGTACTTCTTCCTAATAACTGGTAGCAGGACAGACATGGTCAAGGTTGTTTTTGCTGATTATTACATCACTTCACTCCTAAATGTTGATTGCCCTTTAAACACCACCTCAAAGACGTGCTTCAAATGGCAAGGACGGAGAACAGATTCTGACTGGGGAGCATCAGATTCGCAGCAGCAACACGAGGGACCAAATTCGTCACTTCGTGAGGAGATGGTCAACCAGACGAGACCTGAAACTCGCATGAAGGGAACCAGTAAGAGAGAACAACTTACTTGTGTCCCACTCCTCCAATAGATACAGTCCAGAAAGGGAGAGAGAAGAGCAGTCTGGCAGACAAAGGGATGAATAATTGTGAGGCAGGGAGAAAGACAAGCGGATCATGGAGCTACAGGTGAAAGTGGAGTTGGCTGTGCCTGAAGCAGCCCATGTCATGACCAAGCCCTGGGTTGTGGAGGGTCGCTGCAAATGGGCCAAATGGTCTCTTTCTGCAGTGTAGGGATTCTATGATCTTTGACAAGTTGAGATGATGATCACCGATAAGTACCTAATGCTATTAATCATTAAAGCAAACATTAAAAATTAGAGCTACATAAACCCTGTCAATTGAGCTAAATGTTGAACTGGGAACTGAACTGAACTGCATTGCCAAAGAATTCATCAATCTTGGAGAGTTGGCACAGGAAGATTACCAGGAGGGTACCAGAGCTGGAGAACTTTTTTTAAACTTGTTCACAAATGGGAACATCATTGGTTGGGCTGACATTATTTTCCATCCCCAATTGCCTAGAGGGTATTTAAAGGTCAAGCACATTGCTGTGGTTCGGGAGTCACATGTAAGCCAGACCAGGTCAAATGGCAAATTTCCTTACCTAAAGCTCATTAGTGTATCAGACGGGTTTTCACAACAATGTTGTAATGGGGAAGACTCCTTCCTTTTCCCCTGAAATTGAATTCAATTCCCAACATCTGCCACGGTAGGATTCAAACTCATGTCCCCAGAACATTGACTCGATTTTTTTTTTCTGCCCTTGCCCAGTCCCTTCCCACTTCCAACTGTGATTTCTCTGACACCTTACTTGGGTTCTGGATGCTGCCAGGTTCATAGTGTTGTCAATCACAGGGACTCTGTTTCCAAAACTCATTCAACTTCCACAACAGAATAATCACCTCAATCCTTGTGCTCCTCATGTTGTAGCTCAGACTGGGAACACTTCATATCCCGCAGTTTGACCTACACTGCTGTCCCACAGGAACAAATCACCTTTGGGTGTAGAAGGATGGACTGGGCAAGGAATGGGAATTTTAATCAGTCACTAAGTTAGCTTGGAAATATCTGCTGCACATTATATTCCATCTGCTAATTCCTTTCTCACTCAGTGAAGTTGCCCATATCCTCGGTCGTCCCCACAGCTTTCTCTCCCACCCACTTTTCAGTGAACTTGGAAACATTACATTTGTTCCCTTCAGCTACTCATTGCTATCAATTGTAAGTGCCTGTGTCTTTAGCAGTGACCCTTCAGGCAGCCTCACTTGGTACTAACTCGGAGAAAGTGAGGACTGCAGATGCTGGAGACCAGTGTGGAAAAGTGTGGCGCTGGAAAAGCGCAGCAGGCCAGGCAGCATCTCAGGAGCAGAAGAACCGAAGTTTCGGGCATAGTCCCTTGTTCAGGAATGAGGCTGGTGTGCCAAGTGGGCTGAGATAAAAGGTGGGGGCAAATTTGCGGGAGGGTGCTGGGAATACGATAGGTGGAAGGAGGTGAGGGTGAGGGTGATAGGCCGGAGAGGGGGTTGGGGGGGAGAGGTCAGGAAGAAGATTACAGGTCAAGAGGACGGTGCTGAAACCGGGGGTTGGGACTGAGATAAGGTGCGGGGAGGGAAATGAAGCAGGAGAAATCTACATTCATTCCGTGTGGTTAGAGGGTTCCGAGGTGGAAAATGAGGCGCTCTTCCTCCAGGCGTCGCGTGGCCAAGGTCTGGCGATGGAGGAGGCCAAGGACCTGCATGTCCTTCGTGGAGTGGGAGGGGGAGTTAAAGTGTTCAGTCACAGGGTGGTTGGGTTGGTTGGTGCGGGTGTCCCAGAAGTGTTCCATGAAACGTTCCGCAAGTAGGCAGTCTGTCTCCCCAATGTAGAGGAGACTACATCGGGTGCAGTGGATACAGTAAATGATGTGTGTGGAGATGCAAGTGAATTTGCAACGGATATGGAAGGATCCATTGGGGCCTTGGAGGGAGGTGAGGGGGGAGGAGTGGGCGCAAGTTTTGCACTTCTTGTGGTTGCAGGGTAAGGTCCGGGAGTGGAAGTTGGGCTGGTGGGGGGTGTGGACCTGACGAGGGAGTTGCGGACGGAGTGGTCTCTGTGGAATGCTGATAGGGGTCGGGAGGGAAATATATCCCTGGTGGTGGAGTCTGTTTGGAGGTGGCAGAAATAACGGAGGATGGTACAATGTATCCGGAGGTTGGTAGGGTGGAAGGTGAGGACCAGTGGGGTTCTGTCCTGGTGGCAATTGGAGAGGCAGGGTTCAAGGGCGGAGGTGCGAGAAATGGAGGAGATGCGGTGGAGAGCATCGTCGACCATGAGCGAGGGGAAATTGCGGTCTTTGAAAAAGGAGGCCATTTGGGCTGTTCGATAGTGGAATTGGTCCTCCTGGGATCCGATGCGGCGGAGGCAAAGGAATTGGGAATATGGGATGGCGTTTATACAGGAGGCAGGGTGGGAGGAGGTGAAATCTGTGTTGAGTCGGTCGCCCGAGATAGAAATGGAGAGGTCGAGGAAGGGGAGGGAGGAGTCTGAGATGGTCCAGGGAAATTTGAGGCTGGGGTGATACTAGCTCACCAAGCTGGAAATGACCTTGTTTACTGCCCACCAGCTAGTCTTCCAACCTCTCGGGCACAGCAAACACCGGTACAGTCTCTCTTAACATCGCAATGGTGTCACGAACCCACAGAAAACCCACAGAAAGCAGAGATGAGGGAGGGAGACAGAGAAGTGAGAGGCAAAGAGAGAGCGAGAGAGACAGGGAGAGAAATAAGGAGACAGAAGAGGAGAGACAGACACAATGTCTATACCTATGAGGGAGAGAGAGCTGTGAGGGCTCACTGGGCTGAATACATTCCTAAATGATGAAACAAAATTCAGTGACAGATCTATAGTCAATGACAGTGTGGGGATGGCATTTCAAACCCATGGCCAAAGGAACAATGATGGGAATAATATCGAGATGAGTTCTTCCTCTGTACCGAACACCATTCTGTCCCTGTCCTGGGAGTGTTTGATGAGGATGGAGTGGAGGGAGATTTACTCTTATCAATCCCAGGATTGTTCCTGCCCTGGATGTACACAGATGGCATTACATGTGGCATTACAGAGGCAACATTTCTCTTTGTACAGCTTCTGCTGTCATTGCCCTGTCAATTTTGGTGGGAGACAGATAAAATGGAGATGTCTGAGTCCTTGAAGTATGAAGCAAGCTCCATTAAACAATCCCTGGATGTTAGACTAACACGGGCCATTCACACACATAGGTCAGCTTCCGTCATTTGTACAGAAACCACCCTGAACCTCTCGATGAGATTCCAGTCTGAAACTCACTCCCGCATATCTGGTATTCTTTATACAAACCACCCCGAGACCCTCAGTTAGATGTGGACATCATTGCAGTGTTCTGATTTCTGTTCATTAAACAGCCATAGTCATTCTCACTCAGTCCCATTTAGTTCCCATTTCTACAAGTAGATTCTATCTCATTTGTTTTCTTTTTGACTGTTTTCATTTCTATCTGCATCCAAATGATATCCAGTGTCACTATTTCCGGTGTTAGTGTTTATAGTTAAAACATCTGACATCGCAATGTCCAGCATTACACTGTCCAGTGTCATAGTCTGATCTCACAGTATCTAGTGATAGTGTCCAGAGTGACAGTGTTGTAACCGGAGTGACAGTGTCAAGCGTTGGAGTGTCCGGACTGGCAGTGTCATACAGGGAGTGACAATATCCAGAGTTATTGCACCTGGAGGTACGGTGCCCGGAGTGACACAGGAAAATGAAGATCAATCTAAACCAGCCTCCCAATCACTGGATTTGCAACACAGTGACGTTCAACTATTCAATGGCCCTCAAAATCGTTCAATTGTTCCTAACCAGAATTTTCAAATTACAGATCTTGGATATCAAGTTTATAACTTAATAAATTGTTAATTTCTGTTTATGTCACTTTAGCAGAACACAGATGATCCTAAACCCATGCACCCCCCCAATTCGCACACCAGCAGACAGTTAAGAGATAAACTTGTTTACAATTTTAATTTGCCAGTTGATAACAGTTTTAATGATAAATAGTAGGCCATCATGAAATCCTTTGATGCTGGGTTGCATTACAGGCACAAGAACTGTACACCCTGTTTGAACTTAAAGTCACCAGTCAATGCGAACAAATTCTGAAGACCTGTGGAGACTAATACTCATTCCTGAAGACTCACATTCTCATCTCAGACCTTTTAACAAGTTAACAACTGGGGAAATAACTAGACAAAGTCAAACCAAAAAGAAGACCAGACCAGTCCAGCAACTTCCAAAGAAGCACTTCCTCCAAGCCCAAAATCCAATCAGAGCGAGGTCACTCATGGTTTCCACTTTCTTTCTCACCATTCTCTGTGGTTACCTGCTTGGCAGCATTCCTCTTACTGACTGACCCATTCAATATCCATCCAGCTGTCAGTCCCTGAGCAGAACTACATCTCAGTGCTGAAATGTCTGTTGTGTTCAGAGAGCAGTAATTCATCTGCATTATCTTTCCTGGCCAGATTCTAACAGCAAACATCAGTCTTTTGTCTCTCCAGTTTTTTTTAAAGAAGAACTAGCCACTGTTCAAAGTTCAATTCTCAATTTGGACTCAGTTCCAAACCAAAATGAGAAAAATAAAAAAATAGTGATGGTCACAATACCGGTCTTGCAGGGTCCAGCTGTACTGTGCTCACTAATGCAGTGTTCAAGTTATACAGTGCTCACTTGTGCAGTGTTCCAGTAATGCCGTGCCCACTAGTGCAGTGTAACAGTAATGCAGTGCCCACGAGTGCAGTGTTCCAGTAATGTAGTGTCAATTGTGCAGTGTTCCAGTAATGTAGTGTCAATTGTGCAGTGTTCCAGTAATGCAGTGTCCACTCGTGCAGTGTTCCAGTAATGCAGTGCCCACTAGTGCAGTGTTGAGTATTATTGGTGGATGTGTCCCTGTGAGACTGGGCACAAATAACCCCATTGACCTGTGGCCAACCACTTCAACTCCCTTTCCCACTCCACAATGACACTTACTGCCCTCACCAAATCCAAGCTAGCTGATGACTGGAGGAAGGACACCTCATCTTCTGCCTTGGGACCCTCAACCACTTGGCATCAACTTTGACGTCACTAGTTTCCAAATCTCTCCTCTGCCCCCACCTCATCCCAGATCCAACCCTCCAAGTCGGCTCTCCCCTCTTGACCTGTCCATCTTCCTTCCTAACTATATGTTCGACCTTCCCCACCGACCAATCACAATCACCCATCCAACTGGACTTACCGAGCACCTTCCCAGCTACCTTCACCAAAAGCCCCACCCTCACTCTATTTATCTCTCAACCCCCTTATTCCCCCACATTCCTGATGAAGGGCTTATACCTGAAACATTGATTCTCCTGTTCCTTGGATGCTGCCGTGCTTTTCCAGCACCACACATTTTGACTCTCTCAGTAACTAATGTTACAGTGCTAAGTCTCACAGTGCCCAGTGTTACAGTGGATAGTATTAAGGTATCCAATCTCCACAGTGCCCAACACTATAGTGCCCAGCCTCACACTGCCTAGTGCTACAGTGGCCATGCAGTTTCACAGTGCCTGGCCTCCGCAAGAGCCAGTGTTCTAGTATAGTCTCACAGTGCCCAGTTTCACAGTGCCCAGTCTCTCAGTGTTTCCAATGTCTCACCCACCACCGCTACGACCATCACCAAGGTTTACTCTGTCCCAACCTCCAACCCAGCCCTGGTTTTATCAAGTGTCCTGTTTCGGAGATATTCCTCCATGCACTGTACTGCCGTGTTGTCCATGTTGGGGTCAAACTTATTTGCAAAGTAACATCTCTGACAGACCACCCACTGTAGATCTCCTGCCCCATACACACAAACCTAGAGGCGATACCTTCCCGTGCAGAGAGGGTACAGGGCACCCCTCGCAACGTCACCAGCCTCAAAGGACCATTTTACTGCCCGGCCAAGTGTCCTGGTGGCCTCTTGGGTGTACGGGATAGAGCCGGGTACATTGGGCATTCTGTGCAGGGTAACCCACACATGCTCGTCCGGGCTGTAGGTGTCCTCCGACCACTTGAGGAAGGCCTGGATCTCAGCACTGGCAAACACATGGCCGACAAACTCTCTGGTGGCCATGAAGTAGGCACTGCCCACGAAGATGGAGGTGCTGATGTTCGGCTGGTCTTTCAGTTGCGCTGTCAAGACGACTTGGTCGAGGGTATCGTGGTGGTATTGCCAACGTTTCTAAAAGGCAAGCGCAAGAGAGAGTGAGAGAGATGAGAAAGTAGAAATGATAGCTTTTCAACTTCGCCTATGACTTTTCCCCTCCCCAACTCCTCTGCAGTCTCCTTGCCTCCAGCTCCAGCAAGATCCATGCACACTCCTTCTCTCAGTTACTCACCTTACAGTGGAGAACAAGGCCATTCAGCCCCTCAGGCCTTTCTCACTCCTATTGCCTAGTGCCAGTCACCTGCCTATTTCCCCGTGTCCATGCCTCCCAAACCATCTCCCAATGCTCATTTGCTGAGCAAACATAAAACTCATCCTCAAACTCTCCCAGTGGATCTGGCTCCAAAAATACACTTCAAGCCTGTGCCCTCTGGTCATAAAGGTTGAGAGCACCAGAAAAATAGATCCTTCAGCCCATCGTGTCTGTGCTGGCAAAACAGGCTACTTCTACTCCAGTCTCATTTTCCAGCACTGGGAACATCGCCTTTCATGCCTCACCAGTGCAATGGAGACACTTGCCTGTGGTCATCAACTCCTGGAGTGGGACTTCAACACAGAGCTTTTGCCTTAGAGAGAAGGACAGGGATATAGTTCTCTGAAAGTGCATTGCAGATAGACAGGGTGATGAAGTATGTGTTTGATACCTTTACCTTCATTGGTCAGTGCATTGAGTATAGGAGTTGGGATGTGATGTTGCAGCTGTAACAGAGATGGATAGAGCTCTGAAAGATAGTGGAATCAAGGGTTATGGGGATAAGGCAGGAACAGGACTGATTGTGGATGATCAGCCATGATTATAATGAATGGTGGTGCTGGCTCGAAGGGCTGAATGGCCTACTCCTGCACCTATTGTCTATAAGTAGGAGTATCTTTGACTATCTCTGATATGCCTTTGCCATTACCAAGTGTGATCTATTGTATGTAGAGAACATTGGTGAGGCCACTTTTAAAATACTGCATACAATTCTGGTCGCCCTTCGAAAGAAAGGATATTGTTAAACTTGAGAGGGTGCAGAAAAGATTTACCAGGATGTTGCCGAGATTGGAGAGTTTGAGTTACAGTAAGAGATTGAATAGGCTGGGGCTATTTTTCCTGGAGTGTCAGATACTGAGGGGTGTCCTCACAGAAGTTCATAAAATCAAGAGGGGCATGGATAGATGTTGAAATGATCAGCCGGATGATAGTACACTTCACACAGCTTCTTTATCACATACATGCAAGAAGACTCAACCAGCCGGGTCAAAGACCACCCTTACCTGGAGAGTCTGAAACAGGCAGTTGCAATCACACTTTTACACACAAATCAGTGTTCCCTTTTCACAAATTACATTTTGATTTCAAGCCTTAGCAACACAACTGATCAATCAGATCCTGATCTAGGTACATGATGTTTAGCATTAGATCATTGACCTTAAACTTCTACATAACCTGTTGAGTGTTGTTTCGATCTTCCTGTCTTCTCACTTAACTGGAGCCAGTTTCAGTAAGCTCGCTAGCTTACATGCGTGCTTGGCTGCACTTTTCTGTTGCTGCTCAGAATTATTTAGCTGACCTCCTTTTCTGTTCTTGCCCCATTTTGATTCCTTCCACGTTGTTTGTATAGCCAAAGGTCTTTTCCCAAGGGTGGGGAAGTCCAAAACTAGAAGCATAGGTTTAAGGTGAGAGGGGAAAGACCTGAGGGATTAGTTTTTCATGCAGTGGATGATGTGTGCCTGGAATGAGCTACCAAGAGGTTGTGCAGGCGACTGGTACAATGACAATAATCAAAAGGCAACTACATGTGGACATGAATAGGAATAGGTTAGAGAGATATGTGCCAAAGCTGAAAATGTGTTGCTGGTTAAAGCTCAGCAGGTCAGGCAGCATCCAAGGAACAGGAAGTTTGACGATTTGGGCATAAGCCCTACATCAGGCTTATGCCCGAAACGTCGAATTTCCTGTTCCTTGGATGCTCCCTGACCTGCAGCGCTTTAACCAGCAACACATTTTCAGCTCTGATCTCCAGCATCTGCAGACCTCACTTTTTACTCGAAGATATGTGCCAAAGGCTGGCAAATGGGACTAGTTCAGATTGGGATGACTGGTCAGCGCAGACAGGTTGAACTGAAGGGTCTGTTCCATACTGTATGATGCTATGACTCCATGTTCTCTGGTTATTGAGGTTTAGAGCACCAAAATAATAAGTTGCCCTTCAGCCTATCATGTCTGCACTGGTCAAAAAGACAAGCTCCAAGCTATTCTCATCCCATTTTGCAGCACTTGGCCCATACCCTTGAGTGTCTCACAATAACAATGAAGACACTTTCTTTCCTATGGCCATCAGCTCTTGGAGTAGGACTTAAATCCAAAGCTCCTCCCTCAGAGTGAAGGACACCACACATTAGATTCTCTACAGTATGGAAACAGGCCATTTTGCCCAACAAGTCCACACCAATCCTCTGAATAGCAAACCATCCACACTCATTACCCTACCCGATATTTACCCCTGACTAATACACCCGAATACTTTGGGTTGTTTAGCACAACAAATCTACCTGGCCTGCACATCTTTGGGGATTGTGGCATGAAATCAGAGCACCTGGAGGAAACCCATGCAGACATGGGGAGAATGTGCAAACTCTACACAGACAGGCGCCCAAGGCTGGAATCGAACCCAGGTCCCTGGCACTGTGAGGCAACAGTGCTAACCACTGAGACACCATGCCACCCCTTCCGCAAGACACAAGACACTTTATTCACATTGTGTCAAAAAAAAATCTTTTATCCTCGGTCCTTGTAGCATCATGCATGGGAGATATGGATCCTTGGTTACCAAGGGGAGGATAGATTATCGATGGTATGCAGGAATGTGGATGGTGGAACAGGATCAAAAGGGCCAATGGCCTACTCTTGTTCCTTGTATGTATGGGAACATACATACAAGGAACTCTTTTTTTAAAATCCAACTTACATCGGAACTGGCCATCATCTCATACAAATGTAGTTTAGGTTTCATTTGCGTTTCAATTCCTCAGTTATCCTCACCATGCCTCTAACCCAAAATCTTACATCTGCATTCCATTGCATTTGTACAATCGGTGAACAGTGAAGTATATTTCCTTGACTTCATTACCGAGTGCTCACCCTATACCCATTAAATAAACCTCCCCCCACTCCCCTTTGTTCCAATGGGAGCATCGTTGACCTTTCCAACTAAGCCATCCAACTTAAACCCTGGCACCATTCTGCGAAATCTCCTCTTCTCCCTGTCCTGAGGGCCCTCACATCGTTTTATAGTCACCTAAAATGACCACAACAATCCAACTGGGGCTAAACCAATTTGACATGCAGTATAACTCAACCATTTATTGGCATCAATGCCTCTATTTATGAAGCCTTCTGCTTTTCTACCCTCTTATGGCCTCCTCCATCTTCTAATATTGATGAATGTTTATCGCCAGATCCCTCTAATCCTGCGCACTCTTTACAATTGTGCCATTACATTTCTATTACCACACCACATCCTTCTCCCAAAACATATCACCTTACACTCTTCTGTATTCACCTCTGACTGGATGCTGTCTGTTCATTGTGATGACTCTGGACAATTTACATCATCCTCACCATTTGCCAATCCTCCAGGTTTATCATTGCCCCGAATATGGGCATTTTGCCACATACTCTAAGATTGATATCACTGACATATTGAATAAAAGCAGTCGTCTATTTAGGGCTGAGATGCGGAAACATTTCTTAACTTACAGGATAGTGAAGTTATGGAATTCTGTACCACAGAAAGCTGTGGAGTTTGAGTAATTGAATATATCCAAGAATGTGACTAACAAATATTTAGGTTTCAAAAGCATCAAAGGCATGGGGAGAAAGTGGAGGTATGGCATTGAGATAGAGGATCAGCCATGATCATACAGTATGGTGGGCATCAGGTAGGGCCAAATCATCTTCTCCTGCTCCGGGTCTTGATGTTTATATGTCCCAGCTGTGTGGATCATTCCCACCTACCAACCGACCAACCTCTCGTCCAAAACAAAATCCATGAATCAGGGCTTGTGTTGTCAATTTTGTTGTCCAGCCGTTTTGATCTAGTGCCTAGTGAAACACTTCATTGAATCCAGTTCAGACAACATTCTCTGCATTCAAATTCTCAGCTGCTTCATCAATGCATGATGCGAGGTTGGAGACTTACCTTTTGAAAACCTGCAGTGGCTTCGCTTCATTAATTTGATCTAAGGCAGGTTGGTGCGAATTGCAGCCATAACTACCAGCATCAATGTCAAGTGCATGATATAAAGTAAACTAGGATCCATGCGGTGTGAGCCTCGGAGACCCAGGTTCAAGTCGCTTCTGCTCCAGAGTTGTGCGATAACATCTTTGAACAGGTTCATCAGTAAATGTAAGACCATTAACAAGTCGGAACAGGAGTCAGCCATTTAGTCCCTCAAGCCAGCTTCACTAGGATCATGGCTGATTCAACATTCCTCACATCCATGTTCTTGCCCTATCCCCGTAACCCTTAATTCCCCACTGACCAAGAATCTATCCATCTGACCTTAAAAATATACAAGGAATTCCAAAGATTCACAATCTTCTAAGAGACGAAATTCCACCTCATCTCAGTCATAAACTGGTGCCCCTTTATTCTGAGACAATACCCACCCTGGTCCTGGACTCTCCCATGAGGAGAAACATCCTTTCAGCATTTATCCTGTCAAGCCCCTTAATCCTGTCCATTTCAATGAGGTCACCTCTCATTCTTCTAAACTCCAGTGAGTAGAATCCTGTTTAGGTTTTGTTTTTAAGACAATCCCTCCATCCTGGGGCTATACCCCTGAACATTCTCTTAACTTCCTCCAATGAAACAACATGTTTTCTTAAATAAGGTGACCAGAAGTGCTCACAGTACTCCGGATGTGCTCTCACAAGCACCTTGCACAGTTGCAGTAAGACTTCCTGACTTTTATACTCCAACCCCCTTCAAATAAGGGCAAACATTCCACTTCAGTTCTGAAGAAAGGTCACCAGACTCAAAACATTGACTCTGTTTTCTCTCCACGAATGCTACCCGACCTGCTGAGTCTCTCCAGAAATTTCTGTTTTCATCCAATATTCCAATTGTCTTCCCAATTACCTGCTGCCCCCCGTGTGCAAGTTTTCCATGTTTCAGTCACTAGTTCCCCCAAGTCCCTTTGTGTTGCAGCTTTCTGAAGCTTTCTCCATTTAAATAATATTCTATTCTTTTGATTTCCCTTCCAAATGAACAACTTCACATTTTCCCAACATTGCACTCCATTTGCCAACATTTTTGCCAGCTTAACCTATCGATATCTGTCTGTAAAGCACATAAGACAACATTTTTTACTGTAACTCGATATACATGACAGTAAAATATCAACAAGGTTTGAGAAGGTTTGTAGTTCAGGTTGAGGTTCTCGATGTAGGTTTGCTCGCTGAGTTGGAAGGTTCACTGAAGATGTTGCCTAGTATGGTGACGAAACGTCTGAAAATGAACCTTCCAGCTCAACGAGCAAACCTACACCCAGAGTAATATTTCAAGTCAACCTCAAAGTACAACGGGGTCTTGATCAGATGGGCTAATAGGCCGAGGAGTGCCAGATGGAGTTTAATGTCGATAAATGTGAGGTGCTCTATCTTGGAAAGGCAAATCAGGGTAGGAATAATACACTTCATGGTAAAGTCTGGGGAGTGATGATGAAACAAGAGATCTTGGAATGCAGATTCATAGCTTCTTGAAAATGGAGTCGCAGATAGACAGGGTGGTGAAGAAGGCGTTTGCTACGCTTGCCATTATTGGTCAGTGCATTGTGTGTAGGAGTTGGGAGGTCATGCTGTGGCTGAACAGGACATTGGTTTGGCAATTTCTGGAATACAGCATGCAATTCTGGTCTCTCTGCTATAGGAAGGATGTTGTGAAACTTGAAAAGGTTCAGAAAAGATTTACAAGGATGTTGCCAGAGTTGTGTGTGGAAATGCAGGAGATTGGTACTAGATGTGGAATAATTACAGACACGATGGGCTGAATGGCATCCTTCGGCAAGAATTCTTTAATTCTGTGACTGGTGCAGAGGGAGATTAACTTCAAGGTTCATGTTATCAGGAGGAACACCAAAGCCCTTTCCTCAGCTGAGTGGTCAGAAAACTCCCTACTCTTTACTTGAACTAAGGCATAACCTATCTCCACCAGTATCATAGCAAAAGTCAGCCATTCGTCCCTTCAAGTCTGCTCCACCATTCAAGAAGGTCACTGCTCATCTGGTTGCAATTTCAATTCCACATTTCTATCGGTTGCCCCGGAGTCCTTGTCTTTTTTTTTAAAAAAGGTCACCTTGCTCACTCTTTCATAACTTCATCAACTCAGCCTTCACAACTTCGTACAGAAGAGATTTACATAGTGCCACAGCCCTCTCAGGGGAAAATAATTCTGCAAGGCATTGGTGAGGTCACTTTTGGAGTACTGGGTAAATTTGTGATCGCCCTGCTATTGGAAGGGTGTTGTTAAACTACAAAGGATGCAGAATAGATTTACAAAGATGTTGCCAGGACTGCAGGGTTTTAGTTATAAGGAGAGGCTAGATAGGCTAGGACTTTTCTCACTGGAGTATTGGATGTTTATAAAATTGTGTGGGAAATCAATAAAAGTGAATAGCCCCAGGATGGGGGAGTCCAAACTCAGAGGGCATAGGTTTAAGGTGAGACCTGAGGGTGGTGCAAATACGGAGCAAATTGACAAAAAGAATTGTTGTAGTGGGTACAATTACAAGATTTAACAGACGACATAAATAGGACGAGTTTAGAGGGATATGGACCAAACACAGGATAATGGGACTAGTTCAAATTAGGATACCTGGTTGGCATGGATGAGTTGGACGAAAGGGTATGTTTCGGTGCTGTAGGACTCTGACGATATCTTATTCTACAGAACATCTTGTCAAACTTACAATGTCCCATCAACCACCTTATCATGCTCCCTCAGAGAAATTTAGACATTTCAAAAAGATCTCTCAGATTTCCAAACTTAAATATGTAAAAGCCAATTTGTTCAACCTTCCTTCATAAGATAAGCCCTTCATCCCAGGAAAAAGGCAGGTGAAACTTGCTTTCAATGTAATTATTTTATGTTTTAAATGAGATAATAATGTACAGACTGATTCTGATGTGGTCTGATCAAGGCCTTGTATGGCACACTCTCCACCCCTCAGGCCTGGAAATGGACTCTACATTTTGAAGAAAAATTCCTGTACTAATGGACTCTGGACTAGAAAGGACTCTGTTTGTTGGTAATTAACTGTCATATGGTTTGTTGGGCTTATCACCTGCACTGTCTTACATGTCTCTGGGTCTGGCAGGTCTTACTGTGAGCTGGGAGGCTCATGGGTCATCCTGAAAGCTGTCACCCCGAGAGCCGGAGGGTGGGTAGGCCATCCTGTGAACCTGAAGATTGGGAGGCTGTCCCGAAAGCCGGAGGGTGGGTAGGCCACCCTGATGACAGTCTCCCCGAGAGCTAGATGGTGGGTAGACTGTCTTGTGAGTCATGGGTGTCCCTGGGTGTGGCAGGCCTTACTGTGAGTTGGGACGTTCATGGGTCGTCCTGAAAGCTGTCACCCCAGGAACCAGAGGGTGGGTAGGCCACCCCTGATGCCAGTTGCCCCTAGAGCCAGTAGGTGGGTAGGCCATTCTGAGCACTTTCAGAAGGGGTAATCTGGCTGGGCTGTCCTGGAGGCGGTCAGAAGGTGTCTCAGATGGTGCATAGGGGTAGGCTGAGATCCGGAAGACTTGTGGGCTACCCTGCACGCTGTCATCCCTGGGAAGGGGACGGGCTGTCCTAGAGGTGTGGGAAGGTGTGTCGGGGTAGTCCACTGGCCAGACGGTGCAGTGGGGTGATGAGAGCCCAATGGTAAGTAGGGGCAGACAGAGAGCCAGAAGCTGTCCACAGCGCTGTCGCCCCGGACGGGTAACGGGGTGGGTTGTCCTAGAGGTGGTCAAAAGGTGTGTCAGGGTGGACCAAGAGCCGGAAGGTGCGTAGGGGCGGGCTGTCTTAGAGCGGCCAGAAGGTGGGAAGGATTGGGGTGGGGGGGGAGAGGCTTGCTGTTTTTTGGGGGGTCTGTATTGTATGCGCTGTTTCTTACACAAGTGGACTGTCTTATATGTATGAATGTCATTGTTACTGTTTGTAATGATTGAAACTGGGATTTGAGGTTTGTCCTCATTTCCCTGAAACCGGTTGAATGTCAGGGTTTGGGGCTTGGCTTTGTCATTCCCCTCCCTTTGAAAATTGCTGTTTCTCTGTATACAGCTGTAAATGTAATTGTTTGTATAAACTGTGAATTGTTTAATAAAATATAAATAAACAGGACTGTCTGTTTCCTTTCTTCCTGGTGATGGAATATATAAATTGTGAGGAGCAATTAGAAATGTTGTCTGCGAAAATCACAAAGCTGAATCATGAAAGAGGAAGGGGAGTGTAGGTTAAGCTAGATAGGCTTGTACACACAGTTATAAGCATCTGTTTCCCGCTTCTGCAAAAACAGAAACCACAATCAAGGTCATAAGGCTCAGTGTGGACGAAGAATGAGAGGAAATGTTGCTTTAGCAGGCAAGGAAGCAGATGGCAGTGAAGGAGGATATACTCTAACAATAGACCACAGAGGGATGTGGAAATGGCCAAGCAAAACCTGTACTGTTACGCACAAGGCCTGATAAGGCAAGAGATAAACAAGAGGAATGGATGCTGGGTTTAGAGTAGTGGGAGGAGGGAAAGAGAAATGATTTGTATCAAGGTTTTGTATTTGGAGTGCCTATCTTGCAAGAGTATATCAGACGATGCTGCTGCTTCAGATCTTGTCTTGGACTGAAATTATTGAAGTGAGTGGGTTCTATTTCCCAGATAAATTAAGATTTACACACTTGTTGTTTTACATTGCATCTGATACCTGCACACATGACATGGGTACAAGGGAAAAATAAGCATGACTGCTGTTGGGTGGTAGTGGAAGAAAAATACACAGGCATATCAAGGGATCTGCTCACTCAGAGCTGGCTCTAGGGGAGCTGGATCAGCATATGAAGGACTCTTCAATCCTCTTGAGGAGAGGAGACTGACTTCGAAACAGCCACAATGTGTCTTATGTGCTGCTGTTGGTTTCTTCCTACTGAGGAGGGGTTTATTTTTAATTTTTTTTCATTGTTTGTTGTGATTGTTTTCTGGGGTTTCTTTGCTTATTTCTGTTCATTTGAAGCTGCGCTCAGCTGCACAGGCAGCTACTACCACCACTGCTGCTACAGTCTGGGCCTGCTCCTGCAACTGAAGCCTGGACCTCGCCTGCACCCCTGCTGCTGCTGCCTGGGCCTACCTAAACCCTGGGGACATCTTTGACTGCTACTCCTGAGGCTGCTTCCAAAAAAAATAAACAGGACGATCAGATGTTCTGTTCACTCTCAGCTGGCTCTGAGGAAGCTGAATCCATGTCAAGGACTCTCCATGTGGAAACAAAAGGGTGAGTTGGTGACTGGATAATGGCCTCTGTGAAGTTATTCCTGATGTTGGGGTTTCCTGCTCCTCGGATGCTGCCTGACCTGCTGTGCGTTTCCAACACTAATCTTGACTGTAATCTCCAGCATCTGCAGTACCCAATTACAGTCATAGAGATGTACAGCATGGAACCAGATCCTTCGGTCCAACCTGTCCATGCTGACCAGATATCCCAACCCAATCTAGTTCCACCTGCCAGCACCCGGCCCATATCCCTCCAAACCATTCCTATTCATATACCCATCCAAATGCCTCTTAAATGTTGTAATTGTACCAGCCTCCACCACTTCCTCTGGCAGGTCATTCCATACGCGTACCACACTCTCTGTGAAAATGTTGCCCCTCAGGTCTCTTTTATATCTTTTCCCTCTCACCCGAAACCTATGCCCTCTAGTTCTGGACTGCCCGACTCCAGGGAAAAGACTTTGTCTATTTATACTATCTATGCCCCTCATAATTTTGTAAACCTCTATAAGGTCACCCCTCAGCCTCCGAAGCTCCAGGGAAAACAGCCTCAGCCTGTTCAGCCTCTTCCTATAGCATAAATCCTCCAACCCTGGCAACATCCTTGTAAATCATTTTGGAATCCTTTCAAGTTTCACAACATTTTTCCAATAGGGAGGAGACCAGAATTGCACGCAATATTCCAACAGTGGCCTAACCAATGTCCTATACAGCCGCAACATGACCTCCCAACTCCGGTACTCCATACTCTGATCAATAAAGGAGCATATACCAAACGTTGCCTTCACTGTCCTATCTACCTGCGACTCCACTTTCAAGGAGCTATGAACCTGCACTCCAAGGTCTCTTTGTTCAGCAACACTCCCGAGGACCTTACCATTAAGTGTATAAGCCCTGCTAAGATTTGCTTTCCCAAAATGCAGCACCTCGCATTTACCTGAATTCAACTCCATCTGCCACTTCTCAGCCCATTGCTCCATCTGGTCCAGATCCTGTTGTAATCTGAGCTAACCCTCTTCGCAGTCCACTACACCTTCAATTTTGGTGTCATCTGCAAGCTTACTAACTGGACCTCTTATGTTCGCATCCAAATCATTTATGAAAATGACAAAAAGTAGAGGGCCCAGCACCGATCATTGTGGCACTCCACTGGTCACAAGCCTCCAGTCTGAAAAACAACCCTCCACCACCACTCTCTGTCTTCTACCTTTTGAGCCATTTCTGTATCCAAATGGCTAGTTCTCCCTATATTCCATGAGATCTAACCTTGCTAATCAGTCTCCCATGGGGAAGCTTGTTGAATACCTTACTGAAGTCCATATAGATCACATCTACCGCTCTGCCCTCATCAATCCTCTTTGTTAATTCTTCAAAAACTCAATCGTTTGTGAGACTATTTCACTATCAACCAAAGAACAATCCTTTTCGGTTCAGAGCATGTACTTACATTCTTTTGTTCACTCTTGACTCTTAAGGGCAATGAGCAACCACATGGGCCTCAACTAACCTGCCTCTTCATCCATCGGCACCATTCCCCACCTATTCCTCCACTACATTGATGACTGGATAGGCACTACCTCGTATTTGCTTGAGGTGGTTGAAAAGTTCATTAATTCTACCAACACCTTCCGACCTGACCTCAAATTCACCCGGACAATCTCGGACACCTCCTTCCTCTTCCTGGACCTCTCCATCTCCATCTCTGGCAACCGACTAACTGCTGACATCTACTACAAACCCACCAACTCCCAAAGCTACCTGGAATACACCTCCTCCCACCCTGCACCTGTAAAAACACTATCCCTTATTCCCAATTTCTCTGCCTCTGCTGCATCTGTTCCCAGGAGGACCAATTCCACCACAGAACATCCCAGATGGCGTCCTACCTCAAAAACTACAATTTCCTCTCCCACGTGGTTGACAATGCCCTCCAGTGCATCTGCTCCATTTCCTGTACCTTCACCCTTGAAGCACACTCCTCCCAACGCAACAGGGACAGAACCCCTCGGTCCTCACCTTCTCCCCCACCAACATCCGGATACATTGCATTATTCTCTACCACTTCTGCCACTTACAAACAGACCGCACCGTTAGGGACATACTTCCCTCTGCACTCCATCTGCATTCGATGAGACCATTCCCTCTACAACTCCCTTGTCAGATCCACACCCCCCACCAACCCACCCTCCCCTCCCGGCACCTTCCCTGGCCGCTGAAAAGTGCAAAACCTGCACCCACACCTCCACCCTCACCTCCGTCCAAGGCTTCAAAGGATCCTTCCAGATGAGACAGAAATGTACTTGTACCTCCACCAATGTCATCTACTGCATCCATTGCACCCGATGTGGTCTCCTCTACATTGGGGAGATAGAACTCTTACTTGCGGATGGTTTCAGAGAACATCTCTGGAACACCCACACCAACCAACCCCACCGCCCCATGGCTGAACGCTTTAACTCCCCCTCCCACCAAGGGCATGCAGGTCCTGGGCCTCCTCCATCACCAAACCCTTACCAGCTGATGCCTGGATATTCCACCTTGGAACCCTGCAACCAGATGGATCAATGTCGATTTCACGAGTTTCCTCATTTCCCCACCCCAAGTAATTGCAGTCCCAAGCCTCCAACTCAGCACCACCCTCCTAACCGGTCCATCTTCTTTCTCACCTGTCCACTCGACCTTCCGCACCCCCGCCCGCCACACACCCCCGCCCCCCCCCCCCGACTCCCCCAAATACCTTCATCTATCTATCAATTTCCCAGCTACCTTCCACACCCATCCCACTTATCTCTCGGCACCCTGGTCCACAAGACTCATTCCTGATTAAGGGCTTATGTCCGAAACATTGATTCTTCTGCTCTTCAGATGCTGCCTGACCCACTGTGCTTTTCCAGTGCCACACTCTTGACTCTGATCTCCAGCATCTGTAGTGCTCACTTTCTCCTACACTCTTAACCTACCTACATTCCTGTATACTTGTCTAATCAGTCTATATCCCTCCTTATCCCACGCCCAGCCCTTACTTTCCACCCCATCCCTTTCACCTGACCATCTTCCTTTCCACCCATCTGCTCCACCCCACCCACTGTCCAATCACAGCCATCTCCTCCCTGCATCCACCAATCGCCATCCCACCCACCTTTCCCCAGCCCCACACCCCCATTTATTCTGCAGCTCCATCCCCTCCCTGGGTTCGGATGAAAGTTTCCAACCTGAAACATCAATTGCCCTTCTACTCTGTTTGCAGCTCAACTCTCCAACTCCTCTATATTCCTTTGTACATTCTGAACCTCCCTCCATGCAACTGAACAGTTTTAACAACCCTGTCTCTCTTTGTACAGGCAGGAGTGGAGGGCTGGAGGGGAGAAAGAGAGAGAGATGATGGAGGGAGGGAGGATGGAAAACACTTGGATGAAGAGAGGCCCCGCAGACAGGAAGGCGGTTACCTTTTTGAACCCTGGCGCAGGATCCGACTCAATCACGTTGGAGCCGTTCAGAGCTCTGAGGCTGCGGACTATCTCCCGGTTGGTCTTCAGGGGGAAGTCTTGGCCACATACATTGATGAAGTACCTCCAGGGGACAGGGCTCTCCAGCAGCTCCTTCATGCAGTTGAGATCCGCCTGAACTCTGCTCCAGCCAGCATAGGTGACCCACTCCAGCTTGGCTGCGACAAAGACATTGTGGAAACACGAAGCGATGGCCCGAACTGCCGCATGAAATTGACTCGGGGATTTGCGGTCCACGTGAATACAGTAGACATTCTGTGGGGCGTAAATGCTCCGTAGAAGCCTCTCGAACATCTCAATGCTCTGGTAGATGACCATGGAGTAAGCCAAGGGGAAGTGTTCCTCCTCAGGGCTCAGGGGGACAGTGATATACTTGCGGGCCCTCACAAACGATCTGCAATTTCGGGTCATGTTCAGGCTTGGTGCTTGAGGGAGACAGTAATAGAGTTGAGGAGGGCCCTTTCCACCTCCTGCCTGTCCCCCTGGATGATCTGTCAGCAGGTGGAGTTTTCCTGCATTGGACTAGCGCCTGGTTTCACCAGCCTGAGGGTCAACCGGCCCCCTCCTCTCTGGACCAGCAGCCATTGGCACAACAAGACCACCCTGAATACACACAGCGCTGATCTGAGGCATGACCAGTGGGCACAACGCTGGCTCAGCTTGGGCATGGCACTTTCCAGAGGGCAGTGTCCCCAGCCTATAGGCGATAGGCAAATGCAGAATGGATGCTCTCTGTGCTGGGCAGCACTGCCTCCACCAGGCCTTGGGGAAGGAGTGATTGCAATTTGCTGGAGAGGTCGCCCCAGCCAGTCCCCTCTCCTTGTGAGACTCTTGTCTTCCCTTTTCCCCAAGATTCAACGAATGACTCCGACTTTCACTCCCTCTCCCCCCTGAACTGCTCTCCCTCTGGAATTCCTCTCCCACTTTAACACCTCTCCCTCTCTCCGTTACCCCTTTGTAACCCCGCTCCCTTGATAACCCCTCTCCTTTGTAATCCTTCTCCTCCACGAACTCATCCCTCTCCCTCAGTAACTCCTCTCCTCCCTCTCCCTCTGTAACTCTCTCTCGGTAACTCCTGTCCCTCTCTCTCAGTAATTCCTCCCGCCCTCCTCTGGATGAAACCCAGCCAATGTTCCGTTGTTTCCCTCTCGGAGTCCGGGCTCCTCTCGCACCTGTCTGCCTGCCTGGCTACAGGCGTTTCCTTGCCCGGTCTCTGCTTCTTTCCAGCCGTTCCTGGACCGGTGTTGCCCAGGTGAAGTAAACGAGAGGATCGCGCTGGTGTGCAGTCTGGATCGGAGAACTTACGACCAGAGAGAACACAGAGCCAGCCATGCCCAATAAACCACGCCCCAGCCTGGACTGCTCTTTCAGGAAGGAACCTGCCATCGAGCCCACAACAATGTGGGAGGAGTAACTCTTGGATAAAGAGAGGGCCAGGAGACGGGAAGGTGGTTACATGTTTGTCCTGTGACTCTTAACTGCCCTCTGTGCTATTAGGGATGGCCAATAAACACTGGCCTGGCCAACAGTGCCCCCATCCCATGAATTTCTTTGAATAAAAGCGACAAGAGGAAATCAAATTAAATCAAACTTCACCACCCGTCCTCTCTCTCTGATGCAAAATTGGAATTATGGTGATTTGACCGTTCATAATAAAGCTGGAAATCTGAGCACAGTAAGTTGATATTAATCCAAAAAAAGTTCCCTTGGCCAAGAGTGGTTCAGAGGTTAACATTGCAGGAGCACAGTGCCAGGAACCAGACTTTAATTCCAGCCTTGGGTGGCTGTGTGGAGTTTTGAATGTTGTCTGCTTGGGTTCCCTTCGGGTGCTCTGATTTCAAAAATGTTCAAGTTAGGTGGATTGGCCATGCTGAATTGCCCATAATGTCCAGGGATGTGCAGGCTGGGTGGGTTACCATAGCCACACACACACACACACACACACACACACACACACACAGCAGAACACTCCTGCAGGTTTATGCAATGCTCAATCTAATGCAACAGCCTGGTGGATCTCCTTTGCCCGCACCCCCCTCCTGTACAATCCCATCCGTGCTATAATGCGGTGACCAGAACTGCACACAGTACTCCAGCTGTGGTCTCACCAAAATCCTATAAAGCTCCAACATGACACCTCCCTGCTCATGTAGTCAGTGGCTTTGACCCTTCTTAATTCCCTTACCTGCCTATCCTGCTGCCTTCACGGATGGCTGGACATACAAACCAGGATCCGTCTAATCTTCTGTGCTTGCCAGGGTCCTCCTATTTAACATGTACTCCCTTGCCACGTTAGTCCTCTGGAAATGCATGTCACAGAAATTTGGGCATTCAGTAGCACAGAATGGAGAAAAAAAACAACTGGCATCAAGAGCTGGCATCTTTTAAACATTATAACTGTACTCACATACATTACTTAATCTGGAAGTTCATTCCATCACAAATCACTCTGGGGAAAATCTATAAATCTTTTTCTTCTGACCTTACAAACATGGCCCCGATTCTGACCTCCCACACACTCGGGAAAAGTACTTGTCATTCACCTTATCAATCACTGTCATGATTTTATAAACCTCAATAAGGTCACCCCTCAATATTCTATGCTGCAGTGAAAAACACGTACAGTTCTGATGTAGATCCTTTAGAGAGGGGACAGAAAAGGTTTACCAGGGTGTTGCCTGGAATGGGGGATTTTATCTGTGAAGGAAGATTGGATAGACTGGGTTTGTTTTCACTAGAATGCAGGAGGTTGAGGGGTGACCTTATAGAAGTTTATAAGATTGTGAATGGCGTGGATAGGGTGGAAAGTATGAGGCCTTTTCTCAGGGTGGAAGAGTCAGTTACTCGGGGACACAGGTTCAAGGTGCAGGGGTCAGGGGGGTGTTTAAAAGAGATAAGTGAAGCATGTTTATCTTGGAAAGGGTGGCGAGTTCATGGAACACACTGCCAGAACAGACAGTGGAAGCAGATACAATTGTAATTTTCAGGAATCATCCAGCAGCAGGCATGAATAGGAAGGGAACAGGGGAATACGGATCCTGTAAGTGAAGACAGTTTTAATATGGAAGGCAAAATGTGTCAGTGCAGGCTTGGAGTGTTGAAGGGCCTGTTCCTGTGCTGTAATGTTCTTTGTAAAATGTCCCCAGCCTCTCCAGTCTATTTTTCTATCTCAAACCCTGCACTCCTGGCAACACCCTGGTAAATCTTTTCTGAACCATCCCCAGTTTAATAATATCCTTCCTACAGAAGCGTGAGCAGAACAGGACACAGTCTTCCAGAACTGGCCTTACCAACTTCCTGTCGAACCTCAGCACGCCATCCCAACTCCAATATTCAGAGAGCTGAACAACGAAGGTCATCACACTCCAGCAGGTATTGTTCCACCCTGACTCCCCTTGTAACTGTCCACATCTCGCTGGGACACTGATGGAAAACATCTTGGCTCTTTGACTGATTCGACCAAGTCTCATTTCCTACTGTTCCTGTGTATCCCTCAGAACAGGAATGTAATGTGCATTCCCATGGCAACATCACAATGACAGACTTATTTGTGGATTCACATGAAGTGGGCATCACTGACTGGGACAGCCTTGTTACCCATCCCCCTAATCTCTCCGGCATAAATGATAAGGAACTCTCCTCTTTAACTCCACTGTGTTTTAAGAACGCTGACCACAAATGCAAAGTCACATGGGAGAGAGTTCCAGGATTCTGTCCCAGAAAAACTGAAGGAAGGATGATTAAATTCAAAGTTGGGATTAAGGGTGAAGTGGAGAGTAACTGCAGAAGGAGTAGTGTTGCGTCATATTGGTGACCTTGTCTTCAAGATGATATTGATGTTGGATTTACAAGGTGCTGTTGAGGGACTCTTCCTGAATTACTCTAGTAAATCCACAACAGGTATAACATTGTTTCCAGGAAAAAATGGACAGGATTCATCAGAGAAGGGAAATGCAAATTGCTCAAAGTCTTATGAGATGATAACATGGAGGGCCCAAGCAGCTGAAGGCCGGTGGAGTGATGGAATTAGGGGATGGTCAAGAGGCTGGGATCGCAGGAGGGCTGACATCATGGAGTGATAATGAGCATTGATGTTACAGCTAAGAGAGGGTTATTTGGACTGGAGGAGGTTTCAGAGATAGGGTGGGGTGTAGGGGGTGGAGGAGGTTCTGGAAATAGGGAAGGTGTCAGGGCTGGATGTGGTTACAGAGGTAGGGAGGAATGTACTGGGTGGAGGGGGTTATAGAGATGTACAACGCAGAAACAGTCCCATCAATCCAACTCATTCATGCCGACCAGTTCTCCTAACCTAATCTTGACTCAAATGCTGCACATGGCCCAAATCCCTCTGCACCTTTCCTCGTCATATACCAATCCGGATGCCCTTTAAATGCTGTAATTGTACCAGCCTCCACCACTTCCTCTGGCAGCTCATTCCATACATGCACCACTCCTCAGCCCATTGGCCCATCTCATCAAGATCCTGTTGTACTTTGAGATAACTTTCTTTGCCATCCACTGCACCTCTAGTTTTGGTGTCATCTGTAAACTTACTAACTGTCTCCCCTATGTTCACATCCAAGTCATTATATAAATGATGAAAAGCAGTGCACCCAGCACCGATCCTTGTGGCACACCACTGTCACAGGCCTCGAGTCTGAAAAGCAACTCTCCGCCACCGCCCTCTGTCTTTTACCTTCAAAGTCAGTTCTGTATCCAAGTGGCTAGTTCTGCTTTTACTCCATGTGATCTAACCTTGCTAAGGGGACCCTTGTCGAACGCCTTACTGAAGTCCACATAGATTGCGTCTACCGCTCTGCCCTCATCAATCCTCTTTGTTACTTCTCTGAACAAACTCAGTCAAGTTAGTGAGACATGATTTCCCACACACAAAGCCATGTTGACTATTCCAAATCTGTCCTTGCCTTTCCAAATACGTATAAATCCAGTCCGTCAGAATTCCCTCTAACAACTTGCCCGCCACCAATGTCAGGCTTACCGGTCTCAGCTTTAAAGCATCACCTTTTCATTTTGAGGCTATGTCCTCTGGTTCTTGTCCCTCCTACTTGTGGAAACACCTTTCCATATCCAGTCTACCACGGGGTCTCAGTATTCTGTAAGTTTCAATCAGATCTCCCTCACTCTTCTGAACTCCACTGCGTCCAGACACAGAGTCCTCAACCGCTCCTCATGTGACAAGGCTTTCATTCCTGGGATAATTCTTATAAAATGCCTCAGGAATGCTCTTAACTTACTAGTGTGAGAGATGACATTACACTGAATAACATATTTTGACTACAGGCTATAAAACCACCGAACTTTAGCAGCAAGCCATGTTCATGTCCCTTTCTCACTGATTGTTGCTATCTCCTCAACAGTTTGAAGGGTCTATGATGTGGAGATACTAGACAGTGCAAACTGAGCACACATATCTCTCCGTAATGAGAACAACCAATGGTCTACTCAGACGATGTGGAATTTACCTTTTACATTCACCAAGCAAACATTAATATGATTAAGAATACATTTACTCAACAACAGTAATGTTGTATGATTACAAAAATAACTTGGTCCACATATATTTTGCCCCAAGCATGATTGCTACCATATAACCAAAAGCAATTATACATGAGGAAGTCTAAACCCAGTTTATTCATCCCAGACATGTGTTGCAATTCAATTCTTTCTGTTTTCTTGTCTTTGACAGTGCATTACCCTCTAATGTAGGTATGTCTGCTCTCATCTATATTCACCCTGTTCAATGTCCTTATCTTTATCTTCATCTTCACTCTCAGAAGATTACTGCTGGTCCGCTATTTCCTCTGCCGACAGTCCACACCCTGTTTGTCAACTGCACTTGAGAAAGGCATAGTGCACCATTTCTGATCTATACTGCAATGCCCCACTGGAGCTTCCAACTCATCTTGAAGTGGTTGAGTTATGATTGTTCAACTGTGGCCCTGGTGGAAGCATGGGCAGTGTTGTATCTTCATTTTGCCATTGCCTCAGGGACGCATTAGCATCTTGATAACATTCATAGACCCTTATTTCAAGGAGATTGGAGTGTAAGAGTAGGGAAGACTTACTGGTGAGACCACATAGAGTCATACAACACGGAAACAGACCCTCCGGTCCAACAAAGCATAGCTGAACATTATTCCAAACTAAACTAGTTCCACCTGCCCGCTCCTGGCCCATAGCCCTCCAAGCCTTTCCCACTCATGTACTTATCCAAATGTCTTTTAAATCTTATAATTGTACCCACATCCTCCCTTTTCTCAGGAAGTTCATTCCACATGCGAATCACCCTATGCATAAAGAAAGTTCCTCATTTTTTAAAAATCTCTTTGCTCTCACTTTAAAAATGTGCCCCCGAGTCTTGAAATGCCCACCCTTGGGAAAAGACAACTAGCATTAACTCTATCCATACCCATCATTCTTTTATAAACTTCTACCATTCTCGACTAATGTGGGCAGTTTTGGACCCTGTGTTTGGGGAAATTTCATTGGAGGCCGTTGAGAGAATGTCTACAAGGCTAATCCCCAGTGAGCAGGGATTGTCTAAATAGCAAATGCCAAACAGGTTGGGACTCTACTCACTGGAACTTAGAAGAATGATCTAACTGAAAAATATGGGATTATTAAGGGGTTTTATAGGGAAAATGCTAAGAGGAGGTTTCTTTTCATAGGGGAATCTAGGACCAGAAAGCATAGTCTCAGATTCAAGGGGTGCCAGTTTCAGACTGAAATGAGGATGAATTTCTTCTCTTTGAGTCTTTGGAAGTCCTTGTCACAGTGCCCCCCGTGGGGGCAGAGTCCTTGTGTACATTTAAGGATGAAATGGATAGATTCTGGATCAGTCGGGGAATCAAGGCTTCCAAGGAAAGCACAGGAAGGTGAAAGTGAGGAATGTTGGATCAGTTACGATCCTATTGAATGGTGGAGCAGGATCAAGAGCTTAAGGGCCTACTCCTGTTCCTGTTTCTTATGGCATTGTTGTCATGTGGTCATCCTGAGCACTAACCTACTGTTCTGGAAATCATGGTGTTGAATACTACCACAGCTGATGGTGAAATATGAATTCAATAAAATCTGGATTTAAACACTAGCCTATGATGACCATATAACCATTGTTGATTCTCAGATTACAGATTTGTTAGTGAAACTCCAGAACCATGGCAATTACGTTGGCTCTTAACTGACATCTGAAATAGTCAAGTAAGACACTCAGTTCAAAGGTAATAATGGATGGAAAACAAATGGCAGCCTTACCAAAAAAGCCACATCTCAGGAAAGAATAACAAGAAAAGAAAAACATGTTATGAACCAAATTTAGAGAATTTTTCACTGAATTCCATGCAGCTCTTCTTCTGTGGCCCAAGGTCTTTGGAAGGAGGCAGGATCTCAGGACTTGTCTTCTACATCAACATCATGGCAGCTCCAAGACAGTCTGAAACAATCCTCCAAACTCTGGCATCGATGGTTAAACATCGATAAGTTAAACATTGTGGAAGTGACAAAACCTTCCCACTCTCCAGCTCTGCGGGTTGGTGATAGGGCAGTCTGAAAGCAATATGGATACAGGCTATGACACCCTACAGCTGGGGGAAGGAAGTGATGGCAGAGAATCCCACTGTCCAGGTTGCTTGGCTCTCCTTGTTATGGGTGAATGATGTAAAACAAGTGTAATCTGGAGAAAGAGGCATCAGTGACAGCTTGGATGCATTTGCAGGTCGCCTCAACTAGGAGATGCTACAAAAGACCCGATGTAAAATATGTGTGTGTGTAAAATGTATCGGACTTCGAACTAATGACAAATATGTTTTGTCCTAATTATTTGAATGCACTTAATAATTATCTAGGTATGTCTTTCTGGAATCATGAATTAAAGGTCGAATATGCCTCCTGGAATATTAATGGTTATTTGTTATATTGTGCTTGTTTGTAAGAAAAATCATTGACAGATTTTGTTCTGAGCAAGGATCACTGGACCCAAAACATTAACTTCTGATTTCTCTCCACAGATGCTGCCAGACCTGCTGAGTTTTTTTGTTTTTGCAATGACTGCAGTTTTTGAATAGGAAATGGGACTTTATTTTGTGTTTTGAAATATTTTATAATATATTGCAAATAGAAAGGAAAACAAAGAACTGCAGATGGAACTGGAGACCTGAAAGAACCAAATTCAAAACATGCCTGAGAAAATCAGAGGCTCTGGTAACATCTGTGACAGAGAAACAGAGTTAACACTGAGTCTAGTGTGATTGTTCCTCAGAACTCTGTTTCTCTTTCTACGAATGCTGTCAGACCTGCTGACTTTCTCCAGCATTTTCGATGTTTGTTTTGATTTCCAATATCCACAGCTTTTGCCTTTAGTCAGATCTGAAGATAAAGCCGTTCATATCTGTGTCTTATGGGACACTGTTTGCAAGTAATCCATGGCTGATACATTAATCAATAAAGACATTTGAGAGTGCAGGTGGGAGAGAATTTAAAACAAGGAAAAAGAGTAAGTGCTGAGGGAATGCAGCAAGTTTGCAGCATCTGTGGAAAGAGAGACAGACAGACAGAGTTAACATTTTGAGTTCAATGTTCAGCTTTCATGGCAATTTAAGGTCTCCTCTGGATGACAGAACCTCCCACTAGCTCTGTTCTGGTGGCTCAGGACTGATTTTCATGTTCAAGTTTTGTACAAGGGCCAGATCCTACTCAAATGGCTACAGTTTAAGCAGTTAAAGCCTGTGTAAAATTTGGGAATTAATATGAGGGTTTTGCAATTAAAGCCCAGCTACCAAGCCAAATCAAGCTACAATTGAAAATAATGCATTTCCATTGGCTTAGAACAAGGCAAACAAACAAAATAAATTGATTGCAAGAACATTTCATCATTGAGTTTAGTCTGCCCTTGCCTCTGAACATAATAAAACTGCAATGAACAATGCACCTGTTTCTAGAATTTGTTTTATTTCAACAATAAATACTTAGTACAGTGAGCAATAAAATCTTGCTGAGGACACAGGACAGTGAATATTTTCTCTGTGCTGACATTTGAAACACAGATGGAAGTGATATGGCATATTTTGGAGCTATCATGGTGATAGGATCACTAAAGATTAGATATATAAGTAAGATAAATACGGAAATCCTGATGATATGACTTGCACGTTTCAAATTCCCACGAGCCTCTGTCAATCCTTCTCCCTGACCATCAAGAACACCCAAGGCTGAAAACCCAGCTCCCCTGCCTGTGATATCCTACCTTGGTTTATTTAGACATTTCAAAGCAATCCTCTGCCTTTTTTTTGATTAGATTAGATTGATTAGATTATATTACTTACAGTGTGGAAACAGGCCCTTCGGCCCAACAAGCCCACACCGACCTGCCGAAGCGTAACCCACCCATACCCCTACATTTACCCCTTACCTAACACTACGGGCAATTTAGCATGGCCAATTCACCTGACCTGCACATCTTTGGACTTTGGGAGGAAACCGGAACACCCAGAGGAAACCCACGCAGACACGGGGAGAACGTGCAAACTCCACACTGTCAGTCGTCTGAGTCGGGAATTGAACCCAGGTCTCAGGCGCTGTGAGGCAGCAGTGCTAACCACTGTGCCACCGTGCCGCCTTCTGCAGTGAGTTTCAGTCACAGACATTGCAAAGTTCTCTTTAGTTTCCTGGTAGCTGTTTGCTAAATCTTGGCTTCAACCACCTCTTGGGTAACTAAACACCTGATAGCACCATCACACACACTGAGTCCCCTTTCCCATCTATCATTCTGTTCCTTTGTCCATGTGATACCTATCCAAACGCACACATTACCTTCTGAATACCCTGTGACAGAGTGAGTAAGCTAACCTCCAGATCCAGCCCTCCAAACCTCCAGACCCTCTGAACCCTGTCAGTTGAAATTAAAAACATACATCACGGATCATCCGATTTCAATCCCACCCCCTACCTTCCCCTCATCTGACCTGTCAAACACCTTGACTGTTAGAACCATCTTCCAAACCGAACTGACCAGAAAACACCATCACCCACGCATTCTAATTACTCCCACCAACTGGACTCTGCAATTCAACCTCAACCATCCAGCTTTTGCCCCCAAACAGACACAATTATCCCCATTGAAATGCATTGACACAATAGAGTCAGGCCAGAATATACAGCCCCTTTTCCCAACGATCCGGATACACTCAAGGCAGAATGACCAGCTCATCCTTGTACCAGCTCAGCAATCTGCATTATCCAACCTCTGTTTATTTAACCATTTCAAAGCCATCCTCTGAAATGTGAAGGAAGGATGAGACTCAGGAAACACATAGATTTGACAAAGATCTTCTGTGAAGATTGCAGCTCTGTATCAGCTTACCGACAGAGTTCCATGATTATGTGCGATGAATCTGTCACAGTCACATTCCATTAATTTGCTCTGGAGAGTTTCAGAGATCAGAACTCCGGGTCGGGGACAGAATTGTCACATTCGATGGATTTTCAAGTAGAATTTTTGAAATCAAGTTTGATTTCTGGTCACTGGATTCGATAAGTTAACTATGATTTCACTTCACAGATGCTGCCAGACCTGCTGAGTTTTTCCAGCAATTTCTGTTTTTGTTTCTGATTTGCAGTATCTGCAGTTCCTTCCATTTTGTTTGATTACCAAGGACCTGAATGCTCAGCATTTGTCCAATATAAAATGTTCAAATTGCCAATCACTACGAGACAGAGACTAACAGTTAATAAGTCTGTTGTCCACCTGTAAACTTGTGAAATATTGACTCTCTTTGTCCCTGTGCTGCGGAACTGACTTACTCAAGGGCTAATGCAACAGGCCAGTTAGACAGTAAGTCAGGTGGCATGTGAGACAGTATTGAATGCCTATTGAATGCTCATTGGCATTTGGTGCTAAAAGTTTGGATTATGACACAGTCTGGATAAGTTAGATATTGCAAACAGGAGATAATCAAATGGACAGTCACTATTTTCAATAATATAAAAGAAAGAATGTGGATGTTGGAAATCTGAACCATAAATAGAAATTGCTGGATATTTGTTTTTGTTTTGGAAATGTGCATGCAATTTAAATCCCTCTGACTTGCCCTGTTGAAAAGGCTTTGGCTTCTTTTGATGGGCAACATAAAGACAGACCGTTTTCCCAAGAGACAAATATAAATGGTTTCTGTTCATATGAGCCTGTCCAATATGTTTGTATTTAAACAAATCAAAATAATCTGAAAGTGGGCAGCTTTTGTGTCAACTTAAACAAATCCATAGCACACATTGATGTAAATAAATACAGCATGAGGGGAAAGTTCGGGGAAAGCAGCCACTTAAGGGGCTGATCGATAGGCTCCCTGATGTTAGACATGAAGAGATATTGGCAGTTTGTGATAGTGAGATGGCAATCATCATTGCTGACTTGAATCTACACAAAGACTGTGTAAATCAGGTTGGCAGCAGTAACGTGGATGAGAGGTTATTGATGACATTCGAGAAAGTATCTCAGAGCTGCGTGTTCTGAAGCAACCAGACGGAAGGTTATGTTATTATCATCTTATTGATACTGTGTAATGTGACAGGATTTATGAAACAATCTCAGTGTAAAGGCTCCTACGTAGCAGCCATCACAATATAATTCAATTCTACATCCAATTTGAATGGAAGAAGATTGACTCTGAGGTAAGTATTTCAAACTTAAACAAGGTCCACTCTGCAGGCTTGTAAACTAAGCCAGCTGAAGTAAATGGCATAACTCGTTCAGAGAGACATCAAAAGAGACAGTGAAACTGAGCAGACATGCAAAGAAGATGCATGATTGAAACACTTCAACCAATCGCATTCACCCATGCATGAACAAGCATCTCCCGAGAGAATACTGTATGTGCTCCTCAGTGTCAACCCAACTGTAAGTCAGGAAGTGGGAGGGAGGGATGAACACAATGTAATTACAGTCACTAAGGAGGCTGGACTCAGCAAACTGATGATAGGTCCCATCACCTTCTGTCTCCATCCCACAGACTTAAAAGAGGTTGCTAATTTGGTTGTCCATGAATTAATGCAAATTCTTTGAATTTCCCAAGATTCTTTAGACTTCACTCAGTCAGAGATCATTTAGTCTGTCAATGTTTTGCCCCATCCCTTGTCAGTGACCATCACCTCCCTGTCTCTAAACCTCTTCTGCCCCCAAGGCCTATCTGGAATGACTTGATGGCACTAATTGCTGTTTGTAGACTCCTGCTGACACTGACCTCGAGGATGCATAAGGTTGACTTGGTACAAGGTTCATTAATTGAAACCTGCTGTTCTTCTATTACTATGGTATAATAATGTCTATTTAAACCTGATCGTATAATTCATTTCGACAGTCCCTTATTTTGAAAGAGGATGTAAATGCATCGAAGACAGTTCAGAGGAGGTTTACTCGATGAAGCCTTTGAATGAGTGGCTTGTGCAATCGGGATAGGTGCTCAGACTGGGTTTGTTTCTGCTGGAGTTTAGACGGGTTAAGAGTGATCTGATCGAACTGTATAAAGGCTCTTAATGATCTTGACACAGTGACTGTGGAATGGATGTTTCTTCTTGTGAGTGAGTTCAGAATTAGGGACCATGTTTATAATATTAGTGAGGGATCACACTTTTTGGACAGAGTTAAAGAGAATTATTTTTTCGGATGTGTAACTTTGGAATTATCTGTCCCAGAAAGTGGGAGAGGTGAGGACAATGGATATTTTTAAGTCACAGGTAGATTTTTCCCTTGCATAACAAGAATCTAAGGTTACATTGGGTAGATGGGAACTCAAAACATAGACTTATCAGCCATAAACTTATGAAAGAGTGAAACAGGTTCAAGCGAGCAAATGAATTTGTTAGATGCATTCATGAAAGTTTCCTCAAGCAGTATATAGAGGATCCTACTCAGGAAGGGACAAAACTTGGTCTACCCATGGGGAATATGGCAGGACAGGTGATGGAGGTGATAGTGAGGGAGCACTTTGGGACCAGTCCTATTAATTTGTAAGTAGTTATGGAGAGGAACTGGTCCACAGGTTCAAGTTCTAAATTGGAGAAAGGTGAATTTTGATGGAATTAGTCAGGAGCTTGCAGGGGTTGATTGGAATAGTTTTGTTTTGCAGCAAAGGGACCTCCAGCAAGTAGGAGGCCTTTAAAAGTGAGATCACTGGAGTTCAAGGTCCATATGTTCCTATGAAGGTGAAAGGCAAGGTTGACAGGAATAGGGAGTCCTGAATGACAAGAGATATTGAGGCCTTGACCAGAAAACGAATGAGGTATGGCTGAGGTACCGGCAGCTGGGACCAAGGGAATCCCTGGATGTATACAGGGGATGCAGCGTTTACTGAAGAAGAAATCAGGTAAACAAAAAGGGGGCATGGGATGGCCTTGGCTGAGAAGGTTAGAATGCATCGAAACAGGTTCTTTAAGTAAAAATGAGGAAGAAATAACGAGTTATTTCTTATTTTCTAAAGGCAAGTGTAAGTCATTGTGTTCCAGAGGCGATTCAATTGGACAAATTGATAGACTTGAAGCAAAGCGCACTTTATTCTTACACTGCAGTTATAATAGTGATTTTAAAATAGCGACAATTCCAAGATGGAGGTGGAGTAGGACACCTGAGATCCAGCTTGTCCACTCCGCCCATTTGGAGTCATCGGCTCAGAGAAATGTACAGCACAGAAACAGACCCTTCGGTCCAACTCATCCAGATATTCCAACCCAATCTAGCCCCACCTGCCAGCACCCAGCCCATCTTCCTCCAAACCCTTCCGATTCATATACCCATTCAGATGCCTTTTCAATGTTGCAATTGTATCAGCCTCCACCCCACCCTGTGGCAGCTCATTCCATACATGTATCACACTCTGTGTGAAAAAGTTGCCACTTAGGTCTCTTTTATATCTTTCCCCTATTAGCCTAAACCTAT
This sequence comes from Hemiscyllium ocellatum, assembly GCF_020745735.1. Classification (NCBI taxonomy): domain Eukaryota; kingdom Metazoa; phylum Chordata; class Chondrichthyes; order Orectolobiformes; family Hemiscylliidae; genus Hemiscyllium; species Hemiscyllium ocellatum. The sequence goes on along the minus strand of NW_026867469.1, from coordinate 629,911 downwards.
GCCCTCTAATTCTGGACTTCACCACCCCATTTGTCTATTTATCCTATCCATGCCCCTCATGACTTTTTAAACCTCTATACAGTCACCCCTCAGCCTCTGACGCTCCAGGGAAAACAGCCCCAGCCTGTTCAACCTCTCCCTGCAGCTCAAATCCTCCAACCCTGGCAACATTCTTGTGAATCTTTTCTGAACCCTTTCAAGTTTCACAACATCCTTGTAAAAGGAAGGAGAAAAGAATTGCACACAATATTCCAAAAGTGGCCTAACCAATGTCCTGTACAGCTGCAACGAACTCCTGTGTTCAATACTGTGACCAATAAAGGAAAGCATACCAAACACCTTCTTCACTGTCACATCCTACCTGCAACTCTATGTTCAAGGTGCAAGAACCTGCACTCCAAGGTCTCTTTGTTCATCAACACTCCCTAGGACCTTACCATTAAGAGTATAATTCCTGCCAATATTTGCTATCCCAAAATGGCTCCTACCATCACTACTTTACAGTTAATAAACTTTTGCACAAACTCCCTGAAAATTTATTTTTACGTAGATTTCGCATGAGTTCTTGTTTATAGAATACAGGCCTAACGCACTTCATGGTCTCTTAAGAATGTCAACCTCTGTGTGGCAAATTCCCAACTGCAGCATTGCCATGTGCCCTTGCAGATGAGAGGGATAATTAGTGGGATTAGTTCAGCATTGTTCAAAAGAGGAGAATGACTTGACTATCGAAGTAATACATACTATTCAAGCTCAATGAATGAGGAACAGAATATTGGTTTGCTTCAGCATTGTCTCATATGCTGCAGATGGGAGCCCTGGGAGTATTCTTTCATTTGAAAAGGGGATTTTCAGACTAAATGAGAGAATAATTGTATTAGATGAACTCAATCAAGTCCCATTTGCCAGCACCTGGCCCACACCCCTTCAAACCTCTCCCACTCAAATACCCATCCAGATGCCCCTGAAATGTTGCAATTGTACCAGCCTTCCCCACCTCCCTCGACAGCCCAGTCCACACGCACATACCTTTCCTTTTCATTTTTCTCTTTTCCTTCTTCGCTTTTCTGTCTTTGATCTTTCTCCTCTTCTTTCTTCTCCTGGCCATGAGACTCCTGGCCTCAGACTGTGTACAAACCCAGCCTGACAGACACTCGGCCCAGCTGAGCAATCTCTCAGTGGCCCAAGGTGCCGCTCTCTCAATGGCTGAGCATGTGCATTCTCTTGGCCAGGTGTGTTGATCTCTCTGCCTGACTTGGTGATCTCTCAGCTGGCTGTGGTGATGTCTCGACCGGGTGTGGGGATCTCGCAGTCCGCCATGGTAATCTCTCAGCCCAGCGTGATGATTTCTCAGCCCAGTTTGGAGATCTCTCAGCCCGACATGGTCAACTCTCAGCTGGGGGCGATGGTGATCTCGCAGCCTGGCGTGGTGATCTCTCAACCTGGCGTGGTGATCTCTCAGCCCAGCATGTGCAGTTTGGCCAGCTGTCACCTTAGCACGGCCCTCTGATCTCGAGGTGATTCTTTGAAGTGCGGTCCAACTGAGATTAAACACTTAAGAAAGACTGTGATGTTTGAACCTGCATCTTTATTCCTTTATTTTCCAGTTGAAAGTAAGAATGTCCGCAACATGTAACTTTTAACCTTATATCGTGTGTTTTATGTTATACTATATTTACTTTAAAAATAAGAAGTGTTGATTTTTTTAATATTGTTCTTTCTGCATACCTCCTTCTTAAGATTCTGTGCCTCGGTATTTGTCCCTAAGATGGTGCATTGTGTGGTGACATTATACACTTCTCACTGTATTCCTGTACCTTTGTACTGAGTACATGTGACAATAAAATCAAAATCAAATTACAGACAGAAAAAAGAAGAGTTGGAATAACTATTGGAAAACTTAGCAGGATATTGGGTTATTTAACTCAAACAGCAACTGCTCCAATAGAGTAACATCCCATAAACACATCCTTGGCATAGGCAAATTCAGTAAAATTGATTGTCTCACATGCAATTCTGGACAAGGATTGCAATAGAGTTGTTCAAGACTAATTTGTTTTCAGTGTTCTGGAAACAGTACAATATTTATTTATCTCTTTCAATCTTTCCTATTCATGTTCCTGTCCAAATGTCTCTGAAATGTTGTAATTGTACCTGCCTGGACCACTTTCTCTGTCAATCAAACGACCTCATGCAGAGGGGGTGTGTTAAGTGAACTGGCCCAGCTAGATTGCCCATAGCATTCAGGGCTGTGTAAGGTAGGCGCGTTTTTCAGGGGAAATGTGAATTCCATACACACACCCCCTCTGCATGAAAATGTTACCCCTCAGGTCCCTTTTAAATCTTTCCCCTCTCACCTTAAACCTGTGCCATCTGGTTTTGGACTCCCCTGTCCTGGGGAAAAGGCCTTGGCTATTCATCTTGTCTCTGGCCCCTCATGATTTTATAAATTTTGCCAGCGATGATATATAAGCAGGGTAGAAGATGAAAGGCTGAATGCCAGGAAACACAGAATCAGAATAACGGCTTCAGTTTGAAACTGGTAACTAATGGAGTGTCACAGGGATCAATGCTGTGACCTCAACTATTATAATCACATTAAACTACTGGGTTCGGTTGAGTAAATGGGAAGAAAAGGAACCTGGAGTATAATGTGGCTGTGGCATGAGGTCGTTTGATTGACAGGAATAACAGAGAGCAGAGCATTATTTAAAAGGAGAGAGATGACAGAATTCTGGAGGAGGGGGATCTGCCTTTTCTTGGAGAGGAATCACAAAAGAGTAACATACAGGTACATCAAAGAAGTAAGTAGTCAGATGGAATATTGACCTTTAAGGTTAGGGAGTAATGTATAAAAGGAGGGAGGTCTTGTTACAACTGCACTGTCACTGTTTAGACCACACATCGAGTATTGCGTTCAGTTATGGTTTCCTTTCTGAAAATGATATACTTGCATTGGAAGCAGTTCAGAGAAGTCTCAGTTCCTGGGAGGAAGGGATCCTGGTTTCAAAAATCCAATTAACCTGGATTAGAAACATTAACTCTCTTATCCCTCCACAGATGCTGCCAGACCTGCTGCGGTTCTCCAGTGATTTCTTTTTGGCATGTTCCAAGAGGTTTATATCTAGAATAAATCAATGCCCCGGAGTGAGTTACAGACTGGAATCTCATCAAGGGATTCGAAGTAGTGATCTGACTGGAAAGCCACTGGAATTCTGAAAATGTGATTGCACTGATATTTTTGTCTCAATCGTATCCTGCTGAGGGGTCTTTTTAAAAGTAAACTCAATATTCAAACTTCCTTGTGCACTAGTCTGGGAAAGCCACATCTGGGACTGTATCCTCCAAGGTGGGTCTGTATCTCAGTGACCTGGAGTTGTTTCATAGCATCCCTGTTGCAGTGTTTTAAATGCAGGAAGAGCTAACTGAACAAGAAGAACAAAGAACAATGCAGCACAGGAACAGGCCCTTCGGCCCTCCAAGCCTGCGCTGACACGTTCCCCTTCCATACTAAAGTCTTCATTTCCAGGATCCGTATCCCTCTATTCCCTTCCTATTTGTGTATTTTTCCAGGTATTCCCTTGAATGCTGCTGATGTGTCTGCTTCTATCACCTCCTCTGGCAGTACATTCCATGCACTCACCACCCTTTGTGGGAAAAACGGGCCTTGCACATCTCTTTTAAACTTCCCTCCTTGTGGTTTGAACCTGTGCCCCTCGTAATTGACGCCCTCCACCAATCTGTGAAATAGCCTCATATTTCCACTTAATCTAATGCCATTCACAATCTTATAACCTTCTACATTCCAATGTAAACAAATCCAGTCTATCCAAACTTCCTTCATAGCTAAAACCACTCATACTAAGGCAACACCCTGGCAAACCTTTTCTGTTCCCTGTCTAAAGCATCAACGTCCTTCTAGTAGTGTGGTGATCAGAACTAGACACAATATTCCAAGTGCAGCCAAACTAAAGTTCTACAAAGTTGAAGCATAACTTGCCTATCATAGAAATCATAGAATCCCTACAGTGTGGAAACAGGCCATTTGGCCCAACAAGTCCACACCGACCCTCTGAAGATATCCCACGCAGACCCATTCCCCTTCCCTATTATTCCACATTTCCCCTGAATAACGCGCCTACCTTACACATCCCTAAACGCTATGGGCAATCTAGCTGGGCCAGTTCACTTAACACACACATCTTTGGACTACTGTTACATTCAATGCCCATTCCAATGAAGGCAAGCATGCTATAGGCCCTTTTACTCCCTTATCCACCAGCAAGAAAGGAAGCACATGTCCAGTATAGACAGGATAGATCGAGTGCACATCAGGTATTGACAGGATAGATCGAGTGAATCCTTAGAAGGGTATACGTAAGAGAGAAATCAGGAGGGCAAAAAGGAGACATGAGATAGCATTGGCAAATAGAGTTGAGATGAATCCAAAGGGTTTTTACAAATACATGAAGGACAAAAGGGTAACTGGAGAGAGAATAGGGCCCCTCAAAGATCAGCAAGGCTGCCTTTGTGTGGAGCTGCAGGAGATGGGGCAGATACTAAATGTGTATTTTGCATCGGTATTTACTATGGAAAAGGACATGGAAGATATAGAATGTAGGGAAATAAATGGTGACATCTTGAAAAATTACAGAGGAGGAAGTGTTGGATGTCTTGAAATGCATAAAAGTGGATAAATCCCCGGCACCTGATCAGGTGTACCCGAGAAATCTGTGGGAAGCTAGAGAAGTGATTGCTGGGCCTCTTACTGAGATATTTGTATCAGCGATAGTCACAGGTGCCGGACGACTGGAGGTTGGCTAACGTGTTGCCACTGTTTAAGAAGGTTAGTAAGGACAAGCCAGGGAACTAAAGACCAGTGAGCTTGATGTCGGTGCTGAGTAAGTTGTTGGAGGGAATCCTGAGGGACAAGATGTACATGTATTTGGAAAGGCAAGAACTGATTAAGGATAGTCAATATGGCTTTGTGCATGGGAAATCATGTCTTACAAACTTGATTGACATTTTTGAAGAAGTAACAGAGGATTGATGAGGGCAGAGCAGTAGATGTGATCTATATGGACTTCAGTAAGGCATTCGACAAGGTTCCCCATGGGAGATTGGTGAGCAAGGTTAGATCTCATGGAATACAGGAAGAACTAGCCATTTGGATATAGAACTGGCTCAAAGGTAGAAGACAGAAGATGGTGGTGGAGGGTTGTTTTTCAGACTGGAGGCCTGTGACCAGTGGAGTGCCACAAGGATCGGTGCTGGGTCCACTACTTTTCGACATTTATATAAATGATTTGGATGTGAGCATAAGATGTATAGTTAGTAAGTTTGCTGAAGACAACAAAATTGGAGGTGTAGTGGACAACAAAGATTACAATGGGATCTTGATCAGATAGGTTAATGGCCCGAGGAGTGGCAGGTGGAGTTTAATTTAGATAAATGTGAGATGCTGCATTTTCGGAAAACAAATCTTAGCAGGACATACACATTCATGGTAAGATCCTAGGGTGTGTTGCTGAACAAAGAGACCTTGGAGTGCAGGTTCATAGTTCTATGAAAGCGTAATCTCAATTAGGTAGGTTAGTGAAGAAGGCATTTTTGTTATGCTTTCCTTTATTGGTCAGAGTATTGAGTATAGGAGTTGGGAGGTCATGTTGTGGCAGTACAGGACATTGGTTAAGGCACTGCTGGAATATTGCGTGCAATTCCAGTCTCCTTCCTATTGGAAAGATGTTGTGAAACTTGAAAGGGTTAAGTAAAGATTTGAAGGGATGTTGCCAGGATTGGAGAATTTGAGCTACAGGGAAAGGTTGAATAGGCTGGGACTTCTTTCCCTGGAGCATCAGAGGCTGAGGGGTAATCTTATGGAGGTTTATAAAATCATGAAGGGCATGGATGGGATAAATAAACAAAGCATTTTCCCAGGTGTGTGGGAGTACAGAACTAGAGGGCATAGGTTTAGGGTGAGAGGGGAAAGATATAAAAGAGACCTGGGGGCAACTTTTTCATTCAGAGGGTTTTACGTAAATGGAATGAGCTGCCAGAGGAAGTGGCGGTGGCTAGTACAATTGCAACATTGAAAAGGCATCTGGATGGGTATGTGAATAGGAAGGGTTTGGAGGGATATGGGCCAGGTGCTGGCAGGTGGGACTAGGTTGTGTTGGGATGGCATGGACGAGTTGGATGGAAGGGTCTGTTTCCATGCTGCATATCTCGATGACTTTATATCTCTACGTCACTGTGACGCTGCCACCTTTAGTGATCTGTGGATGTGCACACCCAGATCCCACTACATATTAATGTTCCAAAGAGTTCTGCCATTCACTATATAATTGACCCTTCAAAATGCATCTCCTCATTAAACTCCATCTCCATCTCCATCTGTCTGTGTGAGCATACACACACAACAGCAGAACACCCCTTCTAATCTTCTGTGCTTGTCAGGGTCCTCCTATTTAACATGTACTCCCTTGCCATGTTAGTCCTCTGGAAATGCATGTCACAGAAATTTGGGCATTCAGTAGCACAGAATGGAGAAAAAAAACGACTGGCATCAAGAGCTGGCATCTTTTAAACATTGTAACTGTGCTCACATACATTACTTCATCTGGAAGGTCATTCCATCACAAATCACTCTGGGGAATATCTTTAAATCTTTTTCCTCTGACCTTATAAACATGGCCCTGAGTCAGAACTCCCACACACTGGGGAAAAGAACCTTGTCATTCACCTTATCAATCACTGTCATGATTTTATAAACCTCAACAAGGTCACCCCTCAATTTCCTATGCTGCAGTGAAAAACACGTACAGTTCTGATCTGGATCCTTTAGAGAGGGGACAGAAAATGTTTACCAGGACGTTGCCTGGAATGGCGGATTTTACTTGTGAACAAAGATTGGATAGACTGGGTTTGTTTTCACTAGAATGCAGGAGGTTGAGGGGTGACCTTATAGAAGTTTATGAGATTGTGAATGGCATGGAGAGGGTGGAAAGTATGAGGCCTTTTCTCAGGGTGGAATACGGATCCTGTAAGTGAAGACAGTTTTAATATGGAAGGCAAAATGTGTCAGTGCAGGCTTGGAGTGTTGAAGGGCCTGTTCCTGTGCTGTAATGTTCTTTGTAAAATGGCCCCAGCCTCTCCAGTCTATTTTTATATCTCACACCCTGCACTCCTGGCAACATCCTGGTAAATTTTTTCTGAACCATCTCCAGTTTAATAATATCCTTCCTACAGCAGCGTGAGCAGAACAGGACACAGTCTTCCAGAACTGGCCTTACCAACTTCCTGTCGAACCTCAGCACGCCCTCCCAACTCCAATATTCAGAGAGCTGAACAATGAAGGTCATCACATTCCAGCAGGTATTGTTTCACCCTGACTCCCCTTGTAACTGTCCACATCTCACTGGGACACTGATGGAAAACATCTTGGCTCTTTGACTGATTCGACCAAGTCTCATTTCCTACTGTTCCTGTGTATCCCTCAGAACAGGAATGTAATGTGCATTCCCATGGCAACATCACAATGACAGACTTGTTTGTGGATTCACATGAAGTGGGCATCACTGACTGGGACAGCCTTGTTACCCATCCCCCTAATCTCTCCGGCATAAATGATAAGGAACTCTCCTCTTTAACCCCACTGTCTTTGTGTTTGAAGAACCCTGACCACAAATGCAAAGTCACATGGGAGAGAGTTCCAGGATTCTGTCCCAGAAAAACTGAAGGAAGGATAATTGAAGGAGACCTTAAATTGTCACGAAAACTGAACATTGAACTCAAAATGTAACTCTGTCTGTCTGTCTCTCTTTCCACAGACGCTGCAAACTTGCTGCATTCCCTCAGCACTTACTCTTTTTCCTTGTTTTAAATTCTCTCCCACCTGCACTCTCAAATGTCTTTATTGATTAATGTATCAACCATGGATTACTTGCAAACAGTGTCCCCTAAGACACAGATATGAACGGCTTTACCTTCAGATCTGACTAAAAGCAAAAACTGTGGATGTTGAAAATCAAAACAAACATCGAAAATGCTGGAGAAACTCAGTAGGTCTGACAGCATTCGTGGAAAGAGAAAGAGTTCTGAGGAACAGTCACACTAGACTCAGTGTTAACTCTGTTTCTCTGTCACAGATGTTACTAGAGCCTCTGATTTTCTCAGGCATGTTTGGAATTTGGTTCTTTCAGATCTCCAGTTCCATCTGCAGTTCTTTGTTTTCCTTTCTACTGGCAATATATTATAAAATATTTCAAAACACAAAATAAAGTCCCATTTCCTATTCAAAAACTGCAGTCATTCCAAAAACAAAAAAACTCAGCAGGTCTGGCAGCATCTGTGGAGAGAAATCAGGAGTTAATGTTTTGGGTCCAGTGATCCTTGCTCAGAACAAAATCTGTCGATGATTTTTCTTACAAACGAGCACAATATAACAAATAACCATTAATATTCCAGGAGGCACACTCCACCTTTAATTCATGATTCCAGAAAGACATATCTAGATAATTATTAAGTGCATTCAAATAATTAGGACAAAACATATTTGTCATTAGTTCAAAGTCCCATACATTGTACACACACACATATTTTACATCGGGTCTTTTGTAGCATCTCCTAGTTGAGGCGACCTGCAAATGCATCCAAGCTGTCACTGATGCCTCTTTCTCCAGATTACACTTGTTTTACATCATTCACCCATAACAAGGAGAGCCAAGCAACCTGGGCAGTGGGATTCTCTGCCATCACTTCCTTCCCCCAGCTGTAGGGTGTCATAGCCTGTATCCATATTGCTTTCAGACTGCCCTATCACAAACCTGCAGAGCTGGAGAGTGGGAAGGTTTTGTCACTTCCACAATGTTTAACTTATCGATGTTTAACCATCGATGCCAGAGTTTGGAGGATTGTTTCAGACTGTCTTGGAGCTGCCATGATGTTGATGTAGAAGACAAGTCCTGAGATCCTGCCTCCTTCCAAAGACCTTGGGCCACAGAAGAAGAGCTGCATGGAATTCAGTGAAAAATTCTCTAAATTTGGTTCATAACACGTTTTTCTTTTCTTGTTATTCTTTCCTGAGATGTGGCTTTTTTGGTAAGGCTGCCATTTGTTTTCCATCCATTATTACCTTTGAACTGAGTGTCTTACGTGACTATTTCAGATGTCAGTTAAGAGCCAACGTAATTGCCATGGTTCTGGAGTTTCACTAACAAATCTGTAATCTGAGAATCAACAATGGTTATATGGTCATCATAGGCTAGTGTTTAAATTCAGATTTTATTGAATTCGTATTTCACCATCAGCTGTGGTAGTATTCAACACCATGACTTCCAGAACAGTAGGTTAGTGCTCAGGATGACCACATGACAATAATGCCATAAGAAACAGGAACAGGAGTAGGCCCTTAAGCTCTTGATCCTGCTCCACCATTCAATAGGATCGTAACTGATCCAACATTCCTCACTTTCACCTTCCTGTGCTTTCCTTGGAAGCCTTGATTCCCCGACTGATCCAGAATCTATCCATTTCATCCTTAAATATACACAAGGACTCTGCCCCCACAGGGGACACTGTGACAAGGACTTCCAAAGACTCAAAGAGAAGAAATTCATCCTCATTTCAGTGTGAAACTGGCACCCCTTGAATCTGAGACTATGCTTTCTGGTCCTAGATTCCCCTATGAAAAGAAACCTCCTCTTAGCATTTTCCCTATAAAACCCCTTAAGAATCCCATATTTTTCAGTTAGATCATTCTTTTAAGTTCCAGTGAGTAGAGTCCCAACCTGTTTGGCATTTGCTATTTAGACAATCCCTGCTCACTGGGGATTAGTCTCGTAGACATTCTCTCAACGTCCTCCAATGAAATTTCCCCAAACAAAGGGACCAAAACTGCCCACATTAGTCGAGACTGATAGAAGTTTATAAAAGAATGATGGGTATGGATAGAGTTAATGCTAGTTGTCTTTTCCCAAGGGTGGGCATTTCAAGACTCGGGGGCACATTTTTAAAGTGAGAGCAAAGAGATTTTTTAAAAATGAGGAACTTTCTTTATGCATAGGGTGATTCGCATGTGGAATGAACTTCCTGAGAAAAGGGAGGATGTGGGTACAATTATAAGATTTAAAAGACATTTGGATAAGTACATGAGTGGGAAAGGCTTGGAGAGCTATGGGCCAGGAGCGGGCAGGTGGAACTAGTTTAGTTTGGGATAATGTTCAGCTACGCTTTGTTGGACCGGAGGGTCTGTTTCCGTGTTGTATGACTCTATGTGGTCTCACCAGTAAGTCTTCCCTACTCTTACACTCCAATCTCCTTGAAATAAGGGTCTATGAATGTTATCAAGATGCTAATGCGTCCCTGAGGCAATGGCAAAATGAAGATACAACACTGTCCATGCTTCCACCAGGGCCACAGTTGAACAATCCTAACTCAACCACTTCAAGATGAGTTGGAAGCTCCAGTGGGGCATTGCAGTATAGATCAGAAATGGTGCACTATACCTTTCTCAAGTGCGGTTGACAAACAGGGTGTGGACTGTCGGCAGAGGAAATAGGGGACCAGCAGTAATCTTCTGAGAGTGAAGATGAAGATAAAGACAAGGACATTGAACAGGGTGAATATAGATGAGAGCAGACATACCTACATTAGAGGGTAATGCACTGTCAAAGACAAGAAAACAGAAAGAACTGAATTGCAACACATGTCTGGGATGAATAAACTGGGTTTAGACTTCCACATGTATAATTGCTTTTGGTTATACGGTAGCAACCATGCTTGGGGCAAAATATATGTTGACCAAGTTATTTTTGTAATCATCATCCAACATTCCTGTTGTTGAGTAAATGTGTTCTTAATCATATTAATGTATGCTTGGTGAAGGTAAAGGTAAATTCCACATAGTCTGAGTAGACCATGGGATGTTCTCATTACAGAGAGATGTGTGTGCTCAGTTTGTAATGTCTAGTATCTCCACATCATAGACCCTTCAAACTGTTGAGGAGATAGCAGCAGTCAGTGAGAAAGGGACACTAACATAGATTGCTGCTAAAGTTCGGTGGTTTTATAGCCTGTAGTCAAAATCTGTAATTCAGTGTAATGTCATCTCTCACAATAGTAAGTTAAGAGCATTCCTGAGGCATTTTATAAGAATTATCCCAGGAATGAAAGGCTTGTCACATGAGGAGCGGTTGAGGACTCTGTGTCTGGACACAATGGAGTTCAGAAGAGTGAGGGAGATCTGATTGAAACTTACAGAATACTGAGACCCCGTGGTAGACTGGATATGGAAAGGTGTTTCTACAAGTAGGAGGGACGAGAACCAGAGGACATAGCCTCAAAATGAAAAGGTGATGCTTTAAAGCTGAGACTGGTAAGCCTGACATTGGTGGCGGGCAAGTTGTTAGAGGGAATTCTGACGGACTGGATTTATATGTATTTGGAAAGGCAAGGACAGATTTGAAATAGTCAACATGGCTTTGTGTGTGGGAAATCATGTCTCACTAACTTGACTGAGTTTGTTCAGAGAAGTAACAAAGAGGATTGATGAAGGCAGAGCGGTAGACGCAATCTTTGTGGACTTCAGTGTGGCATTCGACAAGGATCCCCTTGGTAGACTGGTTAGCAAGGTTAGATCTCATGGAGCACAAGCAGAACTAGCCACTTGGATACAGAACTGACTTTGAAGGTAAAAGACAGAGGGCGGTGGCGGAGAGTTGCTTTTCAGACTCGAGGCCTGTGACAGTGGTGTGCCACAAGGATCGGTGCTGGGTGCACTGCTTTTCATCATTTATATAATGATTTGAATGTGAACATAGGGGAGACAGTTAGTAAGTTTACAGATGACACCAAAACTAGAGGTGCAGTGGATGGCAAAGAAGGTTATCTCAGAGTACAACAGGATCTTGATGAGATGGGCCAATGGGCTGAGGAGTGGTGCGTGTATGGAATGAGCTGCCAGAGGAAGTGGTGGAGGCTGGTACAATTACAGCATTTAAAGGGCATCCGGATTGGTATATGATGAGGAAAGGTGCAGCGGGATTTGGGCCAAGTGCGGCAATTGAGTCAAGATTAGGTGAGGAAAACTGGTCGGCATGGATGAGTTGGATTGATGGGACTGTTTCTGTGTTGTACATCTCTATAACCCCCTCCACCCAGTACACCCCTCCCTATCTCTGTAACTTCATCCAGCCCTGACACCTTCCCAATTTCCAGAACCTCCTCCACCCCCTACACCCCACCCTATCTCTGAAACCTCCTCCAGTCCAAATAACCCTCTCTTAGCTGTAACATCAATGCTCATTATCACTCCATGATGTCAGCCCTCCTATGATCCCAGCCTCTTGACCATCCCCTAATTCCATCACTCCACCGGCCTTCAGCTGCTTGGGCCCTCCATGTTATCATCTCATAAGACTTTGAGCAATTTGCATTTCCCTTCTCTGATGAATCCTGTCCATTTTTTCCTGGAAACAATGTTATACCTGTTGTGGATTTACTAGAGTAATTCAGGAAGGGTCCCTCAACAGCACCTTGTAAACCCAACATCAATATCACCTTGAAGACAAGGCCAGCAATATGACGCAACACTACTCCTTCTGCAGTTACTCTCCACTTCACCCTTAATCCCAACTTTGAAATTAATTATCCTTCCTTCAGTTTTTCTGGGACAGAATCCTGGAACTCTCTCCCATGTGACTTTGCATTTGTGGTCAGGGTTCTTAAAACACAAAGACAGTGGGGTTAAAGAGGAGAGTTCCTTATCATTTATGCCGGAGAGATTAGGGGGATGGGTAACAAGGCGGTCCCAGTCAGTGATGCCCACTTCATGTGAATCCACACACAAGTCTGTCATTGTGATGTTGCCATGGGAATGCACATTACATTCCTGTTCTGAGGGATACACAGGAACAGTAGGAAATGAGACTTGGTCGAATCAGTCAAAGAGCCAAGATGTTTTCCATCAGTGTCCCAGTGAGATGTGGACAGTTACAAGGGGAGTCAGGGTGAAACAATACCTGCTGGAGTGTGATGACCTTCATTGTTCAGCTCTCTGAATATTGGAGTTGGGAGGGCGTGCTGAGGTTGGACAGGAAGTTGGTAAGGCCAGTTCTGGAAGACTGTGTCCTGTTCTGCTCACGCTGCTGTAGGAAGGATATTATTAAACTGGGGATGGTTCAGGAAAGATTTACCAGGATATTGCCAGGAGTGCAGGGTTTGAGATATAAAAATAGACTGGAGATGCTGGTGATATTTTACAAAGAACATTACAGCACAGGAACAGGCCCTTCAACACTCCAAGCCTGCACAGACACATTTTGCCTTCCATATTAAAACTGTCTTCACTTACAGGATCCGTATTCCCCTGTTCCCTTCCTATTCATGCCTGCTGCTGGATGATTCTTGAAAATTACAATTGTATCTGCTTCCATTGTCTGTTCTGGCAGCGTGTTCCATGAACTCACCACCCTTTCCATGATAAACATGCTTCACATATCTCTTTTAAACACCCCCCTGACCCCTGCACCTTGAACCTGTGCCCCCGAGTAACTGACTCTTCCACCCTGAGAAAAGGCCTCATACTTTCCACCCTATCCATGCCATTCACAATCTTATAAACTTCTATAAGGTCACCCCTCAACCTCCTGCATTCTAGTGAAAACAAACCCAGTCTATCCAATCTTTGTTCACAGGTAAAATCCCCCATTCCAGGCAACGTCCTGGTAAACCTTTTCTGTCCCCTCTCTAAAGGATCCACATCAGAACTGTACGTGTTTTTCACTGCAGCATAGGAAATTGAGGGGTGACCTTGTTGAGGTTTATAAAATCATGACAGTGATTGATAAGGTGAATGACAAGAACTTTTCCCTAGTGTGAGCGAGTTCAGACTCAGGGCCATGTTTGTAAGGTCAGAGGAAAAAGATTTAAAGACTGAGGAGCAACTCTTTTCCCCAGAGTGGTTTGTGATGGAATGACCTTCCAGATGAAGTAATGTATGTGGGCACAGTTACAATGTTTAAAAGATGCCAGCTCTTGATGCCAGTCGTTTTTTTTCTCTATTCTGTGCTACTGAATGTCCAAATTTCTGTGACATGCATTTCCAGAGGACTAACATGGCAAGGGGGTACACGTTGAATAGGAGGACCCTGGCAAGCACAGAAGATTAGACGGATCCTGGTTTGTGTGTCCAGCCATCCGTGAAGGCAGTAGGATAGGCAGGTAAGGGAATTAAGAAGGGTCAAAGCCACTGAATACATGAGCAGGGAGGTGTCATGTTGGAGCTTTACAGGATTTTGGTGAGACCTCAGCTGGAGTACTGTGTGCGGTTCTGGTAACCGCATTATAGGAAGGATGTGATTGTACTGGAGGGAGGGCAAAGGAGATCCACCAGGATGTTGCATTAGATTGAGCATTGCCTAAACCTGCAGGAGTGTTTGGTGTGTGTGTGTGTGTGTGTCTATGGTAACCCACCCAGCCTGCACATCCCTGGACATTATGGGCAATTCAGCATGGCCAATCCACCTAACTTGAACATCTTTGAAATCAGAGCACCCGAAGGGTACCCAAGCAGACAACATTCAAAACTCCACACAGCCACCCAAGGCTGGAATTAAAGTCTGGATCCTGGCACTGTGCTCCTGCAATGCTAACCTCTGAGCCACTCTCGGCCGGGGGAATTTTTTTTGGATTCATATCAACTTGCTGTGCTCAGATTCACAGCTTTATTATGAACGGTCAAATCACCATCATTCCAATTTCGCATGAGAGAGAGAGAGAGAGATGGTGGTGAAGTTTGATTTACTATTGTCACTTTTTTTCAAATAAATTCATGGGATGGGGGCATCGTTGGCCAGGCCAGTGTTTATTGGCCATCCCTAATTGCCCAGAGGGCAGTTTAGAGTCACAGGACAAACAGGTTCCTTCCCGTCTCCTGATCCTCTCTTCATCCAAGGGTTACCCCTCCCACATTGTTGTGGGCTCAATGGCAGGTTGCTTCCTGAAAGAGCATCTCAGTCCAGGCTGGGGCGTAGTTTATTGGGCATGGCTGGCTCTGTGTTCTCTCTGGTGGTAGGTTCTCCGATCCAGACTGCTCACCATCGCGATCCACTCGTTTACTTCACCCGGGCAACACCGGTCCAGGAACGGCCGGAGAGAAGCAGAGACCGGGGAAGGAAATGCCTGTAGCCAGGCAGGCAGACAGGAGCGAGAGGAGCCCGGACTCCGAGAGAGAAACAACGGAACATTGGCTGGGTTTCATCCAGAGGAGGGCAGGAGGAGTTACTGAGGGAGAGTTACAGAGGGAGAGGGAGGAGAGAAGTTACAGAGAGAGGCAGAGAGGAGTTACCCAGAAAAAGAGACAGTTACCGAGAGAGGGAGGAGAGGAGTTACTGAGGGAGAAGGATGAGTTAGTGGAGGAGAGGGATTACAAAGGGAGAGGGGTTATAGAGGGAGAGGAGTTACAAAGAGGTAACAGAAAGAGGGAAAGGTGTTAAAGTGGGAGAGGAATTCCAGAGGGAGAGCAGTTCAGGGGGGAGAGGGAGTGAAAGTCGGAGCCATTCGTTGAATCTTGGGGAAAAGGGAAGACAAGAGTCTCACAAGGAGTGGGGACTGGCTGGGGCGACCTCTCCAGCAAATTGCAATCACTCCTTCCTCAAGGCCTGGTGTAGGCAGTGCTGCCCAGCACAGAGAACATCCATTCTGCATTTACCTATTGCCTATAGGCTGGGGACACTGCCCTCTGGAAAGTGCCATGCCCAAGCTGAGCCAGCATTGTGCCCACTGGTCATGCCTCAGATCAGTGCTGTGTGTGTTCAGGGTGGTCTTGTTGTGCCAATGGCTGCTGGTCCAAAGGCTGACTCTCAGTCTGGTGAAATCAGGCACCAGTCCAATGCAGGAACACATCCTGTTGGTCAAGGAGAACTCCACCTGCTGGCAGATCATCCAGGGGGACAGGCAGGAGGTGGAAAGGGCCCTCCTCAACTCTATTACTGTCTCCCTCAAGCACCAAGCCATCACTGAGGGAGATTATCTGAACATGACCCGAAATTGCAGATCATTTGTGAAGGCCCGCAAGTATATCACTGTCCCCCTGAGCCCTGGGGAGGAACACTTCCCCTTGGCTTATTCCATGGTCATCCACCAGAGCATTGAGATGTTCGAGAGGCTTCTACGGAGCATTTACGCCCCACAGAATGTCTACTGTATCCACGTGGACCGCAAATCCCCGAGTCAATTTCATGCGGCAGTTCGGGCCATCGCTTCGTGTTTCCACAATGTCTTTGTCGCAGCCAAGCTGGAGTGGATCACCTATGCTGGCTGGAGCAGAGTTCAGGCGGATCTCAACTGCATGAAGGAGCTGCTGGAGAGCCCTGTCCCCTGGAGGTACTTCATCAATGTATGTGGCCAAGACGTCCCCCTGAAGACCAACCGGGAGATAGTCCGCAGCCTCAGAGCTCTGAACGGCTCCAACGTGATTGAGTCGGATCCTGCGCCAGGGTTCAAAAAGGTAACCGCCTTCCTGTCTGCGGGGCCTCTCTTCATCCAAGTGTTTTCCATCCTCCCTCCCTCCATCATCTCTCTCTCTTTCTCCCCTCCAGCCCTCCACTCCTGCCTGTACAAAGAGAGACAGGGTTGTTAAAACTGTTCAGTTGCATGGAGGGAGGTTCAGAATGTACAAAGGAATATAGAGGAGTTGGAGAGTTGAGCTGCAAACAGAGTAGAAGGGCAATTGACGTTTCAGGTTGGAAACTTTCATCCGAACCCAGGGAGGGGATGGAGATGCAGAATAAATGGGGGTGTGGGGCTGGGGAAAGGTGGGTGGGATGGCGATTGGTGGATGCAGGGAGGAGGTGGCTGTGATTGGACAGTGGGTGGGGTGGAGCAGATGGGTGGAAAGGAAGATGGTCAGGTGAAAGGGATGGGGTGGAATGTAAGGGCTGGGCGTGGGATAAGGAGGGATATAGACTGATTAGACAAGTATACAGGAATGTAGGTAGGTTAAGAGTGTAGGAGAAAGTGAGCACTACAGATGCTGGAGATCAGAGTCAAGAGTGTGGCACTGGAAAAGCACAGTGGGTCAGGCAGCATCTGAAGAGCAGAAGAATCAATGTTTCGGACATAAGCCCTTAATCAGGAATGAGGCTTCTGGACCAGGGTGTCGAGAGATAAGTGGGATGGGTGTGGAAGGTAGCTGGGAAATTGATAGATAGATGAAGGTATTTTGGGGGGGGCAGGTGGGGGTGCGGAAGGTTGAGTGGACAGGTGAGAAAGAAGATGGACCGGTCAGGAGGATGGTGTTGAGTTGGAGGCTTGGGACTGCGATAAATTGGGGTGGGGAAACGTGGAAACTCGTGAAATCGACATTGATCCGTCTGGTTGCTGGGTTCCAAGGTGGAATATCCAGGCATCAGCTGGTAAGGGTTTGGTGATGGAGGAGGCCCAGGACCTGCATGCCCTTGGTGGGAGGGGGAGTTAAAGAGTTCAGCTACGGGGCGGTGGGGTTGGTTGGTGTGGGTGTTCCAGAGATGTTCTCTGAAACCATCCGCAAGTAAGAGTTCTATCTCCCCAATGTAGAGGAGACCACATCGGGTGCAATGGATGCAGTAGATGACATTGGTGGAGGTACAAGTACATTTCTGTCTCACATGGAAGGATCCTTTGAAGCCTTGGACGGAGGTGAGGGGGGAGGTGTGGGTGCAGGTTTTGCACTTTTCAGAGGCCAGGGAAGGTGCCAGGAGGGGAGGGTGGGTTAGTGGGGTGGGGGGGGGGTGTGGATCTGACAAGGGAGTTGTAGAGGGAATGGTCTCATCGAATGCAGATGGAGTGCAGAGGGAAGTATGTCCCTAATGGTGCGGTCTGTTTGTAAGTGGCAGAAGTGGTGGAGAATAATGCAATGTATCCGGATGTTGGTGGGGGAGAAGGTGAGGACCGAGGGGTTCTGTCCCTGTTGAGTTGGGAGGAGTGTGCTTCAAGGGTGAAGGTACAGGAAATGGAGCAGATGCACTGGAGGGCATTGTCAACCACGTGGGAGAGGACATTGTGTATGCTCAGTTTGTACTGTCTAGTATCTCCACATCATAGACCCTTCAAACTGTTGAGGAGATAGCAGCAGTCAGTGAAAAAGGGACACAAACATAGCTTGCTGCTAAAAATCGGTGGTTTTATAGCCTGTAGTCAAAATATGTAATTCAGTGTAATGTCATCTCTCACAATAGGAAGTTAAGAGCATTCCTGAGGCATTTTATAAGAATGATCCCAGGAATGAAAGGCTTGTCACTTGTGGAGCGGTTGAGGATTCTGGGTCTGGACGCAATGGAGTTCAGAAGAGTGAGGGAGGTCTGATTGAAACTTACAGAATACTGAGACCCCGTGGTAGACTGGATATGGAAAGGTGTTTCCACAAGCAGGAGAGATGAGAACCAGAGGACATATCACCTTTTCATTCTGAGGCTGTTCTAAAGCTGAGAGAAGCTACAGACCAGTAAGCCTGACATTTGTTAGCGGGCAAGTTGTTAGAGGGAATCCTGATGGACAGGATTTATATGTATTTGGAAAGGTGAGGACTGAGTAGGAATAGTCAACATGGCTTTGTGTGTGGGAAATCATGTCTCACTAACTTGACTGTGTTGGTTCAGAGAAGTAACAAAGAGGATTGATGAGGGCAGAGCGGTAGACGCATTCCATGTGGACTTCAGTGTGGCGTTCGACAAGGATCCCCATGGTAGACTGGTTAGCAAGGTTAGATCTCATGGAGCACAAGCAGAACTAGCCACTTGGATACAGAACTGACTTTGAAGGTAAAAGACAGAGGGCGGTGGCGGAGAGTTGCTTTTCAGACTCGAGGCCTGTGACAGTGGTGTGCCACAAGGATCGGTGCTGGGTGCACTGCTTTTCATCATTTATATAATGATTTGAATGTGAACATAGGGGAGACAGTTAGTAAGTTTACAGATGACACCAAAACTAGAGGTGCAGTGGATGGCAAAGAAGGTTATCTCAGAGTACAACAGGATCTTGATGAGATGGGCCAATGGGCTGAGGAGTGGTGCGTGTATGGAATGAGCTGCCAGAGGAAGTGGTGGAGGCTGGTACAATTACAGCATTTAAAGGGCATCCGGATTGGTATATGACGAGGAAAGGTGCAGCGGGATTTGGGCCAAGTGCGGCAATTGAGTCAAGATTAGGTGAGGAAAACTGGTCGGCATGGATGAGTTGGATTGATGGGACTGTTTCTGTGTTGTACATCTCTATAACCCCCTCCACCCAGTACACCCCTCCCTATCTCTGTAACTTCATCCAGCCCTGACACCTTCCCAATTTCCAGAACCTCCTCCACCCCCTACACCCCACCCTATCTCTGAAACCTCCTCCAGTCCAAATAACCCTCTCTTAGCTGTAACATCAATGCTCATTATCACTCCATGATGTCAGCCCTCCTACGATCCCAGCCTCTTGACCATCCCCTAATTCCATCACTCCACCGGCCTTCAGCTGCTTGGGCCCTCCATGTTATCATCTCATAAGACTTTGAGCAATTTGCATTTCCCTTCTCTGATGAATCCTGTCCATTTTTTCCTGGAAACAATGTTATACCTGTTGTGGATTTACTAGAGTAATTCAGGAAGGGTCCCTCAACAGCACCTTGTAAACCCAACATCAATATCACCTTGAAGACAAGGCCAGCAATATGACGCAACACTACTCCTTCTGCATAGAACATAGAACATAGAACAATACAGCACAGAACAGGCCCTTCGGCCCACGATATTGTGCCGAACATTTGTCCTAGCTTAAGCATCCATCCATGTACCTATCCAATTGCTGCTTAAAGGTTACCAGTGATTCTGACTCTACCACTCCCACGGGCAGCGCATTCCATGCCCCCACCACTCTCTGGTTAAGAACCCACCCCTGACATCTCCCCTATACCTTCCACCCTTCACCTTAAATTTATGTCCACTTGTAACACTCTGTTGTACCCGGGGAAAAAGGTTCTGACTGTCTACTCTATCTATTCCTCTGATCATCTTATAAACCTTTATCAAGTCACCCCTCATCCTTCGCCGTTCCAACGAGAAAAGGCCGAGAACTCTCAACCTATCCTCGTACGACCTATTCTCCATTCCAGGCAACATCCTGGTAAATCTTCTCTGCACCCTCTCCAAAGCTTCCACATCTTTCCTAAAGTGAGGCGACCAAAATTGCACACAGTACTCCAAATGTGGCCTAACCAAAGTCCTGTACAGCTGCAACATCACTTCACGACTCTATTAATGAACGCTAATACACCATAGGCCTTTTTACAAGCTCTATCCACCTGAGTGGCAACTTTCAAAGATCTATGTACATAGACCCCAAGATCCCTCTGTTCCTCCACCTGACTAAGAACCCTACCGTTAACCCTGTATTCCGCATTCTTATTTGTCCTTCCAAAATGGACAACCTCACACTTGGCAGGATTGAACTCCATCTGCCACTCCTCAGCCCAGCTCTGCATCATATCTAAATCCCTTTGCAGCCGACAACAGCCCTCCTCACTATCCACAACTCCACCAATCTTCGTATCATCTGTAAATTTACTGATCCACCCTTCGACTCCCTCATCCAAGTCATTAATAAAAATTACAAACAGCAGAGGACCCAGAACTGATCCCTGCAGAACTCCTCTTGTAACTGGGCTCCAGGCTGAATATTTACCATCTACCACCACTCTCTGACTTCGACCGGTTAGCCAGTTTTCTATCCAATTGGCCAAATTTCCCTCTATCCCATGCCTCCTGACTTTCCGCATAAGCCTACCATGGGGAACCTTATCAAATGCCTTCTGCAGTTACTCTCCACTTCACCTTTAATCCCAACTTTGAAATTAATCATCCTTCCTTCAGTTTTTCTGGGACAGAATCCTGGAACTCTATACCATGTGACTTTGCATTTGTGGTCAGTGTTCTTAAAACACAAAGACAGTGGGGTTAAAGAGGAGAGTTCCTTATCATTTATGCCGGAGAGATTAGGGGGATGGGTAAAAAGGCTGTCCCAGTCAGTGATGCCCACTTCATGTGAATCCACAAACAAGTCTGTCATTGCGATGTTGCCATGGGAATGCACATTACATTCCTGTTCTGAGGGATACACCGGAACAGTAGGAAATGAGACTTGGTCGAATTAGTCAAAGAGCCAAGATGTTTCCCATCAGTGTCCCAGCGAGATGTGGACAGTTACAAGGGGAGTCAGGGTGGAACAATACCTGCTGGAGTGTGATGACCTTCATTGTTCAGCTCTCTAAATATTGGAGTTGGGATGGCGTGCTGAGGTTGGACAGGAAGTTGGTAAGGCCAGTTCTGGAAGACTGTGTCCTGTTCTGCTCACGCTGCTGTAGGAAGGATATTATTAAATTGGAGATGGTTCAGAAAAGATTTCCCAGGACGTTGCCAGGAGTGCAGGGTTTGAAATATAAAAATAGACTGGAGAGGCTGGGGACAGTTTACAAAGAACATTACAGCACAGGAACAGGCCCTTCAACACTCCAAGCCTGCACTGACACATTTTGCCTTCCATATTAAAACTGTTTTCACTTACAGGATCCGTATTCCCCTGTTCCCTTCCTATTCATGCCTGCTGCTGGATGATTCTTGAAAACTACAATTGTATCTGCTTCCACTGTCTGTTCTGGCAGCGTGTTCCATGAACTCACCACCCTTTCCATGATAAACATGCTTCACTTATCTCTTTTAAACACCCCCCGACCCCTGCACCTTGAACCTGTGCCCCCGAGTAACTGACTCTTCCACCCTGAGAAAAGGCCTCATACTTTCCACCCTCTCCATGCCATTCACAATCTTATAAACTTCTATAAGGTCACCCCTCAACCTCCTGCATTCTAGTGAAAACAAACCCAGTCTATCCAATCTTTGTTCACAGGTAAAATCCCCCATTCCAGGCAATATCCTGGTAAACCTTTTCTGTCCCCTCTCTAAAGGATCCACATCAGAACTGTACGTGTTTTTCACTGCAGCATAGGAAATTGAGGGGTAACCTTGTTGAGGTTTATAAAATCATGACAGTGATTGATAAGATTAATGACGAGGGTCTTTTCCCTAGTGTGTGGGAGGTCAGAATCGGGGCCATGTTTGTAAGGTCAGAGGAAAAAGATTTAAAGATTTTCCCCAGAGTGGTTTGTGATGGAGTGACCTTCCAGATGAAGTAATGTATGTGGGCACAGTTATAATGTTTAAAAGATGCCAGCTCTTGATGCCATTCGTTTTTTTCTCCATTCTGTGCTACTGAATGCTCAAATTTCTGTGACATGGCAAGGGAGTACATGTTAAATAGGAGGACCCTGGCAAGCACAGAAGATTAGACGGATCCTGGTTTGTGTGTCCAGCCATCCGTGAAGGCAGTAGGATAGGCAGGTAAGGGAATTAAGAAGGGTCAAAGCCACTGAATACATGAGCAGGGAGGTGTCATGTTGGAGCTTTACAGGATTTTGGTGAGACCACAGCTGGAGTACTGTGTACGGTTCTGGTCAGCGCATTATAGGAAGGATGTGATTGTACTGGAGGGGGTGGGGTGGGGGGGGCAAGGAGATCCACCAGGATGTTGCATTAGATTGAGCATTGCATATACCTGCAGGAGTGTTCTGCTGTGTGTGTGTGTGCGCGCGGGCGCGCGCACGCGCGCGGCTGTGGTAACCAACCCAGCCTGCACATCCCTGGACATTATGGGCAATTTAGCATGGCCAATCCACCTAACTTGAACATCTTTGAAATCAGAGCACCCGAAGGGAACCCAAGCAGACAACATGCAAAACTCCACACAGCCACCCAAGGCTGGAATTAAAGTCTGGTTCCTGGCACTGTGCTCCTGCAATGTTAACCTCTGAGCCACTCTTGGCCAGGGGAATTTTTTTTTTGGATTAATATCAACTTACTGTGCTCAGATTCCCAGCTTGAAAATGAACGGTCAAATCACCATAATTCCAATTTTGCATCAGAGAGAGAGGACGGGTGGTGAAGTTTGATTTAATTTGATTTCCTCTTGTCACTTTTTTTCAAAGAAATTCATGGGATGGGGGCACTGACGGCCAGGCCAGTGTTTATTAGCCATCCCTAATAGCCCAGAGGGCAGTTAAGAGTCACAGGACAAACAGGTAAGCACCTTCCCGTCTCCTGGCCCTCTCTTTATCCAAGAGTTACTCCTCCCACATTGTTGTGGGCTCGATGGCAGGTTCCTTCCTGAAAGAGCAGCCCAGGCTGGGGCGTGGTTTATTGGGCATGGCTGGCTCTGTGTTCTCTCTGGTCGTAAGTTCTCCGATCCAGACTGCACACCAGCGCGATCCGCGTTTACTTCACCCGGGCAACACCGGTCCAGGAACGGCTGGAAAGAAGCAGAGACCGGGGAAGGAAACGCCTGTAGCCAGGCAGGCAGACAGGGGCGAGAGGAGCCCGGACTCCGAGAGAGAAACAACGTAACATTGGCTGGATTTCATCCAGAGGAGGGCGGGAGGAGTTACTGAGAGAGACAGAGAGAGAGGGACAGGAGTTACCGAGAGAGAGTTACAGAGGGAGAGGGAGGAGAGGAGTTACTGAGGGAGAGGGATGAGTTAGTGGAGGAGAGGGATTACAAAGGGAGAGGGGTTATAGAGGGGGAGGGGTTACAAAGGGGTAACGGAAAGAGGGAGAGGTGTTAAAGTGGGAGAGGAATTCCAGAGGGAGAGTAGTTCAGGGGGGAGAGATAGTGAAAGTCGGAGTCATTCGTTGAATCTTGGGGAAAAGGGAAGACAACAGTCTCACAAGGAGAGGGGACTGGCTGGGGCGACCTCTCCAGCAAATTGCAATCACTCCTTCCCCAAGGCCTGGTGGAGGCAGTGCTGCCCAGCACAGAGGGCATCCATCCTGCATTTACCTATTGCCTATAGGCTGGGGACACTGCCTCTGGAAAGTGCCATGCCCAAGCTGAGCCAGCGTTGTGCCCACTGGTCATGCCTCAGATCAGCGCTGTGTGTGTTCAGGGTGGTCTTGTTGTGCCAATGGCTGCTGGTCCAGAGAGGAGGGTGCCGGTTGACCCTCAGGCTGGTGAAACCAGGCGCCAGTCCAATGCAGGAACACATCCTGCTGGTCGAGGAGAACTCCACCTGCTGGCAGATCATCCAGGGGGACAGGCAGGAGTTGGAAAGGGCCCTCCTCAACTCTACTACTGTCTCCCTCAAGCACCAAGCCATCACTGAGGGAGATTATCTGAACATGACCCGAAATTGCAGATCGTTTGTGAGGGCCCGCAAGTATATCACTGTCCCCCTGAGCCCTGAGGAGGAACACTTCCCCTTGGCTTACTCCATGGTCATCCACCAGAGCATTGAGATGTTCGAGAGGCTTCTACGGAGCATTTACGCCCCACAGAATGTCTACTGTATTCACGTGGACCGCAAATCCCCGAGTCAATTTCATGCGGCAGTTCGGGCCATCGCTTCGTGTTTCCACAATATCTTTGTCGCAGCCAAGCTGGAGTGGGTCCCCTATGCTGGCTGGAGCAGAGTTCAGGCGGATCTCAACTGCATGAAGGAGCTGCTGGAGAGCCCTGTCCCCTGGAGGTACTTCATCAATGTATGTGGCCAAGACGTCCCCCTGAAGACCAACCGGGAGATAGTCCGCAGCCTCAGAGCTCTGAATGGCTCCAACGTGATTGAGTCGGATCCTGCGCCAGGGTTCAATAAGGTAACCGCCTTCCTGTCTGCGGGGCCTCTCTTCATCCAAGTGTTTTCCATCCTCCCTCCCTCCATCATCTCTCTCTCTTTCTCCCCTCCAGCCCTCCACTCCTGCCTGTACAAAGAGAGACAGGGTTGTTAAAACTGTTCAGTTGCATGGAGGGAGGTTCAGAATGTACAAAGGAATATAGAGGAGTTGGAGAGTTGAGCTGCAAACAGAGTAGAAGGGCAATTGACGTTTCAGGTTGGAAACTTTCATCCGAACCCAGGGAGGGGATGGGGCTGCAGAATAAATGGGGGTGTGGGGCTGGGGAAAGGTGGGTGGGATGGCGATTGCTGGATGCAGGGAGGAGATGGCTGTGATTGGACAGTGGGTGGGGTGGAGCAGATGGGTGGAAAGGAAGATGGTCAGGTGAAAGGGATGGGGTGGAATGTAAGGGCTGGGCGTGGGATAAGGAGGGATATAGACTGATTAGACAAGTATACAGGAATGTAGGTAGGTTAAGAGTGTAGGAGAAAGTGAGCACTACAGATGCTGGAGATCAGAGTCAAGAGTGTGGCACTGGAAAAGCACAGTGGGTCAGGCAGCATCTGAAGAGCAGAAGAATCAATGTTTCGGACATAAGCCCTTAATCAGGAATGAGTCTTGTGGACCAGGGTGCCGAGAGATAAGTGGGATGGGTGTGGAAGGTAGCTGGGAAATTGATATATAGATGACGGTATTTGGGGGAGTCGGGGGGGGGGGGGCGGGGGTGTGTGGCGGGCGGGGGTGCGGAAGGTCGAGTGGACAGGTGAGAAAGAAGATGGACCGGTCAGGAGGGTGGTGCTGAGTTGGAGGCTTGGGACTGCAATTACTTGGGGTGGGGAAATGAGGAAACTCGTGAAATCGACATTGATCCGTCTGGTTGCTGGGTTCCAAGGTGGAATATCCAGGCATCAGCTGGTAAGGGTTTGGTGATGGAGGAGGCCCAGGACCTGCATGCCCTTGGTGGGAGGGGGAGTTAAAGCGTTCAGCCACGGGGCGGTGGGGTTGGTTGGTGTGGGTGTTCCAGAGATGTTCTCTGAAACCATCCGCAAGTAAGAGTTCTGTCTCCCCGATGTAGAGGAGACCACATCGGGTGCAATGGATGCAGTAGATGACATTGGTGGAGGTACAAGTACATTTCTGTCTCATATGGAAGGATCCTTTGAAGCCTTGGACGGAGGTGAGGGGGGAGGTGTGGGTGCAGGTTTTGCACTTTTCAGAGGCCAGGGAAGGTGCCAGGAGGGGAGGGTGGGTTGGTGGGGGGTGTGGATCTGACAAGGGAGTTGTAGAGGGAATGGTCTCATCGAATGCAGATGGAGTGCAGAGGGAAGTATGTCCCTAATGGTGCGGTCTGTTTGTAAGTGGTAGAAGTGGTGGACAATAATGCAATGTATCCGGATGTTGGTGGGGGAGAAGGTGAGGACCGAGGGGTTCTGTCCCTGTTGCGTTGGGAGGGGTGTGCTTCAAGGGTGAAGGTACAGGAAATGGAGCAGATGCACTGGAGGGCATTGTCAACCACGTGGGAGAGGACATTGTAGTTTTTGAGGTAGGACGCCATCTGGGATGTTCTGTGATGGAATTGGTCCTCCTGGGAACAGCAGAGGCAGAGAAATTGGGAATAAGGGATAGTGTTTTTACAGGGGCAGGGTGGGAGGAGGTGCATTCCAGGTAGCTGTGGGAGTTGGTGGGTTTGTAGTAGATGTCAGCAGTTAGTCGGTTGCCAGAGATGGAGATGGAGAGGTCCAGGAAGAGGAAGGAGGTGTCCGAGATTGTCCGGGTGAATTTGAGGTCAGGTCGGAAGGTGTTGATAGAATTAATGAACTTTTCAACCACCTCATGCAAATACAAGGTAGTGCCAATCCAGTCATCAATGTAGTGGAGGAATAGGTGGGGAATGGTGCCGATGGATGAAGAGGCAGGCATCGTTGGGGCCCATGTGGGTGCTCATAGCTACCCCTTAAGAGTTAAGAGTGAACAAAAGAATGTAAGTTTGGTTCAGAGCATGTAAAGGATTGTTCTTAGGTTGATAGTGAAATAGTCTCACAAACTTGACTGAGATTTTTGAAGAAGTAACATAGAGGATTGATGAGGGCAGAGCGGTAGATGTGATCTATATGGACTTCAGTAAGGTATTCAACAAGCTTCCCCTTGGAAGACTGATTAGCAAGGTTAGATCTCATGGAATACAGGGAGAACTAGCCATTTGGATACAGAAATGGCTCAAAAGGTAGAAGACAGAGAGTGTTAGTGGAGGGTTGTTTTTCGGACTGGAGGCCTGGGACCAGTGGAGTGCCACAAGGATCGGTGCTGGGCCCTCTACTTTTTGTCATTTATATAAATGATTTGGATGCGAACATAAGAGGAACAGTTAGTAAGCTTGCAGATGACACCAAAATTGAAGATGTAGTGGACAGCAAAGAGGGTTACCTCAGATTACAACAGGATGTGGACCAGATGGGGCAATAGGCTGAGAAGTGGCAGATGGAGTTGAATTCAGGTAAATGCGAGGTGCTGCATTTTGGGAAAGCAAATCTTAGCAGGACTTATACACATAATGGTAAGGTCCTCGGGAGTGTTGCTGAACAAAGAGACCTTGGAGTGCAGGTTCATAGCTTCTTGAAAGTGGAGTCGCAGGTAAATAGGACAGTGAAGGCAGCATTTGGTATACGCTCCTTTATTGATCAGAGTATGGAGTACAGGAGTTGGGAGGTCATGTTGCGGCTGTACAGGACATTGGTTAGGCCACTGTTGTAATGTTGCATGCAATTCTGGTCTCCTTCCTATTGGAAAGATGTTGTGAAACTTGAAAGGATTCCAAAATGATTTACAAGGATGTTGCCAGGGTTGGAGGATTTGAGCTTTCGGGAGAGGCTGAACAGGCTGAGGCTGTTTTCCCTGGAGCGTCGGAGGCTGAGGGGTGACCTTATAGAGGTTTACAAAATTATGAGGGGCATGGATAGGATAAATAGACAAAGTCTTTTCCCTGGAGTCGGGCAGTCCAGAATTAGAGGGCATAGGTTTCGGGTGAGAGGGAAAAGATATAAAAGAGACCTGAGGGGCAACATTTTCATGGAGAGTGTGGTACGCGTATGGAATGACCTGCCAGAGGATGTGGTGGAGGCTGGTACAATTACAACATTTAAGAGGTATTTGGATGTCTTCAATAATTTCAGTCCAAGACAAGATCTGAAGCAGCAGTATCGTCTGATATACTCTTGCAAGAATGGTGTCCACAAGGTAGGCACACCCAGTACACAACCTTGATACACTACTCTAAACCCAGCATCCATTCCTCTTGTTTATCTCTTGCCTTATCAGGCCTTGTGCGTAACAGTACAGGTTTTGCTTGGCCATTTCCACATCCCTCTGTGGTCTATTGTTAGAGTATATCCTCCTTCACTGCCATCTGCTTCCTTGCCTGCTAAAGCAACATTTCCTCTCATTCTTCGTCCACACTGAGCCTTATGACCTTGATTGTGGTTTCTGTTTTTGCAGAAGCGGGAAACAGATGCTTATAACTGTGTGTACAAGCCTATCTAGCTTAACCTACACTCCCCTTCCTCTTTCATGATTCAGCTTTGTGATTTTCACAGACAACATTTCTAATTGTTCCTCACAATTTATATATTCCATCACCAGGAAGAAAGGAAACAGACAGTCCTGTTTATTTATATTTTATTAAACAATTCACAGTTTATACAAACAATTACATTGACAGCAGTATACAGAGAAACAGCAATTTTACAAGGGAGGGGAATGACAAAGTCAAGCCCCAAATCCTGACATTCAACCGGTTTTCAGGGAAATGAGGACAAACCTCAAATCCCAGTTTCAATCATTACAAACAGTAACAATGACATTCATACATATAAGACAGTCCACTTGTGTAAGCAACAGCGCATACAATACAGACCCCCGAAAAAACAGCAAGCCTCTTCCCCCCGCCTCCCCGCCACCCCAATCCTTCCCACCTTCTGGCCGCTCTAAGACAGCCCGCCCCTACGCACCTTCCGGCTCTTGGTCCACCCTGACAAACCTTTTGACCACCTCTAGGACAACACACCCCGTTACCCGCCCAGGGCGACAGTGCTGAGGACGGCATCTGGCTCTCAGTCTGCCCCTAATTACCATTGGGCTCTAATCACCCCAATGCACCGTCCGGCCAGTGGACTACCCCGACACACCTTCCCGCACCTCGAGGACAGCCCATCCCCTTCCCAGGGACGACAGCGTGCAGGGTAGCCCACAAGCCTTCTGGATCTCAGGCTGCCCCTATGCGCCTTTTGGCTCTTGTCTGCTCTGAGACATCTTCTGACCACCTCTAGGACAGCCCATCCAGATTACCCCTTCTCATGATGATAATGCTCAGAATGACCTACCCACCTACTGGCTCTAGAGGCAACTGCAATCAGGGTGGCCTACCCACCCTCTGGTTCTCAGGGTGACAGCTTTCATGAACGTCCCAGCTCAAAGTAAGAACTGCCAGACCCAGGGACACACAAGACACACAAGACGGTCTATCCAACACCTAGCTATTGGGGAGACTGTCATCAGGGTGGCCTACCCACTCTCCGGCTTTCGGGACAGCCTACCAACCTTCAGGTTCACAGGATGGCCTACCTGCCCTCCAGCTCTCGGGGTGACAGCTTTCAGGATGACCCATGAGCCTCCCAGCTCACAGTAAGACCTACCAGACCCAGGGACATTCAAGACAGTGCTGGTGATAAGCCCAACAAACCATATGACAGTTAATTACCAACAAACAGAGTCCTTTCTAGTTCAGAGTCCATTAGTACAGACATTTTTCTTCAAAATGTAGAGTCTATTTCCAGGCCTGAGGGGTGGAGAGAGTGCCATACAAGGCCTTGATCAGACCACATCAGAATCAGTCTGTATATTTTTATCTCATTTAAAACATAAAATAATTACATTGACAGCAAGTTTAACCTGCCTTTTTCTTGGGATGAAGGGTTCATCTTATGAAGGAAGGTTGAACAAGTTGGCTTTTACATATTTAAGTTTTGAAATCTGAGAGATCTTTTTGAAATGTATAAATTTCTCTGAGGGGACATGAAAAGGTGGTTGATTGGACATTGCTTTCTCTTGTAGGTTTGACAAGATGTTCTGTAGAACAAGATATCGTCAGAGTCCTACAGCACCGAAACATACCCTTTTGTCCAACTCATCCTGCCAACCAGGTATCCTAATTGGAACTAGTCCCATTATCCTGTGTTTGGTCCATATCCCTCTAAACTTGTCCTATTTATGTTGTCTGTTAAATCTTGTAATTGTACCCACTACAACAATTCTTTTTGTCAATTTGCTCCGTATTTGCACTACCCTCAGGTCTCACCTTAAACCTATGCCCTCTGGGTTTGGACTCCCCCATCCTGGGGCTATTCGCTTTCATTGATTTCCCACACAATTTTATAAACCTCAATATGGTCAACCTTCACCCTCCAATACTCCAGTGACAAAAGTCCTAGCCTATCTAGCCTCTCCTTATAACTAAAACCCTGCAGTCCTGGCAACATCTTTGTAAATCTATTCTGCATCCTTTGCAGTTTAACAACACCCTTCCAATAGCAGGGCGATCACAAATTTACCCAGTACTCCAAAAGTGACCTCACCAATGCCTTGCAGAATTATTTTCCCCTCAGAGGGCTGTTGCACTGTTTAAATCTCTTCTGTACAAAGTTGTAAAGGCTGAGTTGATGAAGTTATGAAAATGTGAAGTTGTTCATTTGGAAGGGCAATCAAAAGAATAGAATATTATTTAAATGGAGAAAGCTTCAGAAAGCTGTAACGCAAAGGGATTTGGGGGAACTACTGAATGAAACATGGAAAGCTTGCACACGGGGGTAGCAGGTAGTTGGGAAGACTAATGGAATATTGGATGAAAACAGAAATTTCTGGAGAGACTCAGCAGGTCGGGTAGCATTCGTGGAGAGAAAACAGAGTCAATGTTTTGAGTCTGGTGACCTTTCTTCAGAACTGAAGTGGAATGTTTGCCCTTATTTGAAGGGGGTTGGAGTGTAAAAGTCAGGAAGTCTTACTACAACTGTGCAAGGTGCTTGTGAGAGCACATCCAGAGTACTGTGAGCACTTCTGGTCACCTTATTTAAGAAAACATGTTGTTTCATTGGAAGAAGTTAAGAGAATGTTTAGAGGGCTGGCCCCCATTATGGAGGGATTGTTTTAAAAACAAAAGGCTAAACAGGATTCTACTCACTGGAGTTTAGAAGAATGAGAGGTGACCTCATTGAAATGGACAGGATTAAGGGGCTTGACAGGATAAATGCTGAAAGGATGTTTCTCCTCATGGGAGAGTCCAGGACCAGGGGGTGTATTGTCTCAGAATAAAGGGGCACCAGTTTAAGACTGAGATGAGGTGGAATTTCCTCTCTCAGAAGGTTGTGCATCTTTGGAATTCCTTGCCAAAGAGAGCTGTCCTTGTATATATTTAAGGCTAAGATGCTCAGATTCTTGGTCAGTGGGGAATTAAGGGTTATGGGGATAGGGCAAGAACATGGATGTGAGGAATGTTGAATCAGCCACGATCCTAGTGGAGCTGGCTTGAAGGACCAAATGGCCAACTCCTGTCCCGACTTGTTAATGGTCTAACATTTACTGATGAACCTGTTCAAAGATGTTATCGCACAACTCTGGAGCAGAAGCGACTTGAACCTGGGTCTCCGAGGCTCACACTGCATGGATCCTAGTTTACTTTATATCATGCACTTGACATTGATGCTGGTAGTTATGGCTGCAATTCGCACCAACCTGCCTTAGATCAAATTAATGAAGTGAAGCCAGTGTAGGTTTTCAAAAGTAAGTCTCCAACCTCGCATCATGCATTGATGAAGCAGCTGAGAATTTGAATGCAGAGAATGTTGTCTGAACTGGATTCAATGAAGTGTTTCACTAGACACTAGATAAAAACGGCTGGACAACAAAATTGACAACACAAGCCACAATTCATAGATCTTGTTTTGGATGATAGGTTGGTAGGTGGGAATGATCCACACAGCTGAGACATATAAACATCAAGACCCGGAGCAGGAGAAGATGATTTGGCCCTACATGACGCCCACCATACTGTATGATCATGTCTAATCCTCTATCTCAATGCCATACTACCACTTTCTCCCCATGCCTTTGATGCTTTTGAAACCTATACATTTGTTAATCACATTCTTGAATATATTCAATTACTCAAACTCCACAGCTTTCTGTGGTACAGAATTCCATAACTTCACTATCCTGTAAATTAAGAAATGTTTCCGCATCTCAGCCCTAAATAGACGACTGCTTTTATTCAATATGTCAGTGATATCAATCTTGGAGTATGTGGCACAATGCCCATATTCGGGGCAATGTCAAACATGGAGGATTGGCAAATGGTGAGGATGATGTAAATTGTCCAGAGGCACCACGATGAACAGACAGCATCCAGTCAGAGGTGAATACAGAAGAGTGTAAGGTGATATGTTTTGGGAGAAGGATGTGAAGAGGTAATAGAAATGTAATGGCACAATCATAAAGAGTGTGCAGGGTTAGAGGGATCTGGCGATAAACATTCATCAAAATTAGAAGGTGGAGGAGGCAGTAGGAGGGTAGAAAAGCAGAAGGCTTCATAAATAGAGGCATTGATGCCAATAAAGGGTTGTGTTATGCTGCATGCCGAATTGATTTAGCCCCAGTTGGATTGTTGTGGTCATTTCTGGTGACTATAAAATGATGTGAGGGCCCTCAGGACAGGGAGAAGAGGAGATTTCGCAGAATGGTGCCAGGGTTTAAGTTGGATGGCTCAGTCGGAAAGGTCAACGACGCTCCCATTGGAAGAAAGGAGATTGAGGTAACGATTATTTAATGGGTACAGGGTGAGCACTCGGTAATGAAGACAAGGAAATATACTTCACTGTTCACCGATTGTACAAGTGCAATGGAATGCAGATGCAAGATTTTGGGTTAGAGGCACGGTGAGGATAACTGAGGAATTGAAACGTAAATGAAGCCTAAACTACATTTGTATGAGATGATGGCCAGTTCCGATGTAAGTTGGATAAAAAAAAGAGATCTGCTCCCATA
Organism: Hemiscyllium ocellatum; assembly: GCF_020745735.1. Taxonomy (NCBI): domain Eukaryota; kingdom Metazoa; phylum Chordata; class Chondrichthyes; order Orectolobiformes; family Hemiscylliidae; genus Hemiscyllium; species Hemiscyllium ocellatum. The sequence continues at coordinate 597,095 of NW_026867469.1, read as the reverse complement.
CATACAAGGAACAAGAGTAGGCATTGGCTTTTTTGATCCTGTTCCACCATCCACATTCCTGCATACCATCAATAATCTATCCTCCCCTTGGTAACCAAGGATCCATATCTCCCATGCATGATGCCACAAGGACGGAGGATAAAAGATACCTTTTGACACAATGTGAATAAAGTGTCTTGTGTCTTGCGGAAGGGGTGGCATGGTGGCTCAGTGGTTAGCACTGTTGCCTCACAGTGCCAAACACCTGGGTGCGATTCCAGCCTTGGGCGACTGTCTGTCTTGAGTTTGCACATTCTGCCCATGTCTGCATGGGTTTCCTCCGGGTGCTCTGATTTCCTGCCACAATCAACAAAGACGTGCAGGCCAGGTAGATTTGTCATGCTAAATTGCCCAAAGTATTCGGGTGTATTAGTCGGGGTAAATATCGGGTAGGGTAATGCATGTGGATGGGTAGCTCTTCAGAGGATTGGTGTGGACTTGTTGGGCAAAATGGCCTGTTTCCATACTGTAGAGAATCTAATGTGTGGTGTCCTCCACTCTGAGGGAGGAGCTTTGGATTCAAGTCCCACTCCAGGAGCTCATGGCCCAGGAAGGTGTCTTCATTGCTATTATGAGACACTCAAGGGTATGGGCCAAGTGCTGCAAAATGGGATGAGAATAGCTCGGAGCTTGTCTTTTTGACCAATGCTGACACGATGGGCTGAAGGGCAACTTATTACTTTGGTGTTCTAAACCTAAATAAGCAGAGATCACGGAGTCATAGCATCATACAGTATGGAACAGACCCTACAGTTCAACCTGTCTGCGCTGACCAGTCATTCCAATCTGACCTAGTCCCATTTGCCAGCCTTTGGCACATATCTCTCTAACCTATTCCTGTTCATCCACATCTAGATGCCTTTTAAATATTGTCATTGTACCAGCCGCCTCCACCACCTCTTGGTAGCTCATTCCAGGCACACAACACCCACTGCGTGAAAAAGTAACCCTTCAGGTTTTTCCCCTCTCACCTTAAACCTATGCTTCTAGTTTTGGACTTCCCCACCCTTGGGAAAAGACCGACATGGAAGGAATCAAAATGGGGCAAGAACAGAAAATGAATTCAGCTAAACAATTCTGAGCAGCAACAGAAAAATGCAGTCAAGTACGTATGTAAGCTAGCTAGCTTACTGAAACTGGCTCCAGTTAAGTGAGAAGGCAGGAAGACCAAAACAACACTCAACAGGTGTTGTAGAAGTTTAAGGTCAATGATCTAATGCTAAATACCATGTACCTAGATCAGGATCTGATTGATCAGTTGTGTTGCTAAGGCTTGAAATCAAAATGTAATTCATGAAAAGGGAACGCTGATTTGTGTGTAAAAGTGTGATTGCAACTGCCTGTTTCAGACTCTCCAGGTAAGGGTGGGCTTTGACCCAGCTGGTTGAGTCTTCTTGCATGTATGTGGTAAAGGAAGCTGTGTGAGGTGTACTATCATCCGGCTGATCATTTCAACATCTATCCATGCCCCTCCTGATTTTATGAACTTCTGTAAGGATACCCCTCAGTATCCGACACTCCAGGAAAAATAGCCCCAGCCTATTCGATCTCTTACTGTAACTCAACCGCTCCAATCTCGGCAACATCCTGGTAAATCTTTTCTTCACCCTCTCAAGTTTAACAACATCCTTTCTTTCGAAGGGCGACCAGAATTGTATGCAGTATTTTAAAAGTGGCCTCACCAATGTCCTCTACAGACAATAGATCACACTTGGTAATGGCAAAGGCATATCAGAGATAGTCAAAGATACTCCTACTTATAGACAATAGGTGCTGGAGTAGGCCATTCAGCCCTTCGAGCCAGCACCACCATTCATTATAATCATGGCTGATCATCCACAATCAGTATCCTGTTCCTGCCTTATCCCCATAACCCTTGATTCCACTATCTTTCAGAGCTCTATCCATCTCTGTTACAGCTGCAACATCACATCCCAACTCCTATACTCAATGCACTGACCAATGAAGGTAAAGGTATCAAACACATACTTCACCACCCTGTCTATCTGTAATGCACTTTCAAAGAACTATATCCCTGCACACCATGTCCTTCTCTCTAAGGCAAAAGCTCTGTGTTCAAGTCCCACTCCAGGAGTTGATGACCACAGGAAAGTGTCTCCATTGCACTGGTGAGACATGAAAGGCGATGTTCCCAGTGCTGGAAAATGAGACTGGAGTAGAAGGAGCCTGTTTTGCCAGCACAGACACGATGGGCTGAAGGATCTATTTTTCTGGTGCTCTCAACCTTTATGACCAGAGGGCACAGCTTGAAGTGTATTTTTGGAGCCAGATCCACTGGGAGAGTTTGAGGATGAGTTTTATGTTTGCTCAGCGAATGAGCATTGGGAGATGGTTTGGGAGGCAGGGATATGGGGAAATAGGCAGGTGACTGGCACTAGGCAATAGGAGTGAGAAAGGCCTAAGGGGCTGAATGGCCTTGTTCTCCACTGTAAGGTGAGTAGCTGAGAGAAGGAGTGTGCATGGACCTTGCTGGAGCTGGGGGCAAGGAGAGTTGGGGAGGGGAAAAGCCATAGGCGAAGTTGAAAAGCTATCATTTCTACTTTCTCGTTTTCTCACTCTCTCTTGCGCTTGCCTTTTAGAAACGTTGGCAATACCACCACGATACCCTCGACCAAGTCGTCTTGACAGCGCAACTGAAAGACCAGCCGAACATCAGCACCTCCATCTTCGTGGGCAGTGCCTACTTCATGGCCACCAGAGAGTTTGTCGGCCATGTGTTTGCCAGTGCTGAGATCCAGGCCTTCCTCAAGTAGTCAGAGGACACCTACAGCCCGGACGAGCATGTGTGGGCTACCCTGCACAGAATGCCCAATGTACCCGGCTCTATCCCGTACACCCAAGAGGCCACCAGGACTCTTGGCTGGGCAGTAAAGTGGTCCTTTGAGGCTGGAGACGTTGCGAGGGGTGCCCTATACCCTCTCTGCACGGGAAGGTATTGCTACTTGGTTTGTATGTATGGGGCAGGAGATCTACAGTGGGTGGTCCGTCAGAGATGTTACTTTGCAAATAAGTTTGACCCCAACATGGACAACACGGCAGTACAGTGCATGGAGGAATATCTCCGAAACAGGACACTTGGTAAAACCAGGGCTGGGTTGGAGGTTGGGACAGAGTAAACCTCGGTGATGGTTGTAGCGGTGGTGGGTGAGACATTGGAAACACTGAGAGACTGGGCACTGTGAAACTGGGCACTGTGAGACTATACTATAACACTGGCTCTTGCGGAGGCCAGGCACTGTGAAACTGCATGCTGCAACATGGCCACTGTAGCACTAGGCAGTGTGAGGCTTGGCACTATAGTGTTGGGCACTGTGGAGACTGGATACCTTAATACTATCCACTGTAACACTGGGCACTGTGAGACTTAGCACTGTAACATTAGTTACTGTGAGAGTCAAAATGTGTGGTGCTGGAAAAGCACGGCAGGTCAGGCAGCATCCGAGGAACAGGAGAATCAATGTTTCAGGTATAAGCCCTTCATCAGGAATGTGGGGGAATAAGGGGGTTGAGAGATAAATAGAGTGAGGGTGGGGCTTTTGGGGAAGGTAGCTGGGAAGGTGCTCAGTAAGTCCAGTTGGATGGGTGATTGTGATTGGTCAGTGGGGAAGGTGGAACATATAGTTAGGAAGGAAGATGGACAGGTCAAGAGGGGAGAGCCGACTTGGAGGGTTGGATCTGGGATGAGGTGGGGGCAGAGGAGAGATTTGGAAACTAGTGACATCAAAGTTGATGCCAAGTGGTTGAGGGTCCCAAGGCAGAAGATGAGGTGTCCTTCCTCCAGTCATCAGCTAGCTTGGATTTGGTGAGGGCAGTAAGTGTCATTGTGGAGTGGGAAAGGGAGTTGAAGTGGTTGGCCACAGGTCGATGGGGTTATTTGTGCCCAGTCTCACCAGGGACACATCCACCAATAATACTCAACACTGCACTAGTGAGCACTGCATTACTGGAACACTGCACGAGTGGGCACTGTACAGCTGGACACTGCAAGACCGGTATTGTGACCATCACTTTTTTTTATTTTTCTCATTTTGGTTTGGAACTGAGTCCAAATTGAGAATTGAACTTTGAACAGTGGCTAGTTCTTCTTTTAAAAAAAAACTGGAGAGACAAAAGACTGGTGTTTGCTGTTAGGATCTGGCCAGGAAAGATAATGCAGGTGAATTACAGCTCTCTGAACACAGCAGACGATTCAGCACTGAGATGTAGTTCTGCTCAGGGACTGACAGCTGGATGGATATTGAATGGGTCAGTCAGTAAGAGGAATGCTGCCAAGCAGGTAACCACAGAGAATGGTGAGAGAGAACACAAAAACCATGAGTGACCCCGCTCTGACTGGATTTTGGGCTTGGAGGAAGTGCTTCTTTGGAAGTTGCTGGACTGGTCTGGTCTTCCTTTTTGGTTTGACTTTGTCTAGTTATTTCCCCAGTTGTTAACTTGTTAAAAGGTCTGAGATGAGAATGTGAGTCTTCGGGAATGAGTATTAGTCTCCACAGGTCTTCAGAATTTGTTCGCATTGACTGGTGACTTTAAGTTCAAACAGGGTGTACAGTTCTTGTGCCTGTAATGCAACCCAGCATCAAAGGATTTCATGATGGCCTACTATTTATCATTAAAACTGTTATCAACTGGCAAATTAAAATTGTAAACAAGTTTATCTCTTAACTGTCTGCTGGTGTGCGAATTGGGGGGGTGCATGGGTTTAGGATCATCTGTGTTCTGCCAAAGTGACATAAACAGAAATTAACAATTTATTAAGTTATAAACTTGATATCCAAGATCTGTAATTTGTAAATTCTGGTTAGGAACAATTGAACGATTTTGAGGGCCATTGAATGGTTGAACGTCTCTGTGTTGCAAATCCAGTGATCGGGAGGCTGGTTTTGGTTGAGCTTCATTTTCCTGTGTCACCCCAGACACCGTACCTCCAGGCACAATAACTCTGGATATTGTCACTCCCTGTATGGCACTGTCAGTCCAGACACTCCAACGCTTGACACTGTCACTCTGGTTACAACACTGTCCCTCTGGACACTATCACTAGATACTGTGAGATCAGACTGTGACACTGGACAGTGTAATGCTGGACATTGCGATGTCAGATGTTTTAACTATAGACACTAACACCGGAAATAGTGACACGAGATATCATTTGGATGCAGATAGAAATGAAAACAGTCAAAAAGAAAACAAATGAGATAGAATCTACTTGTAGAAATGGGAACTAAATGGGACTGAGTGAGAATGATTATGGCTGTCTAATGAACAGAAATCAGAACACTGCAATGATGTCCACATCTAATTGAGGATCTCGGGGTGGTTTGTATAAAGAATACCAGATATGCGGGAGTGAGTTTCAGACTGGAATCTAATCGAGAGGTTCAGGGTGGTTTCTGTACAAATGACAGAAGCTGACCTATGTGTGTGAATGGCCCGTGTTAGTCTAACATGCAGGGATTGTTTAATGGAGCTTGCTTCATACTTCAAGGACTCAGACATCTCCATTTTATCTGTCTCCCACCAAAATTGAAGCTATACAAAGAGAAATGTTGCCTCTGTAATGCCATATGTAATGCCATCTGTATACATCCAGGGCAGGTACAATCCTGGGATTGATAAGAGTAAATCTCCCTCCACTTCATCCTCATCAAACACTCCCAGGACAGGGACAGAATGGTGTCAGGTACAGAGGAAGAACTCATCTCGATATTATTCCCATCATTGTTCCTTTGGCCATGGGTTTGAAATGCGATCCCCACACTGTCATTGACTATAGATCTGTCACTGAATTTAGTTTCATCATTTAGGAATGTATTCAGCCCAGTGAGCCCTCACAGCTCTCTCTCCCTCATAGGTATAGACATTGTGTCTGTCTCTCCTCTTCTGTCTCCTTATTTCTCTCCCTGTCTCTCTCTCTCTCTCTCTTTGCCTCTCACTTCTCTGCCTCCCTCCCTCATCTCTGCTTTCTGTGGGTTTCTGTGGGTCCGTGACACCATTGCGATGTTAAGAGAGAGTGTACCATGAATGTCACGGTGTTTGCTGTGCCCTGGAGTTTGGAGGACTAGCTGGTGGGCAGTAAACAAGGTCATTTCCAGCTTGGTGAGCTAGTACCACCCCAGCCTCAAATTTCCCTGGACCATCTCAGACTCCTCCCTCCCCTTCCTCGACCTCTCCATTTCTATCTCGGGCGACCGACTCAACACAGATTCCACCTCCTCCCTCCCTGCCTCCTGTATAAACGCTATCCCATATTCCCAATTCCTTTGCCTCCGTCGCATCAGATCCCAGGAGGACCAATTCCACTATCGAACTGCCCAAATGGCCTCCTTTTTCAAAGACCGCAATTTCCCCTCGGATGTGGTTGACGATGCTCTCCACCGCATCTCCTCCATTTCCCGCACCTCCGCCCTTGAACCCTGCCTCTCCAATTGCCACCAGGACAGAACCCCACTGGTCCTCACCTTCCACCCTACCAACCTTCGGATACATTGTACCATCCTCCATCATTTCCGCCACCTCCAAACAGACCCCACCACCTCGGATATATTTCCCTCCCGACCCCTATCAGCGTTCCACAGAGACCACTCCCTCCGCGACTCCCTCGTCAGGTCCACACTCCCCACCAGCCCAACCTCCACTCCCGGCACCTTCCCTGCAACCACAAGAAGTGCAAAACTTGTGCCCACTCCTCCTCCCTCACCTCCCTCCAAGGCCCCAGTGGATCCTTCCATATCCGTTGCAAATTCACCTGCATCTCCACACACATCATTTACTGTATCCACTGCACCCGATGTGGTCTCCTCTACATTGGGGAGACAGACCGCCTACTTGCATAATGTTTCATGGAACACCTCTGGGACACCCGCACCAACCAACCCAACCACCCTGTGACTGAACACTTTAACTCCCCCTCCCACTCCACGAAGGACATGCAGGTCCTTGGCCTCCTCCATCGCCAGACCTTGGCCACACGACGCCTGGAGGAAGAGCGCCTCATTTTCCACCTAGGAACCCTCCAACCACACAGAATGAATGTAGATTTCTCCTGCTTCATTTCCCTCCCCGCACCTTATCTCAGTCCCAACCCCCGGTTTCAGCACCTGCAATCTTCTTCCTGACCTCTCCGCTCCTACCCCCTCTCCGGCCTATCACCCTCACCCTCACCTCCTTCCACCTATTGTATTCCCAGCACCCTCCCGCAAATTTGCCCCAACCTTTTATCTCAGTCCACTTGGCACACCAGCCTCATTCCTGAACAAGGGACTATGCCTGAAACTTCGGTTCTTCTGCTCCTGAGATGCTGCCTGGCCTGCTGCGCTTTTCCAGCGCCACACTTTTCCACACTGGTCTCCAGCATCTGCAGTCCTCACTTTCTCCGAGTTAGTACCAAGTGAGGCTGCCTGAAGGGTCACTGCTAAAGACACAGGCACTTACAATTGATAGCAATGAGTAGCTGAAGGGAACAAATGTAATGTTTCCAAGTTCACTGAAAAGTGGGTGGGAGAGAAAGCTGTGGGGACGACTGAAGATATGGGCAACTTCACTGAGTGAGAAAGGAATTAGCAGATGGAATATAATGTGCAGCAGATATTTCCAAGCTAACTTAGTGACTGATTAAAATTCCCATTCCTTGCCCAGTCCATCCTTCTACACCCAAAGGTGATTTGTCCCTGTGGGACAGCAGTGTAGGTCAAACTGTGGGATATGAAGTGTTCCCAGTCTGAGCTACAACATGAGGAGCACAAGGATTGAGGTGATTATTCTGTTGTGGAAGTTGAATGAGTTTTGGAAACAGAGTCCCTGTGATTGAAAACACTATGAACCTGGCAGCATCCAGAACCCAAGTAAGGCGTCAGAGAAATCACAGATGGAAGTGGGAAGGGACTGGGCAAGGGCAGAAAAAAAAAATCGACTCAATGTTCTGGGGACATGAGTTTGAATCCTACCGTGGCAGGTGGTGGGAATTGAATTCAATTTCAGGGGAAAAGGAAGGAGTCTTCCCCATTAAAACATTGTTGTGAAAACCCATCTGATACACTAATGAGCTTTAGGTAAGGAAATTTGCCATTTGACCTGGTCTGGCTTACATGTGACTCCAGACTCACAGCAATGTGCTTGACCTTTAACTACCCTATAGGCAACTGGGGATGGACAATAATGCCGGCCCAACCAACGATGCTCCCATTTGTGAACAAGTTTATTTAAAAGTTCTCCAGCTCTGGTACCCTCCTGGTAATCTTCCTGTGCCAACTCTCCAAGATTGATGAATTCTTTGGCAATGCAGTTCAGTTCAGTTCCCAGTTCAACTTTTAGCTCAATTGACAGGGTTTGTGTAGCTCTAATTTTTAATGTTTGCTTTAATGATTAATAGCATTAGGTACTTATCTGTGATCATCATCTCAACTTGTCAAAGACCATAGAATCCCTACACTGCAGAAAGAGACCACTTGGCCCATTGAGTTTGCATCGACCCTCCACAACCCAGGGCTTGGTCATGACATGGGCTGCTTCAGGCACAGCCAACTCCATTTTCACCTGTAGCTCCATGATCCGCTTGTCTTTCTCCCTGCCTCACAATTATTCATCCCTTTGTCTGCCAGACTGCTCTTCTCTCTCCCTTTCTGGGCTCCATCTATTGGAGGAGTGGGACACAAGTAAGTTGTTCTCTCTCACTGGTTCCCTTCATGCGAGTTTCAGGTCTCGTCTGGTTGACCATCTCCTCACAAAGTGACGAATTTGGTCCCTCGTGTTGCTGCTGCGAATCTGATGCTCCCCAGTCAGAATCTGTTCTCCGTCCTTGCCATTTGAAGCATGTCTTTGAGATGGTGTTTAAAGGGCAATCAACATTTAGGAGTGAAGTGATGTAATAATCAGCAAAAACAACCTTGACCATGTCTGTCCTGCTACCAGTTATTAGGAAGAAGTACTTTACTGTGTTCATTGAAATTGGCAACACGCACAATGTTGAAGCTGAAACCGAATAGCATTCCTGTTTTCGTTTCTCACTCATGTCTGAAACATACATCTTTAACCATGCATTATATATCAGTCAGAACTATTTCATGTCTTCTGAAAACACTTCTGGGCCAGACCAGGTAAGATTCCCAGATTTCCTTTAGTGAAGGACATGAGTGAAGCAGATGTGAATTTACAGCAATTGGTGTTAGTTTCATAGTTCCATTGCAGAACTTAACTTTCAATTTCAAATGGATTAATTATTTGAGATTAAATTCTGCCAATTGCTGGTATTTGTATCCTGGGTGACTGCATTACAAGTCCAGTGAGGTTCTCCCAGTCCCACTACATCACAAGTTACATTATTTCCCAACTATCAATACCTTAGTTTCCAACAGCACTGTCTGTGTGTGCAGCAGCTCATTTGATTCTCTCTCCCCCACCACTTCCACCCATTGTTACTATGTAGCTGCTACAGTTTGATTTCAAAATGTGTGCATTTCAGTTGGAAACATACAAATAATTCTGTAATTTTAACTTTATCAATTGGTCGGTTATTAATCATTTATTTCACTCTTAGATTATGGAGGAATCATTTCATTTCAGATGGAAAGAGGTAGCTCTGATCACTGAGATAATGCAGGGCTGGTGTCTGAGTATTTGTGTGATCAAAGGATCAAGAAGTTGCCAACTATTTGGACTTGATATTACAGTGTGGTGTATTTCTCTCACCTCTGTAAAAGGATAAAGCAAAACACACGAGACATTACATTGACGCAAGAAAAGCAATTCCTGGAATTCTGAAATAAAATGGGAGTGATGTGGAGTCTTCCTTGTTTCAACAAGATTCAGTGGAAAATTTCAGTAGCAGCTGGTGAGCGTTGGGGTGTGGGTGATAGTCACTGTCAAGCAGAGGGAGATGGAGCTGTGATTGTAAAACCTTCACAGAGTCCTAGAGGTCTACAGCATGGAAACAGGCTTTGCGGCCCAATTTGACGATGCCACTCAGTTTTCACTGTTAAATAGTCCCATTTGCCTCTGTTGGCCCATTCTCTCTGTGTCTCTCTCTGTGTCTCTCTCTCTCCCCACCCCCCCCCCCCCACCCCACCCCAGCAGTCCCTCACTCCCACAGATTATGGATAAAGGGGACTCAGTAATAGCAGTGCCACTGAGTTTCATAAGACTCGAAACAGAAAGTAATCCTTGATGTCGAGGAAACAGCAGTAATGAGGTGAGGCAAGGAGATGTAATGCACATGGACAGGACAAACAAGACAAGGAAATACACGATGAACAACAGGACCCTGGGAAGCATTGACAATCGATTTGGGGTGAATGTACACCAGTCTCTGAAGGTAGATAAAGAATGGCTTTTATTAGCCTGACATCTTGTTTCTGTCCTTGGGATTTTCACTTGCGATCTCTTCCTCCCTTGAACTCTCTTTCTCTCATTCCCTCCCTCTGACTGTCACTATCTCATTCTCTGTCTGTTGGTTCTTCTCTTTCTCTCAATGCATTTTCTCTCCATCTTTCTTCCTGGCCCCTCTGCTCTGTCCCAGTGGCAGGGAAGGGGGATTGGGAAGATTTGGACTTAGTGCCACAAGTTGCTGTACAGTTAATGCAATAGGATACACATTTCCCATGTCTCTCCCGGGTTTTACCGTCACTGTTGTCCAAACCGGCCAGGGAGTGGAGGGATGAGTGGAAGGGGCATTAAGTACCTTTCTCATTGAGTGTGTGATCGGTTGGCTGCAGACTGGAATCTTGCTGTGCATTAAAGCAGTCAGTCAAAGACCAGTTAGTCTCTGAACATACTCACTATGTTCTTTAGCTCAGGGATTGTGAGTCTGTGAGGGGAGGCAGAGTAGCCATGCCCAGAGTTCTTGAGCAGAGGAATGGGAAGCAAGGAGGTGGTGAGAGAGAGAGCCAGGGAGAAGAAGTGTTTGATGGGGCTTGAGGGGGGAAGTGGCTGTTGTAGGAGAGAGAGAGATGGAAGGGTGAGAGGACAAAGAGGCAGAGTATGAGAAAGGGCGGAAGAGCGGTCTCCCCAGGTAGGGGAGTAACGATGCCATTCAGGGCAAGGCCTGAGGAGCTGGACAGCACTAGGATCATTTAATGGGGAGTGTGGGTGGAGGATGGGGGATTGTTGGTGGTTGTGGTGGTAGGGAGGCATGATGGGCTGAAAGGATTATCTGTGTGATGTGAAGCTTCCATAATTCTGGGACTGGGATCTTGCTGTGCACAAAAGGAGTCAGTTACAGGCCAGTTAGTCCAGGCAAACTCATTAATCTCTGCGCCAGGGAGTGGGGCTCAGCATGATATGGGGGAAACAGCAAAATATTTGTGAGGGTACACATTTGGTGAGGAGTATATTTGGGAGGGCAAATAATTGGGGAAGAGCAAACATTTGGGAGGGGACTAAAATGGGAACAGAATAGGGGGATGCAATATTGTGTGGGCACTTTCAGATCTAAGAGAAAAAGACAGGGTGAGAGAGAGAATCAGAGAGAAAGAGACAGAGATGGTAAGTGACAGAGAGAAGAGAGGAAGAGTGGGGATGAAGAAACAGGAACAGAGAGAGAACAGAGAGATCGAGGAGGAGGAGAGCAAGTGAAGAACAGTGACAGAGAGAGCGAGAGAATCTCAGAGAGGGAGAGAGAGAAGGGCAGAGGGAGAGATAGGGAAGAGAAAGAAAGATGGAGACATGAGAGAAAGAGAAGGACAGTGAGAGGGAGATAGAAAGAGGGAGGCAGACAAAAGGACACAGAGAGAGAGAGAGAAAAGAGGAAAAGTCAGACAGGGACAAACAGAAGTTAAGACATGGACAGACTTAATATTTCAGTTAGTCCCAGCTCTCTTGATGGTTTCTCATATTCCCTCTCTCCCATGAGGTTTGCTTCAGCCTGGGAATGTATCAGTGTGTTGTATATTTGTGTACACTCAGACAACCAGGAACATGAATTTGACTGGGAAAACACTACCATCGTAGAACAAGCCAGACAGAGAACAGCCAGGGAATTCCTAGAGGTATGGCATTCATCCACTAACTCCATTAACAGACACATGGACCTGGACCCAATATACAAACCACTACAGCTGAAACTGACACCCGGAAACGGCAAGAACATCCATCAACAGACCCATCGACCTGGACCCCACATACAAACTACTACAGCTGAAACTGACACCCGGAAGCGGCAAGAGCAAACCACTATAAATACCGGAAGAAACATCAAAGCAGCGCTTCACAGGAGGCTCCAATAGCACTGATGATGTTCCCTAGCCAGGGAACGAAACGTTTGCAGCAAAAACTTCCAGCTCGGCGAACAGAACCACTACAACGGAATTGAATATAATCTTGTCAAAGGCTTTGCTAACATCCATATAAACTACATCAATTGCCCTACTCTCATCCAAAGACCTGGTAACTTCCTCGAAGAATTTCACCACATTTGTGATGCATTTTGTCCTTCTGACAAAACCATGCTAACAAAAAAGAAGAAAGAAAATTACAGCACAGGAACAGGCCCTTCAGCCCTCCAAGCCTCTGCTGATCCGGATCCTTGATTAAAACCCGTCACCTATTTTCCAAGGATCTGTATCCCGCTGTCCCATTCATGTAGCTGTCTGGATACATCTTAAACGACGCTATCATGTCCATCTCTACCTCTTCTCTGCATAAAGAACTTTCCACGCATATTTACCTTAACCCTTTCCCATCTCACCTTGAACTTGTGACCCCTAGCAATTAGGTCCCCCACCCTGGGAAAAAAAAGCTTCTTGCTATCCACCCTGTCTATACCTCTCATGATATTGTCGACCCCAGTCAGGATCGTCCCCTTAAACTCCATCTTTTTAATGAAAATAATCTTATTCTACTCAACCTCTCTTAATAGTTAGCACCCTCCATACCAGGCAACATCCTGGTGAATCTCCTCTGCACCGTCTCCAAAACATCCACATCTATCTGGTAATGTAGCAACCAAAACAGTATGCTGTATTCCAAATGTGGCCGAACCAAAGTCCTATACAACTATTACATGACCTGGCAAATCCTGTACTCAATACCCCGTCCGATGTAGGAAAGCATGCCGTATGCCTTCTTGACCACTCTATTGACCTGCATTGCCACCTTCAGGGAAATATGGGGCCTGAACACGCAGATCTCTCTGTATGTCAATTTCCCCAGGGCTGAAGTCCAATGATGTGCAGATTAGGTGAATTGACCTTGCTAAATTACCCATTGTGTTCGAGAATATGTAAGCAAGGTGCATTAGATAGGGGAAGTCAAGAGTAATTGTTGTAGGGGGCTGGGTTGGTGTGGACTTGTTGGGCCAAATAGCCTGTTTCCACACTGTAGGGATTCTAATTTACTGTATAGTTTGCTTCAGAACTGGGTCTTCCAAAATGCATCACCTCGCATTTGCCTAGACTGAACTCCATCCGCCATTTCTCTGCCCAACTCTCCAATCTATCCATATTCTGCTGCATTCTCTGACAGTCCCCTTCACTAACTGCTACTCCACCACTGGTCACAGTTCTTCATTTTGAGAAACTCCCCTCCTTTATTGCTCACAGTCTCCTGTTGTCCAGCCAATTCTCTTTCCATCTAGCTAGTACACCCTGGATCCCATTCAACTTCACTTTCTCCATCAGCCTGCCTTGGGGAGCCTTATCAAACGCCTTATTGAATATAACATCTACAGCTCTTCTCTCATCAATCAACTTTGTCACTTCCTCAAATAATTCTGTTAAGTTGGTATTATCTCAGAGAATAGATAAGGGAGATCTAGTGGAATGGGTACTTGGATTTTCAGAAATCTTTTGACAAAGTCCCACATAAAAAGTTAGTTTGCAACATCAAAGCAAATGGGATCAGGATAATATACTGAAAATGTGTTGCTGGTCAAAGCACAGCAGATCAGACAGCATCCAAGGAACAGGAAATTCGACGTTTCGGGCCAGAGCCCTTCATCAGGAATGAGGAGAGTGTGCCAGGCAGGCTAAGATAAAAGGTAGGGAGGAGGGACTTGGAGGAGGGGCGATGGAGATGTGATAGGTGGAAGGAGGTCAAGGTGAGGGTGATAGGCTGGAGTGGGGTGGGGGCGGAGAGGTCAGGAAGAAGATTGCAGGTTAGGAGGGCGGTGCTGAGTTCGAGGGAACCGACTGAGACAAGGTGGGGGGAGGGGAAATGAGGAAACTGGAGAAATCTGAGTTCATTCCTTGTGTTTGGAGGGTTCCCAGGCGGAAGATGAGGTGCTCTTCCTCCAACCGTCATGTTGTTATGTTCTGCCTATGGAGAAGTCCAAGGACCTGCATGTCCTCGGTGGAGTGGGAGGGAGAGTTAAAGTGTTGAGCCACGGGGTGGTTGGGTTCCACAAATTCCACGAATTCACCTGCACCTCCACACACATCATCTATTGCATCCGCTGCACCCGATGTGGCCTCCTCTATATTGGGGAGACGGGCCGCCTACTTGCGGAACGTTTCAGGGAACACCTCTGGGACGCCCGGATCAACCAACCCAACCACCCCGTGGCTCAACACTTTAACTCTCCCTCCCACTCCACCGAGGACATGCAGGTCCTTGGACTCCTCCATCGGCAGAACATAACAACACGACAGTTGGAGGAAGAGCACCTCATTTTCCGCCTGGGAACCCTCCAACCACAAGGGGTGAACTCAGATTTCTCCAGTTTCCTCATTTCCCCTCCCCCCACCTTGTCTCAGTCGGTTCCCTCGAACTCAGCACCGCCCTCCTAACCTGCAATCTTCTTCCTGACCTCTCCGCCCCCACCCCACTCCAGCCTATCACCCTCACCTTGACCTCCTTCCCTCCTCCAAGTCCCTCCTCCCTACCTTTTATCTTAGCCTGCCTGGCACACTCTCCTCATTCCTGATGAAGGGCTCTGGCCCGAAATGTCGAATTCCTGTTCCTTGGATGCTGCCTGACCTGCTGTGCTTTGACCAGCAGCACATTTTCAGCTCTGATCTCCAGCATCTGCAGACCTCACTTTTTACTCAGGATAATATACTGACTTGAATTGAGAATTCATAGCAAACAGAACGTGTAATGTTTGGAGTGGAAGGTAATGACACTGGGTAGTATAAGGATCAATGCTTGGGTTCCAATTATTTACAATAGCCTTCGTGAGTTTTTTTTTCATTCATGCGATGTATATACTGGTATATACTCTCAGATATTTTGCTTATTTATTAATTCAATAATTAATATGACAGGATACTTCATCATTTCTTTGACTTGCAGACTGAATTTGAATTGAGTGCTTATGTAGCAATTTAAATTCACTAGTGAAACGCCAATCATTGCAAATATAAATTCTGAACTGTTGTAATGGCTCAGATATGTTCCCCGAATGTTATAAAAAAAGAATTCTATAATTCTTGTACCGACCACAGAATGATGAAAGTCTCGGATAACGACAAAAAGTAAAATCAGTCTTTTTTCTGCTTTCCATCCCTGGGTCACTGGGATTCTCTCCTTTGCTATGGCCCTTCAGTTTCTGATGGGCCCAACTTGTCATAAAAATACGTCTCAGTACT
This sequence comes from Hemiscyllium ocellatum, assembly GCF_020745735.1. Lineage (NCBI taxonomy): Eukaryota > Metazoa > Chordata > Chondrichthyes > Orectolobiformes > Hemiscylliidae > Hemiscyllium > Hemiscyllium ocellatum. The sequence continues at coordinate 581,520 of NW_026867469.1, read as the reverse complement.
GAGCGACAGAATGAAAGTGTATGGGACCAAGGGCATTAAAACCCAATCAAAACAGTCAAATCCCACCCAACCGGCACAGAAAATTAATTCTGCTTTGGATAACAGAAACAATTGGCAATTACCTCTGTCGGTTCAGATCTATAGTAGAAGGGGATGCTTTTAAAAATAGACCAGAATGCATGGTATTCAGAGGACAACAGCTGCATTTTTCTTGGCGCAATACTGTGTATCCACGTTCTGGAAATAGATGACAATTACATCGATCAAAGGAGGAGGTAACTGTCAACCAGACAGAACAGTTTTTGGCTGAATGAATCAGAACATTGTGAACACGACAAATAGTGGTGAGATCCAGGAAAGACAGGGTAAATTAATAACATTTAATCTGCCACAGAATAACCTCTGTGATTATAATAAATAGGTCTGCTGTCACCACAGCCATGAGGTAACGGCTGGTGCAGGTTGAGAGGCTGCACTTTCCTTTGGCCAGTATCATAATTCCGAGTAAACAGGTCCTTCTCCTGTTTAAGATACCATTTAAAATTCATGTCTTTGAATAAGTTATTGTCATCTGACATAATATAAACAATAGACAATAGGTGCAGGAGTAGGCCATTCTGCCCTTCAAGCCAGCACCACCATTCATTATGATCATGGCTGATTATCCTCAATCAGCATCCTGTTCCTACCTTATCCCCATATCCCTTGATTCCACTATCCTTAAGAGCTCTATCCAACTCTTTCTTGAATGTTTCCAGAGACTTGGCCCCCACAGCCTTCTGGGGCAGAGCATTTCACACATCCACCAATCTCTGGGTGAAGACGTTTCTCCTCAACTCTACTCTAAATGGCCTACCCCTTATTTTTAAACAGTGTCCTCTGGTTCGGGACGCACCCATCAACGGAAACATGCTTCCTGCCTCCACAGTGTCCAATCCTTTGATAATCTTATACATATCAATCAGATCCCCTCTCAGCCTTCTAAACTCAAGTGTACACAAGCCCAGTTGCTCCAATCTTTTAACGTAAGATAGTCCCGCCATTCGAGGAATTGATCTCGTGAACATACGCAGCACTCCCTCAATAGCCAGAATGTCCTTCCTCAAATTTGGAGACCAAAACTGCACACAATATTCCAGGTGCGGTCTCACCAGGGCCCTGTACAGCTGCAGAAGAACCTCTTTGCTTCTATACTCAATTCCTCTTGTTATGAAGGCCAGCAAGCTATTAGCTTTCTTCACTGCCTGCTGTACCTGCATGCTTCATGGGTCAAAATTAACTTCATTTAATTTGTCATGATAAAAGTGGGTACATCAGCATCAGGCCAGGATGAACTGAATGGAAACAGATCAAGTAAAGTATTGCTGAAAATACTTTTTAAAAATCTGTCTTTTGATTGCAAATGTATGCGATTTAATCTTTATAATGGAGCATGTTGTCCTCTAAATTCTCGAATTTACATTCTCACCTGTTTACCTGTATTCAAAATGTTCCATTTTTATCATTAATTTATTTGCTTTCTTGGACAGGTGTGAATCACATTTTGTAAAATCTCTATGAAAAAGTGTTAGCTGTTCTGTTGTGATGTAAATATTACCAGCTGGTGCGACCGTGAAAGAAATTACCGCTTTCATTGAATTAAGTGAAATGAAGTGCAGGTATGAATGCCAGAAACAACAGTAAGTTTGACAATTGGGTACAATCCTGTGTCACTGCGCTGTCTAAACTTCTGGATTCTTTCTCAAAGTCCTTCTGCTTGTCTAACTCCATCTCCTAAACCTATACCCTCTATACCTCTCCCTTGGGAAAAAGACCTTGGTGATTCACCCTATCCATGTCCCTCATGATTTTATTCACCTCTATAAAGGTCACCCCCTCAGCCTCCAAAATTGCAGGAAAAATAGCCTCATCCTATTCAACTTCCCCCTACAGCTCAAACCTTCCAACCCTGGCAACAACCTCGTAAATCTTTCCTGAAACCTTTTGATTTTAACAATGTCTTTCCTACAACAGGGAGACCAGAATTGCGCACAGCATTCCAAAAGGTCTAACCAAAGTCCTGTATAGCCGCAACAGGACTTTCTAACTCTCATACTCAACACACTGAACAATAAAGGCAAGCGCACCAAAAGCCTACTTCATTACCCTGTCCAACTGCGACTTCACTTTCAAGGAACAATGAACCTGCACCCCAAGGTCTCTTTATTTGACAGCATTTTCCATTAAGTGTATTGGTCCTTTCCTGATTTGCCTTATCAAAGTGCAACACCACATACTTATCTGAATTAAACTCCATCCGCCACTCCTTGGCACATTGGCCCATATGATGACGATTCCATTGTACTCTGACATCTGTACTGTCCACTACACCACCAATTTTGGTGTGATTTGATTTTGATTATTATTTTATTGTCACATGCATTTTACATAAAAAATACAATAAAATACAGTGAAAACGTTTCATTTGTCACCATGATACAGCACTATTTTGAATAATTTAAGAATAAGGAAAAATGGAAAAGATGAGCCAGCTCAACACAGTAATCAATGCCTATGCCATCATCCATTTTCCATCACCGTTTCACCACCGTATGCAGAGGACCCAACCAACACTGAAGTTGCTGATCCTTAGACATGTACTGCTCGACCATTGCGAGCCAAGGGCTGTGCCAAACCAACCAACGTCAGAGCTGTATTTCTCACTGGTAAACCCACCTCATCGATGTTGTCATCGTGCCTTTCCACCACTGCTTCACTGGTGCTAGTGCTGGACTCAACCAACAATAAAATTGCCAAACCTCAGGCACGATCTTTTGCCTCTGGGTTGATCTTGCTGATGTCGTCTCCACCGGTATGACAGACACTGATTTTAGGTCCTGTGCATGCTCTGAAAAAGTAAGTAGCGGCTCACTCGAGGTGTGCCCAGGGCCCACTCTTCCCTGAGTTGGACGCTTGCTGCCATTATACTGTCCAAGCTCAGGACAAGGTCAAGAAAAAAAAATAAAAAACAGAGAAGCAAAAGAAAGAAATAGAAAAGCGGTCGGAGCAAATGAGTTCTGGCACAAGAGCTGTTCTGCCATCTTAAGACGAAGCAAACTTATTGCAAACTTACTAACCATACCTTCTATATTTACATCCAAATCATTTATGTAAAATGATAAAAGGTAGTGGACCCAGCACCAAATTCTGTGGAGCACCGCTGATCAGAGGCCTCCAGTCCGATAAACAAACCTCCACCACCATCCTCTGTCTCCCACTCCAAAGCCAATTTTGTGACACATTGGCAAACTCACCCTGAATCCCGTGTGATCTAACTTTACTAACGAGTCAACCATGCAGAACCTTGTCAAAGGCTGTACTAGAATCCAAGTAAACAACTTCTTCTGCCCTCAATCTTTTTGATTACTTCCTCAAAAAACTCAAGCAGGTTTGTGAGGTACGATGTTCCTTGCCAAAAATCCATGCTATCTCTACTCAATCCTTCCCTCTCTAAAAGATATAAAGCCTATCTTTCAGAATCATTGCCAACAACTTACCCACCACTAAAGTTAGCCCCACAGATCTATAGTTCCCAGGTTTTTCCTCACATCCTTTCTTAAACAATAGCACAACATTAGCCAAATTCCAGTTCTTTGGTTCTTCAGCCATGCTCAGTGTTGAAGTAAACTCTCGAGACTCGGACCTTCCAAACTAATTAGTTTATTACACAATATATCATGGGAATTCACCATCCTAACTGTGGCTCGATGTTATTCCGAAGTACATCAGGATAATATAGAGAAAGGAGCTGATCGTTAATTACACAGTTTGGCATGCTTACAAGTTGGTACTAAATTAGAGGTTAGTCATTAAGTTCAAAACTAAAGCACTATTATGCATTCTACAAGTGGACAAATGAAATGGTTTTCACCACCTGCTCCAGTTAACACTAAGCAGAGATACCCCTAATTGGCTGAATGACCATGAGGAGGCAATAACTAGAGAAGGAAGGGGGACGAAATGGAAAGTCTATGTCAACTTGACTGGTTTTACATCCTGTGCTGATCATTCAGCAAAGGGAGGAGACACTATCTTGAGAAGGAAGATAAGGACAACCTTTCACATTACCTCATAGTAAGGAATGCATAGCCAGCAAAGTTGTGGCTGGGGACACAAAATGGAACCCTCAGCCGAATCAGGAAAATGGCTTCTGGGCAAATAATGTTAACTCTTCCCCAACAAATATTTCTACTACGTGCCCCACAATTTCCTACCCACTTCCCACAACATCCTGGGACACATATAATCAGGTACTGGAGGGTTATCTATCTTTATGTTTTCAAATAACTTCAGTTCTTCCTCTTCTGTAATGTGAACTGTTTTCAAAATATCAATATTTATTTCCCTGAGTTCTCTAGACCGCATTTCTTTTTCAACAGTAATAATTGATGTGAAATATTCAGTGAGCATCTCTCCCACCTCCTGAGGTTCAACACAAAGACAACATTGTTGATCTTTAAAGGGTCCTATCTCTCTCTCTCATTGCTATCCTGTTCTTCAAGTGTTTATAGAATGTTTTTTGGGTTATCTTAAATCTTACTTGCCAAGGCTATCTAATTTTGCATTTGTGCCTTTCTGATTTGCTTTTTAATTATGTTCCTACCCTCTTTATACCCTTCAACCAACAGGACCATATGCTTCTGAACTCTCATTATCACACTTTGAAAGACTCCCACTTGTCAGTCATACTTTTACCTATAAACAGTCTGCTCTAATCAACTTTTGAAAGTTATTGCATCATTCCCCTAAATTTTGCCTTATTCCAATTAAAAGCTTTAACTTTTTTGGAAGATTTATCCTTTTCCATAGCTACTTTAAAACTAACAGCATTACAATCACTAGTTCCAGTCACTTGCTCTGCCTTATTTTGCAAAAGATATTCAAGTTTTGCTCGTTCTCTACAGGAACATTTATATATTGATAACGAAAATTTTCTTGAACACATTTAACAAATTCTTCACCAACCAAAACTTTAACACTATGACAGTCCCTCAGAAATATCTATTCTAATTGCAGTAGTAATGTATTCCTTAATTAAATATGCCATTCCCTCTCCTCTCTTACTATCCCTCCTATAACACCTAAAGCCTGAGCTGCCTCTCTTGTCAATTCCTCAGCCAAGCTTCTGTAGTAGCTTTGACATCCCAAACCCACATTCCCATATATGTGCTGAGCTTATCAGCCTTATCTGAGAGTTAAATCATTCTCTGACCGCTCATGTCTGTCTTAACTTGCTCTTTTCTGATTCAGAAACATCCTCATATTTCTGTCTATGTGCTGTTACTTAGAAGCTCCCACCTCACCATCTAAAAATGCTGGCAGGATCCAAAACTAGAACTAGCAAATCTCCCCAGTCGGATATTGGTCCCTTTCCAGTTCAGGTGAAACCCTTCCTTTTTGAACAGATCTTTTACGTCCCAGAAGAGATCCCAACGATCCAAGAAACTGAATCCCTGCACATTGCACCACCTTTTCAGCCACTGATTTATCAATCCTATCCTTCCCTCAAGCAAAACCCCAAAAACGCAGAAATGCTGTGCCGCCCACATTTCGGAAATAAGCCCTTCATCAGGAATGGGACTTGTTTACAATAGATTCCAGTATCTGCAGTAATCTGCTCCTACATTTTCCCCTGTATCAGCTTATATTTCTCCCTGCCTCACAATTATCCATCCCCTTTATGTGATTAACATGGATTTCCAGAAGATAGCATACAACAAATTGTGCGGAAGATTATAAGTCGTGGTACAAGAGGCACGGGCAACATGGATACAACATTAACTGAGTGATAGGAAAGAGAGAGTCAATGGTCAGTGGATATATTTCTGGCTGGAGGAAGATTTGGAGTGGAGTTCCCAATGGGTCAATATTGGGACTGGCATATTCCAGTAAGGAGAAAGGATAAGGATAGCAAGGTAAGGGCACCTTGGATAAAGAGGGAGGTTGTGAATTTACTCAAAAAGAAAAAAAGCAAATGGAAGGTTTAGGAAGCTAAAATTGGGCAAGGACTATAAAGAATATAAAGAAAGCAGGAAATAATTCGAGCAGGGAATTAGTAGAGCAAGAAGGGACCATGAAATTGACAAATAGGTTTAAAGAGAATTCCAAGGCATTCTAGGCATACATTTAAAAAATAAAAACAAGAGGATAATGAGGGAGAAGGTAGGACCATTTGAGAATAAAGGAGGAACTTGTGTTTGGAGGCTTGTGAAATCCTAAATGAGTACGTTGTGTCAGTATTGATCCGGAAGAAGGATTTAGAGGATAGAGAGTAGTGTGCAGCATGCTAATATACAAGGGCATGAAAGGGTAACGCATCAGCTCAGGCTTGGACTGCCGAAGGGCCTGTTCCTGTGCTGCATTGTTCTTTGTTCTTCTTGTTCAGTGAGCTCTTCCTGCATTTAAAACACTGCAACAGGGATGCTATGAAACAACTCCAGGTCACTGAGATACAGACCCACCTTGGAGGATACAGTCCCAGATGTGGCTTTCCCAGACTAGTGCACATGGAAGTTTGAATATTGAGTTTACTTTTAAAAAGACCCCTCCGCTGGATACTATTGAGACAAAAATATCAGTGCAATCACATTTTCAGAATTCCAGTGGCTTTCCAGTCAGATCACTACTTCGAATCCCTTGATTAGATTCCAGTCTGTAACTCACTCCGGGGCATTGATTTATTCTAGATATAAACCTCTTGGAACATACCAAAAAGAAATCACTGGAGAACCGCAGCAGGTCTGGCAGCATCTGTGGAGGGATAAGAGAGTTAATGTTTCTAATCCAGGTTAATTGGATTTTTGAAACCAGGATCCCTTCCTCCCAGGAACTGAGACTTCTCTGAACTGCTTCCAATGCAAGTATATCATTTTCAGAAAGGAAACCATAACTGAACGCAATACTCGATGTGTGGTCTAAACAGTGACAGTGCAGTTGTAACAAGGTCTCCCTCCTTTTATACATTACTCCCTAACCTTAAAGGTCAATATTCCATCTGACTACTTACTTCTTTGATGTACCTGTATGTTACTCTTTTGTGATTCCTCTCCAAGAACAGGTAGGTCCTCCTCCTCCAGAATTCTGTCATCTCTCTCCTTTTAAATGTTCTGCTCTGTTATTCCTGTCAATCAAACAACTTCATAACACAGCCACATTATTCTCCAGGTTCCTTTTCCTTCCCATTTACTGAAACTAACCCAGAAGAAAGAAGAGGAGAAAGATCAAAAACGCAAAAGCGAAGAAGGAAGAGAAAAATGAAAAGGAAAGGTACTTGTGTGTGCACTGCGCTGCCGGGCGAGGTGGTGGAGGCTGGTACAATTGCAATATTTCAGGGGCATCTGGATGGGTATTTGAGTGGGAGAGGTTTGAAGGGGTGTGGGCCAGGTGCTGGCAAATGGGACTTGATTGAATTCATCTAATCCAATTATTCTCTCTCATTTAGTCTGAAAATCCCCTTTTCAAATGAAGGAATACTCCCAGGGCTCCCATCTGCAGCATATGAGACAATGCTGAAGCAAACCAATATTCTGTTCCTCCTTCATTGAGCTTGAATAGTATGTACTACTTCGATATTCAAGTCATTCTCCTCTTTTGAACAATGCTGAACTAATCCCACTAATTATCCCTCTCATCTTCAAGGACACATGGCAATGCTGCAGTTGGGAATTTGCCACACAGGGATTGACTTTCTTAAGAGACCATAAAGTGCATTAGGCCTGTATTCTATAGGCCAAGAACTCATGGGAAAGCTACGTAAAAATAAATTTTCAGGGAGTTTGTGCAAAAGTTTATCAACTGTAAAGTAGTGATGGTAGGAGCCATTTTGGGAAAGCAAATATTAGCAGGAATTATACTCTTAATGGTAAGGTCCTAGGGAGTATTGTTGAACAAAGAGACCTTGGAGTGCAGGTTCTTGCACCTTGAACATAGAGTTGCAGGTAGGATGTGATAGTGAAGAAGGTGTTTGGTATGCGTTCCTTTATTAGTCACAGGATCGAACACAGGAGTTCGTTGCAGCTGTACAGGACATTGGTTAGGCCACTTTTGGAATATTGTGTGCAATTCTGGTCTCCTTCTTCCTTTTACAAGGATGTTGTGAGACTTGAAAGGGTTCAGAAAAGATTCACAAGGATGTTCCCAGGGTTGGAGGATTTGAGCTGCAGGGAGAGGTTGAACAGGCTGGGGCTGTTTTCCCTGGAGCGTTGGAGGCTGAGGGGTGACTGTATAGAGATTTATAAAGTCATGAGGGGCATGGATAGGATAAATAGACAAATGGGGCGGTGAAGTCCAGAATTAGAGGGCATAGGTTTAGGGTAAGAGGGGAAAGATATAAAAGAGATCTAAGGGGCAACTTTTTCACACAGAGGGTGGTACGTGTATGCAATGAGCTGCCACAGGGTGGGGTGGAGGCTGATACAATTGCAACATTGAAAAGGCATCTGAATGGGTATATGAATCGGAAGGGTTTGGAGGAAGATGGGCTGGGTGCTGGCAGGTGGGGCTAGATTGGGTTGGGATATCTGGATGAGTTGGACCGAAGGGTCTGTTTCTGTGCTGTACATTTCTCTGAGCCGATGACTCCAAATGGGCGGAGTGGACAAGCTGGATCTCAGGTGTCCTACTCCACCTCCATCTTGGAATTGTCGCTATTTTAAAATCACTATTATAACTGCAGTGTAAGAATAAAGTGCGCTTTGCTTCAAGTCTATCAATTTGTCCAATTGAATCGCCTCTGGAACACAATGACTTACACTTGCCTTTAGAAAATAACTATTCTTTCACTACTTATTCTTACTCCTTTTTACTTAAAGAACCTGTTTCGATGCATTCTATCCCTCTCAGCCAAGGCCATCCCATGCCCCCTTTTTGCTTTCCTGATTTCTTCTTCAATGAAACCCTGCATCCCCTGTATACATCCAGGGATTCCCATGGTCCCAGCTGCCGGTACCTCAGCCATACCTCATTCGTTTTCTGGTCAAAGCCTAAATATCTCTTGTCATTCAGGGCTCCCTATTCCTGTCAACCTTGCCTTTCACCTTCATAGGAACACATAGACCTTGAACTCCAGCAATCTCATTTTAAAGGCCTCCCACTTGCTCGAAGTCCCTTTTGCCTGCAAACAAACTATTCCAATCAACTCCTGCAAGCTCCTGACTAATTCCATCAAAATTCACCTTTCTCTATTTAGAACTTGAACCTGTGGACCAGTTCCTCTGCATAACTACTTACAAATTAATAGGACTGGTCCCAAATTGCTCCCTCAATATCACCTCCATCACCTGTCCTGCCCTATTCACCATGAGTAGACAAAGTTTTGTCCCTTCCTGAATAGGATCCTCTATATACTGCTTGAGGAAACTTTCATGAATGCATCTAACAAATTCATTTGCTCGCTTGAACCTGTTTCACTCTTTCATAAGTTTATGGCTGATATGTCTATGCTTTGAGTTCCCATCTACCCAGTGTAACCTTAAATTCTTGTTATGCAAGGGAATAAATCTACCTGTGACTTAAAAATATCCAGTGTCCTCACCTCTCCCACTTTCTGGGACGGACAATTCTAAATTTACACAGCAAAAAAATAATTCTCTTCATCTCTGTCCAAAAAGTGTGATCCCTCACTAATATTATAAACATGGTCCCTAATTCTGAACTCACTCACAAGAAGAAACATCCATTCCACATTCACTGTGTCAAGATCATGAAGAGCCTTTATACAGTTTGATCAGATCACTCTTAACCTGTCTAAACTCCAGCAGAAATAAACCCAGTCTGAGCACCTATCCCGATTGCACAAGCCACTCATTCAAAGGCTTCATCGAGTAAACCTCCTCTGAACTGTCTTCAATGCATTTACGTCCTTTTTCAAAATAAGGGACTGTCGAAATGAATTATACGATCAGGTTTAAATAGACATTATTATACCGTAGTAATAGAAGAACAGCAGGTTTCAATTAATGAACCTTGTACCAAGTCAACCTTATGCATCCTCGAGGTCAGTGTCAGCAGGAGTCTACAAATAGCAGTTAGTGCCATCAAGTCATTCCAGATAGGCCTTGGGGGCAGAAGAGGTTTCGAGACAGGGAGGTGATGGTCACTGACAAAGGATGGGGCAAAACATTGACAGACTAAATGATCTCTGACTGAGTGAAGTCTAAAGAATCTTGGGAAATTCAAAGAATTTGCATTAATGCATCGACAACCAAATTAGCAACCTCTTTTAAGTCTGTGGGATGGAGACAGAAGCTGATGGGACCTATCATCAGTTTGCTGAGTCCAGCCTCCTTAGCGACTGTAATTACATTGTGTTCATCCCTCCCTCCCACTTCCTGACTTACAGTTGGGTTGACACTGAGGAGCACATACAGTATTCTCTCGGGAGATGCTTGTTCATGCATGGGTGAATGCGATTGGTTGAAGTGTTTCAATCATGCATCTTCTTTCCATGTTTGCTCAGTTTCACTGGATGTTGAGATTTGAAGGGATAGAGTGGGGGTGGGAGAGAAAGTCTGAGGGTGAGAGAGAGATTGTGACCTGGAGAGGAGAGAGATTGATGTCCAGTCTGATGGTGGTTGGGGCTGGTGGAGGTGGTGCAGAGAATGGTGGTGATGTTCAGATTCAGAGAGGAGGGGAGAGGGTGAGGGAGATTGGGATGATGATGCAGACAAGCTGGAACTGTGCACGTGCTCAGTTCTGAGTCAGCATGCAGACACAGTTGGCCTGAAGTTTCAATGTCAGCAAAACAGTGTCTTACCACTATTACTGAAATGCTTTTTATATCTTCTATAGTGAAGATAGAAGCAAAGTACTTATTCATTTAATTCACCATTTCCCTAACATCTATGGATGAAGGGTTTATGCCTGAAATATCGATTCTCCTGCTCCTTGGATGCTGTCTGACCTGATGTGCTTTTCCAGCTCTGCACTTTTTGCCCCTTCTCACCTCCCAATAACTCCATACTCTCACTCCCCAGAGGAGTGACACTCACATTACATACATGTTTTGTTTTTAAATACCCATGGAAACTTTTGCTTTCTTGTTTTTAAGATTTTGAGTTGGGTTCTGAGATTCCAATTTCCTCCTTCTAATTAATCTTTTTCTCTGCCATACTTTATTTTCTAATCAATCATCTGACCTGCCACCTATCTTTGCAATATCCTCAAGTTGGACGGTTTCTTCAACTTTTCCAATCAACCACAGAAAGAGCGTCCTTCCTTTACAGTGTCTTGTTTCAGTCAGAATAGACTTATTCTGAATATTCTGAGGTATCCTCTTAAATCTTTGCTATCGCTGTCTCTACTGATCTCTCTCCGAGCCAGTTATGCCATTCACTTCAGCTGGCTTAGTTTACAAGCCTGCAGAGTGGACCTTGTTTAAGTTTGAAATACTTACCTCAGAGTCAATCTTATTCCATTCAAATTGGATGTAGAATTGAATTATATTGTGATGGCTGCTACGTAGGAGAGCCTTTACACTGAGATTGTTTCATAAATCCTGTCACATTACACAGTATCAATAAGATGATAATAACATAACCTTCTGTCTGGTTGCTTCAGAACACGCAGCTCTGAGATACTTTCTCGAATGTCATCAATAACCTCTCGTCCACGTTACTGCTGCCAACCTGATTTACACAGTCTTTGTGTAGATTCAAGTCAGCAATGATGATTGCCATCTCACTATCACAAGCAGCCAATATCTCTTCTTGTCTAACATCAGGGGGCCTATCGATCAGCCCCTTGAGTGGCTGCTTTCCCCTAACTGTCCTCATGCTGTATTTATTTACATCAATGTGTTCTATGGATTTGTTTAAGTTGACACAAAAGCTGCCCACTTTCAGATTATTTTGATTTGTTTAAATACAAACATATTGGACAGGCTCATATGAACAGAAACCATTTATATTTGTCTCTTGGGAAAACGGTCTGTCTTTATGTTGCCCATCAAAAGAAGCCAAAGCCTTTTCAACAGGGCAAGTCAGAGGGATTTAATTGCATGCACATTTCCAGAACAAAAACTTTCATGTCTGGAAACTGAGATGTCTGAGTTGATATTACTCAGCAAATGAATATTAAAATATCTGTAATTAGAATGCGTGGGTGGTGGTGTTTTCTGGTCAGTTCGGTTTAGAAGTTGGTTCTAACAGTCAAGGTGTTTGACAGGTCAGATGAGGGGAGGGTAGGGGGTGGGGTTGAAATCGGATGATCCGTGATGTATGTTTATAATTTCAACTGACAGGGTTCAGAGGGTCTGGAGGTTTGTGGGGCTGGATCTGGAGGTTAGCTTACTCACTCTGTCACAGGGTATTCAGAAGGTAATGTGTGGGTTTGGATAGTAATCACATGGACAAAGGAACAGAATGATAGATGGGAAAGGGGACTCAGCGTGTGTGATGGTGCTATCAGGTGTTTAGTTACCCAAGAGGTGGTTGAAGCCAAGATTTAGCAAACAGCTACCAGGAAACTAAAGAGAACTTTGCAATGTCTGTGACTGAAACTCACTGTAGAAGGCGGCACGGTGGCACAGTGGTTAGCACTGCTGCCTCACAGCGCCTGAGACCTGAGTTCAATTCCCGACTCAGACGACTGACTGTGTGGAGTTTGCACGTTCTCCCCGTGTCTGCGTGGGTTTCCTCTGGGTGTTCCGGTTTCCTCCCAAAGTCCAAAGATGTGCAGGTCAGCTGAATTGGCCATGCTAAATTGCCCGTAGTGTTAGGTAAGGGGTAAATGTAGGGGTATGGGTGGGTTACGCTTCGGCAGGTCGGTGTGGGCTTGTTGGGCCGAAGGGCCTGTTTCCACACTGTAAGTAATATAATCTAATCAATCTAATCTAATCAAAAAAAAGGCAGAGGATTGCTTTGAAATGTCTAATTAAACCAAGGTAGGATATCACAGGCAGGGGAGCTGGGTTTTCAGCCTTGGGTGTTCTTGATGGTCAGGGAGAAGGATTGACAGAGGCTCGTGGGAATTTGAAGCGTGCAAGTCATATCATCAGGATTTCCGTATTTATCTTACTTATATATCTAATCTTTAGTGATCCTATCACCATGATAGCTCCAAAATATCCCATATCACTTCCATCTGTGTTTCAAATGTCAGCACAGAGAAAATATTCACTGTCCTGTGTCCTCAGCAAGATTTTATTGCTCACTGTACTAAGTATTTATTGTTGAAATAAAACAAATTCTAGAAACAGGTGCATTGTTCATTGCAGTTTTATTATGTTCAGAGGCAAGGGCAGACTAAACTCAATGATGAAATGTTCTTGCAATCAATTTATTTTGTTTGTTTGCCTTGTTCTAAACCAATGGAAATGCATTATTTTCAATTGTAGCTTGATTTGGCTTGGTAGCTGGGCTTTAATTGCAAAACCCTCATATTAATTCCCAAAATTTACACAGGCTTTAACTGCTTAAACTGCAGCCATTTGAGTAGGATCTGGTCCTTGTACAAAACTTGAACATGAAAATCAGTCCTGAGCCACCAGAACAGAGCTAGTGGGAGGTTCTGTCATCCAGAGGAGACCTTAAATTGCCATGAAAGCTGAACATTGAACTCAAAATGTTAACTCTGTCTGTCTGTCTGTCTGTCTCTCTTTCCACAGACGCTGCAAACTTGCTGCATTCCCTCAGCACTTACTCTTTTTCCTTGTTTTAAATTCTCTCCCACCTGCACTCTCAAATGTCTTTATTGATTAATGTATCAGCCATGGATTACTTGCAAACAGTGTCCCATAAGACACAGATATGAACGGCTTTATCTTCAGATCTGACTAAAGGCAAAAGCTGTGGATATTGGAAATCAAAACAAACATCGAAAATGCTGGAGAAACTCAGCAGGTCTGACAGCATTCGTAGAAAGAGAAACAGAGTTCTGAGGAACAGTCACACTAGACTCAGTGTTAACTCTGTTTCTCTGTCACAGATGTGACCAGAGCCTCTGATTTTCTCAGGCATGTTTTGAATTTGGTTCTTTCAGGTCTCCAGTTCCATCTGCAGTTCTTTGTTTTCCTTTCTATTTGCAATATATTATAAAATATTTCAAAACACAAAATAAAGTCCCATTTCCTATTCAAAAACTGCAGTCATTGCAAAAACAAAAAAAACTCAGCAGGTCTGGCAGCATCTGTGGAGAGAAATCAGAAGTTAATGTTTTGGGTCCAGTGATCCTTGCTCAGAACAAAATCTGTCAATGATTTTACTTACAAACGAGCACAATATAACAAATAACCATTAATATTCCAGGAGGCATATTCCACCTTTAATTCATGATTCCAGAAAGACATACCTAGATAATTATTAAGTGCATTCAAATAATTAGGACAAAACATATTTGTCATTAGTTCGAAGTCCGATACATTTTACACACACACATATTTTACATCGGGTCTTTTGTAGCATCTCCCAGTTGAGGCGACCTGCAAATGCATCCAAGCTGTCACTGATGCCTCTTTCTCCAGATTACACTTGTTTTACATCATTCACCCATAACAAGGAGAGCCAAGCAACCTGGGCAGTGGGATTCTCTGCCATCACTTCCTTCCCCCAGCTGTAGGGTGTCATAGCCTGTACCCATATTGCTTTCAGACTGCCCTATCACAAACCTGCAGAGCTGGAGAGTGGAAGGTTTTATCACTTCCACAATGTTTAACTTATATGGAACCATCGATGCCAGAGTTTGGAGGATTATTTCAGACTGTCTTGGAGCTGCCATGATGTTGATGTAGAAGACAAGTCCCGAGTTCCTGCCTCCTTCCAAAGACGTTGGGCCACAGAAGAAGAGCTGCAGGGAATTCAGTGAAAAATTCTCTAAATTTGGTTCATAACATGTTTTTCTTTTCTTGTTATTCTTTCTTGGGATGTGGTTTTTTTGGTAAGGCTGCCATTTGTTTTCCATCCATTATTACCTTTGAACTGAGTGTCTTACTTGACTATTTCAGATGTCAGTTAAGAGCCAACGTAATTGCCATGGATCTGGAGTTTCACTAATAAACCTGTAATCTGAGAATCAACAATGGTTATATGGTCATCATAGGCTAGTCTTTAAATCCAGATTTTATTGAATTCATATTTCACCATCAGCTGTGGTAGTATTCAACACCATGACTTCCAGAACAGTAGGTTAGTGCTCAGGATGACCACATGACAATAATGCCATAAGAAACAGGAACAGGAGTAGGTCCTTAAGCTCTTGATCCTGCTCCACCATTCAATAGGATCGTGATTGATCCAACATTCCTCACTTTCACCTTCCTGTGCTTTCCCTGGAAGCCTTGATTCCCTGGCTGATCAAGAATCTATCCATCTCAGCCTTAAATATACACAAGGACTCTGCCCCCACGGGGGGCACTGTGACAAGGACTTCCAAAGACTCAAAGATAAGAAATTCATCCTCGTTTCAGTCTGAAACTGGCACCCCTTGATTCTGAGACCATGCTTTCTGGTCCTAGATTCCCCTATGACAAGAAACCTCCTCTCAGCATTTTCCCTGTAAAATCCCTTAAGAATCTCATATTTTTCAGTTAGATCATTCTTCTAAGTTCCAGTGAGTAGAGTCTCAACCTATTTAGCATTTGCTATTTCGACAATCCCTGCTCTCTAGGGATTTGCCTTGTAGACATTCTCTCAACTGCCTCCAATGAAATTTCCCCAAACAAAGCGACCAAAACTGCTCACATTAGTCGGGACTGATAAAGTTTATAAAAGAATGATGGGTATGGATAGAGTTAATGCTAGTTGTCTTTTCCCAAGGGTGGGCACTTCAAGACTAGGGGGCACATTTTTAAAGTGAGAGGAAAGAGATTTTAAAAAGATGAGGAACTTTCTTTATGCATAGAGTGGTTCGCATGTGGAATGAACTTCCTAAGAAACGGGAGGGTGTGGGTACAATTATAAGGTTTAGAAGACATTTGGATATACATGAGTGGGAAAGGGTGGTACGGCTATGGGCCAGGAGCCGGCAGGCGGAACTAGTTTAGTTTGGGATAATTTTCAGCTACGCTTTGTTGGACCGGAGGGTCTGTTTCAGTGTTGTATGACTCTATGTGGTCTCACCAGTAAGTCTTCCCTACTCTTACACTCCAATCTCCTTGAAATAAGGGTCTATGAATGTTATCAAGATTCTAATGCGACCCTAAGGCAATGGCAAGATGAAGATACAACACTGCCTATGCTTCCACCAGGGCCACAGTTGAACAATCATAACTCAACCACTTCAAGATGAGTTGGAAGCTCCAGTGGGGCATTGCAGTATAGATCAGAAATGGTGCACTATGCCTTTCTCAAGTGCAGTTGACAAACAGGGTGTGGACTGTCGGCAGAGGAAATAGGGGATCAGCAGTAATCTTCTGAGAGTGAAGATAAAGGCAAGGACATTGAACAGGGTGAACATACATGACAGCAGACATACCTACATTAGAGGGTAATGCACTGTCAAAGACAAGAAAACAGAAAGAACTGAATTGCAACACATGTCTAGGATGAATAAACTGGTATTGACTTCCTCATGTATAATTGTTTTTGGTTATATGGTAGCAACCATGGTTCGGGCAAAATATATGTGGACCAAATTATTTTTGTAATCATCCAACATTCCTGTTGTTGAGTAAATGTATTCTTAATCATATTAATGTATGCTTGGTGAAGGTAAAGGTAAGGTGCACATAGTCTGAGTAGACCGTGGGTTGTTCTCATTACAGAGAGATGTGTATGCTCAGTTTGTATTGTCTAGTATCTACACATCATAGACCCTTCAAACTGTTGAGGAGATAGCAACAGTCAGTGAAAAAGGGACACTAACATAGCTTGCTGCTAAAGTTCGGTGGTTTTATAGCCTGCAGTCAAAATATGTAACTCAGTGTAATGTCATCTCTCACAATAATAAGTTAAGAGCATTCCTGAGGCATTTTATAATAATGATCCCAGGAATGAAAGGCTTGTCACATGAGGAGCGGTTGAGGACTCTGTGTCTGGACGCAATGGAGTTCAGAAGAGTGAGGGAGATCTGATTGAAACTTACAGAATGCTGAGACCCCGTGGTAGACTGGATATGGACAGGTGTGTCCACAAGCAGGAGAGATGAGAACCAGAGGACATAAGGACATAGCCTCAAAATGAAAAGGTGATGCTTTAAAGCTGAGAGAAGCTGTAGACTGGTAAGCCTGACATTGGTGGGGGGCAAGTTGCTAGAGGGAATCCTGACGGACAGGATTTACATGTATTTGGAAAGGCAAAGGATTAGAAAGAGTCAACATGGCTTTGTGTGTGGGAAATCATGTCTTCCTAACTTGGCTGACTTTGTTCAGAGAAGTAACAAAGAGGATTGGTGAGGGCAGAGCGGTAGACGCAATCTATGTGGACTTCAGTAAGGTGTTCTACGGTATCCCCACGGTAGACTGGATAGCAAGGTTAGATCACATGGAGTACAAGCAGAACTAGCCACTTGGATACAGAACTGACTTTGAAAGTCAAAGACAGAGGGCGGTGGCGGAGAGTTGCTTTTCAGACTCGAGGCCTGTGACAGTGGTGTGCCACAAGGATCGGTGCTGGGTGCACTGCTTTTCATCATTTATATAATGATTTGGATGTGAACATAGGGGATACAGTTAGTAAGTTTACAGATGACACCAAAACTAGAGGTGTAATGGATGGCAAAAAAAGTTATCTCAGAGTACAACAGGATCTTGATGAGATGGGCCAATGGGCTGAGGAGTGGTGCATGTATGGAATGAGCTGCCAGAGGAAGTGGTGGAGGCTGGTACAAATACAGCATTTAAAGGGCATCGGATTGGTATATGACGAGGAAAGGTGCAGAGGGATTTGGGCCAAGTGCGGCAATTGAGTCAAGATTAGGTGAGGAGAACTGATCGGCATGGATGAGTTGGATTGATGGGACTGTTTCTGTGTTGTACATCTCTATAACCCCCTCCACCCAGTACACTCCTCCCTATCTCTGTAACTTCATCCAGCCCTGACACCTTCCCTATTTCCAGAACCTCCTCCACCCCCTACACCCCACCCTATCTCTGAAACCTCCTCCTGTCCCAATAACGCTCTCTTAGCTGTAACATCAATGCTCATTATCACTCCATGATGTCATCCCTCCTGTGATCCCAGCCTCTTGACCATCCCCTAATTCCATCACTCCACCGGCCTTCAGCTGCTTGGGCCCTCCATGTTATCATCTCATAAGACTTTGAGCAATTTGCATTTCCCTTCTCTGATGAATCCTGTCCATTTTTTCCTGGAAACAATGTTATACCTGTTGTGGATTTACTAGAGTAATTCAGGAAGAGTCCCTCAACAGCACCTTGTAAACCCAACATCAATATCATCTTGAAGACAAGGCCAGCAATATGACGTAACACTACTCCTTCTGCAGTTACTCTCCACTTCACCCTTAATCCCAATTTTGAAATTAATCATCCTTCCTTCAGTTTTTCTGGGACAGAATCCTGGAACTCTCTCCCATGTGACTTTGCATTTGTGGTCAGGGTTCTTAAAACACAAGGACAGTGGGTTTAAAGAGGAGAGTTCCTTATCATTAATGCCGGAGAGATTAGGGGGATGGGTAACAAGGCTGTCCCAGTCAGTGATGCCCACTTCATGTGAATCCACAAACAAGTCTGTCATTGCGATGTTGCCATGGGAATGCACATTACATTCCTGTTCTGAGGGATACACAGGAACAGTAGGAAATGAGACTTGGTCGAATCAGTCAAAGAGCCAAGATGTTTCCCATCAGTGTCCCAGCGAGATGTGGACAGTTACAAGAGGAGTCAGGGTGAAACAATACCTGCTGGAGTGTGATGACCTTCATTGTTCAGCTCTCTGAACATTGGAGTTGGGAGGGCGTGCTGAGGTTGGACAGGAAGTTGGTAAGGGCAGTTCTGGAAGACTGTGTCCTGTTCTGCTCACGCTGCTGTAGGAAGGATATTATTAAACTGGGGATGGTTCAGAAAAGATTTACCAGGATATTGCCAGGAGTGCAGGGTTTGAGATATAAAAATAGACTGGAGATGCTGGTGATATTTTACAAAGAACATTACAGCACAGGAACAGGCCCTTCAACACTCCAAGCCTGCACTGACACATTTTGCCTTCCATATGAAAACTGTCTTCACTTACAGGATCCGTATTCCCCTGTTCCCTTCATATTCATGCCTGCTGCTGGATGATTCTTGAAAACTACAATTGTATCTGCTTCCACTGTCTGTTCTGGCAGCGTGTTCCATGAACTCGCCACCCTTTCCATGATAAACATGCTTCACATATCTCTTTTAAACACCCCCCTGACCCCTGCACCTTGAACCTGTGTCCCCGAGTAACTGACTCTTCCACCCTGAGAAAAGGCTTTCCACCCTATCCATGCCATTCACAATCTTATAAACTTCTATAAGGTCGCCCCTCAACCTCTTGCATTCTAGTGAAAACAAACCCAGTCTATCCAATCTTTGTTCACAGGTAAAATCCCCCATTCCAGGCAATGTCCTGGTAAACATTTTCTGTCCCCTCTCTAAAGGATCCATTTCGGAACTGTACGTGTTTTTCACTGCAGCATAGGAAATTGAGGGGTGACCTTATTGAGGTTTATAAAATCCTGACAGTGATTGATAAGGTGAATGACAAGGGTCTTTTCCCTAGTGTGGGGGAGTTCAGACTCAGGGCCATGTTTGTAAGGTCAGAGGAAAAAGATTTAAAGATTGAGGCGCAACTCTTTTTTCCCCAGAGTGGTTTGTGATGGAATGACCTTCCAGACGAAGTAATGTATGTGGGCACAGTTACAATGTTTAAAAGATGCCAGCTCTTGATGCCAGTCGTTTTTTTTCTCTATTCTGTGCTACTGAATGCCCAAATTTCTGTGACATGCATTTCCAGAGGACTAACATGGCAAGGGGGTACATGTTAAATAGGAGGACCCTGGCAAGCACAGAAGATTAGACGGATCCTGGTTTGTGTGTCAAGCCATCCGTGAAGGCAGCAGGATAGGCAGGTAAGGGAATTAAGAAGGATCAAAGCCACTGACTACATGAGCAGGGAGGTGTCATGTTGGAGCTTTACAGGATTTTGGTGAAACCTCAGCTGGAGTACTGGTGTAAGAGTCACAGTACAAACAGGTAACCACCTTCCCGTCTCCTGGTCCTCTCTTCATCCAAGGGTTACCCCTCCCACATTGTTGTGGGCTCGATGGCAGGTTCCTTCCTGAAAGAGCAGCCCGGGCAACACCGGTCCAGGAACGGCCGGAGAGAAGCACAGAGCGGGCAAGGAAATGACTGGATCCAGGCAGGCAGACAGGAGCAAGAGGAGCCCGGACTCCGAGAGAGAAACAACGGAACATTGGCTGGGTTTCATCCAGAGGAGGGCGGGAGGAGTTACTGAGAGAGACAGAGAGAGAGGGACACGTGTTAGTGAGAGAGGGAGGAGAGGGAGAGGGAGGAGAGGTGTGACTGAGGGAGAGAGGTGAGTTAGTGGAGGAGAGGGATTACAAAAGGAGAGGGGTTATAGAGGGAGCGGGGTTACAAAGGGGTAATGGAGAGAGGGAGAGGTGTTAAAGTGGGAGAGGAATTCCAGAGGGAGAGCAGTTCGGGGGGAGAGGGAGTGAAAGTCAGAGTCATTCGTTGAATGTTGGGGAAACAAGGGAAGACAAGGGTCTAACAAGGACAGGGGACTGGCTCGTGCGACATCTCCAGCAATTTGAATCACCCCTTCCCCAAGGCCTGGTGGAGGCAGTGCTGCCCAGCACAGAGAGCATCCATTCTGCATTTGCCTATCGCTTATAGGCTGGGGACACTGCCCTCTAGAAAGTGCCATGCCCAAGCTGAGCCAGCGTTGTGCCCACTGGTCGTTCCTCAGATCAGCGTTGTGAGTGTTCAGTGTGGTCTTGTTGTGCCAATGGCTGCTGGTCCAGAGAGGAGGGGGCCGGCTGACCCTCAGGCTGGTGAAACCAGGCGCCAGTCCAATGCAGGAACACCTCCTGCTGGTCGAGGAGAACTCCACCTGCTGGCAGATCATCCAGGGGGACAGGCAGGAGTTGGAAAGGGCCCTCCTCAACTCTATTATGTCTCCCTCAAGCACAAAGCCGTCACTGAGGGACATTATCTGAACATGACCCGAAATTGCAGATCATTTGTGAGGGCCCGCAGGTATATCACTGGCCCCCTGAGCCCTCAGGAGGAACACTTCCCCTTGGCTTACTCCATGGTCATCCACCAGAGCATTGAGATGTTCAAAAGGCTTCTCCGGAGCATTTATGCCCCACAGAATGTCTACTGTATCCACGTGGACCGCAAATCCCCGAGTCCATTTCATGCGGCAGTTCGGGCCATCGCTTCGTGTTTCCACAATATCTTTGTCGCAGCCAAGCTGGAGTGGGTCACCTATGCTGGCTGGAGCAGAGTTCAGGCGGATCTCAACTGCATGAAGGAGCTGCTGGAGAGCCCTGTCCCCTGGAGGTACTTCATCAATGTGTGTGGCCAAGACGTCCCCCTGAAGACCAACCGGGAGATAGTCCGCAGCCTCAGAGCTCTGAACGGCTCCAACGTGATTGAGTCGGATCCTGCGCCAAGGTTCAAAAAGGTAACCGCCTTCCTGTCTGCTGGGCCTCTCTTCATCCAAGTGTTTTCCACCCTCCCTCCCTCCATCATCTCTTTCTCCCCTCCAGTCCTTCACTCCTGCCTGTACAAAGAGAGACAGGGTTGTTAAAACTGTTCAGTTGCATGGAGGGAGGTTCAGAATGTACAAAGGAATATAGAGGAGTTGGAGAGTTGAGCTGCAAACAGAGTAGAAGGGCAATTGACGTTTCAGGTCGGAAACTTTCATCCGAACCCGGGGAGGGGAAGGGGCTGCAGAATAAATGGGGGTGTGGGGCTGGGGAAAGGGGGTGGGATGGCGATTGGTGGATGCAGGGAGGAGGTGACTGTGATTGGACAGTGGGTGGGGTGGAGCAGATGGGTGGAAAGGAAGATGGTCAGGTGAAAGAGATGGGGTGGAAAGAAAGGGCTGGGCCTGGGAAAAGGAGGGATATAGACTGATTACGAGAGTATACAGGAATGTAGGTAGGTTAAGAGTTAGGAGAAAGTGAGGACTACCGATGCTGGAGAACACATCAAGAGTGTGGCACTGGAAAAGCACAGTGGGTCAGGCAGCATTTGAAGAGCAGAAAAATCAATGTTTCGGACATAAGCCCTTGATCAGGAATGAGGCTTGTGGACCAGGGTGCCGAGAGATAAGTGGGATGGGTGTGGAAGGTAGCTGGGAAAATGATGGATCGATGAAGGGATTTGGAGGGGGGGGGGGCGGGGCAGGCGGGGGTGCGGAAGGTCGAGTGGACAGGTGAAGGAAGATGGACCGGTCAGGAGGGTGGTGTTGAGTTGGAGGCTTGGGACTGCAATAAGTTGGGGTGGGGAAATGAGGAAACTCGTGAAATCGACATTGATCCGTCTGGTTGCTGGGTTCCAAGGTGGAATATCCAGGCGTCAGCTGGTAAGGGTTTGGTGATGGAGGAGGCCCAGGACCTGCATGCCCTTGGTGGGAGGGGGAGTTAAAGTGTTCAACCACGGGCCGGCGGGGTTGGTTGGTGTGGGTGTTCCAGAGATGTTCTCTGAAACAATGCGCAAGTAAGAGTTCTGTCTCCCCGATGTAGAGGAGACCACATCGGGTGCAATGGATGCAGTAGATGACATTGGTGGAGGTACAAGTATATTTCTGTCAGAGGTGGAAGGATCCTTTGAAACCTTGGACGGAGGTGAGGGGGGAGGTGTGGGTGCAGGTTTTCAGAGGCCAGGGAAGGTGCCAGGAGGAGAGGGTAGGTTGGTGGGGGGTGTGGATCTGACAAGGGAGTTGTAAGGGGAATGGTCTCATCGAAAGCAGATGGAGTGCAGAGGGAAGTATGTCCCTAATGGTGTTTGTTAGTGGCAGAAGTGTTGGAGGATAATGCAATGTATCCGGATGTTGGTGGGGTAGAAGGTGAGAACCAAGGGGTTCTGTCCCTGTTGAGTTGGGAGGGGTGTGGTTGAAGGGTGAAGGTACAGGAAATGGAGCAGATGCAGTGGAGGGCATTGTCAACCACGTGGGAGAGGAAATTGTAGTTTTTGAGGTAGGACGCCATCTGGGATGTTCTGTGATGGAATTGGTCCTCCTGGGAACAGATGCAGCAGAGGCAGAGAAATTGGGAATAAGGGATAGTGTTTTTACAGGTGCAGGGTGGGAGGAGGTGTATTCCAGGTAGCTGTGGGAGTTGGTGGGTTTGTAGTAGATGTCCGCGATTAGTCGGTTGCCAGAGATGGAGATGGAGAGGTCCAGGAAGAGGAAGGAGGTGTCCGAGATTGTCCGGGTGAATTTGAGGTCAGGTCGGAAGGTGTTGATAGAATTAATGAACTTTTCAACCACCTCATGCAAATACAAGGTAGTGCCAATCCAGGCATCAATGTAGTGGAGGAATACGTGGGGAATGGTGCCGATGGATGAAGAGGCAGGCATCGTTGGGGCCCATGTGGGTGCTCATAGCTACCCCTTAAGAGTTAAGAGTGAACAAAAGAATGTAAGTTTGGTTCAGAGCATGTAAAGGATTGTTCTTAGGTTGATAGTGAAATAGTCTCACAAACTTGACTGAGTTTTTTGAAGAAGTAACATAGAGGATTGATGAGGGCAGAGCGGTAGATGTGATCTATATGGACTTCAGTAAGGTATTCAACAAGCTTCCCCTTGGAAGACTGATTAGCAAGGTTAGATCTCATGGAATACAGGGAGAACTAGCCATTTGGATACAGAAATGGCTCAAAAGGTAGAAGACAGAGAGTGGTAGTGGAGGGTTGTTTTTCGGACTGGAGGCCTGTGACCAGTGGAGTGCCACAAGGATCGGTGCTGGGCCCTCTACTTTTTGTCATTTATATAAATGATTTGGATGCGAACATAAGAGGAACAGTTAGTAAGTTTGCAGATGACACCAAAATTGAAGATGTAGTGGACAGCAAAGAGGGTTACCTCAGATTACAACAAGATGTGGACCAGATGGGGCAATGGGCTGAGAAGTGGCAGATGGAGTTGAATTCAGGTAAATGCGAGGTGCTGCATTTTGGAAAAGCAAATCTTAGCAGGACTTATACACTTAATGGTAAGGTCCTCGGGAGTGTTGCTGAACAAAGAGACCTTGGAGTGCAGATTCATAGCTTCTTGAAAGTGGAGTCGCAGGTAGATAGGACAGTGAAGGCAGCATTTGGTATACGCTCCTTTATTGATCAGAGTATGGAGTACAGGAGTTGGGAGGTCATGTTGCGGCTGTACAGGACATTGGTTAGGCCACTGTTGTAATGTTGCATGCAATTCTGGTCTCCTTCCTATTGAAAAGATGTTGTGAAACTTGAAAGGATTCCAAAATGATTTACAAGGATGTTGCCAGGGTTGGAGGGTTTGAGCTTTCGGGAGAGGCTGAACAGGCTGAGGCTGTTTTCCCTGGAGCGTCGGAGGCTTGAGGGGTGACCTTATAGAGGTTTACAAAATTATGAGGGGTATGGATAGGATAAATAGACAAAGTCTTTTCCCTGGAGTCGGGCAGTCCAGAATTAGAGGGCATAGGTTTCGGGTGAGAGGGAAAAGATATAAAAGAGACCTGAGGGGCAACATTTTCATGGAGAGTGTGGTACGCGTATGGAATGACCTGCCAGAGGATGTGGTGGAGGCTGGTACAATTACAACATTTAAGAGGCATTTGGATGTCTTCAATAATTTCAGTCCAAGACAAGATCTGAAGCAGCAGTATCGTCTGATATACTCTTGCAAGAATGGTGTCCACAAGGTAGGCACACCCAGTACACAACCTTGATACACTACTCTAAACCCAGCATCCATTCCTCTTGTTTATCTCTTGCCTTATCAGGCCTTGTGCGTATCAGTACAGGTTTTGCTTGGCCATTTCCACATCCCTCTGTGGTCTATTGTTAGAGTATATCCTCCTTCACTGCCATCTGCTTCCTTGCCTGCTAAAGCAACATTTCCTCTCATTCTTCGTCCACACTGAGCCTTATGACCTTGATTGTGGTTTCTGTTTTTGCAGAAGCGGGAAACAGATGCTTATAACTGTGTGTACAAGCCTATCTAGCTTAACCTACACTCCCCTTCCTCTTTCATGATTTAGCTTTGTGATTTTCACAGACAACATTTCTAATTGTTCCTCACAATTTATATATTCCATCACCAGGAAGAAAGGAAACAGACAGTCCTGTTTATTTATATTTTATTAAACAATTCACAGTTTATACAAACAATTACATTTACAGCTGTATACAGAGAAACAGCAATTTTACAAGGGAGGGGAATGACAAAGCCAAACCCCAAACCCTGACATTCAACCGGTTTTCAGGGAAATGAGGACAAACCTCAAATCCCAGTTTCAATCATTACAAACAGTAACAATGACATTCATACATATAAGACAGTCCACTTGTGTAAGAAACAGTGCATACAATACAGACCCCACCAAAAACAGCAAGCCTCTCCCCCCCCACCCCAATCCTTCCCACCTTCTGGCCGCTCTAAGACAGCCCGCCCCTACGCACCTTCCGGCTCTTGGTCCACCCTGACACACCTTTTGACCACCTCTAGGACAACACACCCCGTTACCCGCCCAGGGCGACAGTGCTGAGGACGGCATCTGGCTCTCAGTCTGCCCCTAATTACCATTGGGCTCTAATCACCCCAATGCACCGTCCGGCCAGTGGACTACCCCGACACACCTTCCCGCACCTCGAGGACAGCCCATCCCCTTCCCAGGGACGACAGCGTGCAGGGTAGCCCACAAGCCTTCTGGATCTCAGGCTGCCCCTATGCGCCTTCTGGCTCTTGTCTGCTCTGAGACATCTTCTGACCACCTCTAGGACAGCCCATCCAGATTACCCCTTCTCATGATGATAATGCTCAGAATGACCTACCCACCTACTGGCTCTAGAGGCAACTGCCATCAGGGTGGCCTACCCACCCTCTGGTTCTCAGGGTGACAGCTTTCATGAACGTCCCAGCTCAAAGTAAGAACTGCCAGACCCAGGGACACACAAGACACACAAGACGGTCTATCCAACACCTAGCTCTTGGGGAGACTGTCATCAGGGTGGCCTACCCACTCTCCGGCTTTCGGGACAGCCTACCAACCTTCAGGTTCACAGGATGGCCTACCTGCCCTCCAGCTCTCGGGGTGACAGCTTTCAGGATGACCCATGAGCCTCCCAGCTCACAGTAAGACCTACCAGACCCAGGGACATTCAAGACAGTGCTGGTGATAAGCCCAACAAACCATATGACAGTTAATTACCAACAAACAGAGTCCTTTCTAGTTCAGAGTCCATTAGTACAGACATTTTTCTTCAAAATGTAGAGTCCATTTCCAGGCCTGAGGGGTGGAGAGAGTGCCATACAAGGCCTTGATCAGACCACATCAGAATCAGTCTGTATATTTTTATCTCATTTAAAACATAAAATAATTACATTGACAGCAAGTTTCACCTGCCTTTTTCTTGGGATGAAGGGTTCATCTTATGAAGGAAGGTTGAACAAGTTGGCTTTTACATATTGAAGTTTGGAAATCTGAGAGATCTTTTTGAAATGTATAAATTTCTCTGAGGGGACATGAAAAGGTGGTTGATTGGACATTGCTTTCTCTTGTAGGTTTGACAAGATGTTCTGTAGAACAAGATATTGTCAGAGTCCTACAGCACTGAAACATACCCTTTTGTCCAACTCATCCTGCCAACCAGGTATCCTAATTGGAACTAGTCCCATTATCCTGTGTTTGGTCCATATCCCTCTAAACTTGTCCTATTTATGTTGTCTGTTAAATCTTGTAATTGTACCCACTACAATTCTTTTTGTCAATTTGCTCCGTATTTGCACTACCCTCAGGTCTCACCTTAAACCTATGCCCTCTGGGTTTGGACTCCCCCATCCTGGGGCTATTCGCTTTTATTGATTTTCCCCCACAATTTTATAAACCTCAATATGGTCAACCTTCACCCTCCAATACTCCAGTGAGAAAAGTCCTAGCCTATCTAGCCTCTCCTTATAACTAAAACCCTGCAGTCCTGGCAACATCTTTCTAAATCTATTCTGCATCCTTTGCAGTTTAACAACACCCTTCCAATAGCAGGGCGATCACAAATTTACCCAGTACTCCAAAAGTGACCTCACCAATGCCTTGCAGAATTATTTTCCCCTCAGAGGGCTGTTGCACTGTTTAAATCTCTTCTGTACAAAGTTGTAAAGGCTGAGTTGATGAAGTTATGAAAATGTGAAGTTGTTCATTTGGAAGGGCAATCAAAAGAATAGAATATTATTTAAATGGAGAAAGCTTCAGAAAGCTGTAATGCAAAGGGATTTGGGGGAACTACTGAATGAAACATGGAAAGCTTGCACACGGGGGTAGCAGGTAGTTGGGAAGACTAATGGAATATTGGATGAAAACAGAAATTTCTGGAGAGACTCAGCAGGTCGGGTAGCATTCGTGGAGAGAAAACAGAGTCAATGTTTTGAGTCTGGTGACCTTTCTTCAGAACTGAAGTGGAATGTTTGCCCTTATTTGAAGAGGGTTGGAGTGTAAAAGTCAGGAAGTCTTACTGCAACTGTGCAAGGTGCTTGTGAGAGCACATCCAGAGTACTGTGAGCACTTCTGGTCACCTTATTTAAGAAAACATGTTGTTTCATTGGAAGAAGTTAAGAGAATGTTTAGAGGGCTGGCCCCCATTATGGAGGGATTGTTTTAAAAACAAAAGGCTAAACAGGATTCTACTCACTGGAGTTTAGAAGAATGAGAGGTGACCTCATTGAAATGGACAGGATTAAGGGGCTTGACAGGATAAATGCTGAAAGGATGTTTCTCCTCATGGGAGAGTCCAGGACCAGGGTGGGGGTATTGTCTCAGAATAAAGGGGCACCAGTTTAAGACTGAGATGGGGTGGAATTTCCTCTCTCAGAAGGTTGTGCATCTTTGGAATTCCTTGCCACAGAGAGCTGTCCTTGTATATATTTAAGGCTAAGATGCTCAGATTCTTGGTCAGTGGGGAATTAAGGGTTATGGGGATAGGGCAAGAACATGGATGTGAGGAATGTTGAATCAGCCACGATCCTAGTGGAGCTGGCTTGAAGGACCAAATGGCCAACTCCTGTCCCGACTTGTTAATGGTCGAACATTTACTGATGAACCTGTTCAAAGATGTTATCGCACAACTCTGGAGCAGAAGCGACTTGAACCTGGGTCTCCGAGGCTCACACCGCATGGATCCTAGTTTACTTTATATCATGCACTTGACATTGATGCTGGTAGTTATGGCTGCAATTCGCACCAACCTGCCTTAGATCAAATTAATGAAGTGAAGCCAGTGTAGGTTTTCAAAAGTAAGTCTCCAACCTCGCATCATGCATTGATGAAGCAGCTGAGAATTTGAATGCAGAGAATGTTGTCTGAACTGGATTCAATGAAGTGTTTCACTAGACACTAGATAAAAACGGCTGGACAACAAAATTGACAACACAAGCCACAATTCATAGATCTTGTTTTGGATGATAGGTTGGTAGGTGGGAATGATCCACACAGCTGAGACATATAAACATCAAGACCTGGAGCAGGAGAAGATGATTTGGCCCTACATGACGCCCACCATACTATATGATCATGCCTAATCCTCTATCTCAATGCCATACTACCACTTTCTCCCCATGCCTTTGATGCTTTTGAAACCTATACATTTGTTAATCGCATTCTTGAATATATTCAATGACTCAAACTCCACAGCTTTCTGTGGTACAGAATTCCATAACTTCACTATCCTGTAAATTAAGAAATGTTTCCGCATCTCAGCCCTAAATAGACGACTGCTTTTATTCAATATGTCAGTGATATCAATCTTGGAGTATGTGGCACAATGCCCATATTCGGGGCAATGTCAAACATGGAGGATTGGCAAATGGTGAGGATGATGTAAATTGTCCAGAGGCACCATGGTGAACAGACAGCATCCAGTCAGAGGTGAATACAGAAGAGTGTAAGGTGATATGTTTTGGGAGAAGGATGTGAAGAGGTAATAGAAATGTAATGGCACAATCATAAAGAGTGTGCAGGGTTAGAGGGATCTGGCGATAAACATTCATCAACATTAGAAGGTGGAGGAGGCAGTAGGAGGGTAGAAAAGCAGAAGGCTTCATAAATAGAGGCATTGATGCCAATAAAGGGTTGTGTTATGCTGCATGCCGAATTGATTTAGCCCCAGTTGGATTGTTGTGGTCATTTCTGGTGACTATAAAATGATGTGAGGGCCCTCAGGACAGGGAGAAGAGGAGATTTCGCAGAATGGTGCCAGGGTTTAAGTTGGATGGCTCAGTCGGAAAGGTCAACGACGCTCCCATTGGAAGAAAGGAGATTGAGGTAAGGATTATTTAATGGGTACAGGGTGAGCACTCGGTAATGAAGACAAGGAAATATACTTCACTGTTCACCGATTGTACAAGTGCAATGGAATGCAGATGTAAGATTTTGGGTTAGAGGCATGGTGAGGATAACTGAGGAATTGAAACGTAAATGAAGCCTAAACTACATTTGTATGAGATGATGGCCAGTTCCGATGTAAGTTGGATAAAAAAAAGAGATCTGCTCCCATACATACAAGGAACAAGAGTAGAAATTGGCTTTTTTGATCCTGTTCCACCATCCACATTCCTGCATACCATCAATAATCTATCCTTCCCTTGGTAACCAAGGATCCATATCTCCCATGCATGATGCCACAAGGACCGAGGATAAAAGATACCTTTTGACACAATGTGAATAAAGTGTCTTGTGTCTTGCGGAAGGGGTGGCATGGTGGCTCAGTGGTTAGCACTGTTGCCTCACAGTGCCAAACACTTGGGTTCGATTCCAGCCTTGGGCGACTGTCTGTGTTGAGTTTGCACATTCTCCCCATGTCTGCATGGGTTTCCTCCGGGTGCTCTGATTTCCTGCCACAATCCACAAAGACGTGCAGGCCAGGTAGATTTGTCATGCTAAATTGCCCAAAGTATTCGGGTGTATTAGTCAGGGGTAAATATCGGGTAGGGTAATGCGTGTGGATGGGTAGCTCTTCAGAGGATTGGTGTGGACTTGTTGGGCAAAATGGCCTGTTTCCATACCGTAGAGAATCTAATGTGTGGTGTCCTTCACTCTGAGGGAGGAGCTTTGGATTCAAGTCCCACTCCAGGAGCTGATGGCCCAGGAAGGTGTCTTCATTGCTATTATGAGACACTCAAGGGTATGGGCCAAGTGCTGCAAAATGGGATGAGAATAGCTCGGAGCTTGTCTTTTTGACCAATGCTGACACGATGGGCTGAAGGGCAACTTATTACTTTGGTTTTCTAAACCTAAATAAGCAGAGATCACGGAGTCATAGCATCATACAGTATGGAACAGACCCTTCAGTTCAACCTGTCTGCGCTGACCAGTCATTCCAATCTGACCTAGTCCCATTTGCCAGCCTTTGGCACATATCTCTCTAACCTATTCCTGTTCATCCACATCTAGATGCCTTTTAAATATTGTCATTGTACCAGCCGCCTCCACCACCTCTTGGTAGCTCATTCCAGGCACACATCACCCACTGCGTGAAAAAGTAACCTTCAGGTTTTTCCCCTCTCACCTTAAACCTATGCTTCTAGTTTTGGACTTCCCCACCCTTGGGAAAAGACCGACATGGAAGGAATCAAAATGGGGCAAGAACAGAAAAGGAGGTCAGCTAAACAATTCTGAGCAGCAACAGAAAAATGCAGCCAAGTACGTATGTAAGCTAGCTAGCTTACTGAAACTGGCTCCAGTTAAGTGAGAAGGCAGGAAGACCAAAACAACACTCAACAGGTGTTGTAGAAGTTTAAGGTCAATGATCTAATGCTAAATACCATGTACCTAGATCAGGATCTGATTGATCAGTTGTGTTGCTAAGGCTTGAAATCAAAATGTAATTCATGAAAAGGGAACGCTGATTTGTGTGTAAAAGTGTGATTGCAACTGCCTGTTTCAGACTCTCCAGGTAAGGGTGGGCTTTGACCCGGCTGGTTGAGTCTTCTTGCATGTATGTGATAAAGGAAGCTGTGTGAGGTGTACTATCATCCGGCTGATCATTTCAACATCTATCCATGCCCCTCCTGATTTTATGAACTTCTGTAAGGATACCCCTCAGCATCTGACACTCCAGGAAAAATAGCCCCAGCCTATTCGATCTCTTACTGTAACTCAACCCCTCCAATCTCGGCAACATCCTGGTAAATCTTTTCTTCACCCTCTCAAGTTTAACAACATCCTTTCTTTCGAAGGGCGACCAGAATTGTATGCAGTATTTTAAAAGTGGCCTCACCAATGTCCTCTACAGACAATAGATCACACTTGGTAATGGCAAAGGCATATCAGAGATAGTCAAAGATACTCCTACTTATAGACAATAGGTGCTGGAGTAGGCCATTCAGCCCTTCGAGCCAGCATCACCATTCATTATAATCATGGCTGATCATCCACAATCAGTATCCTGTTCCTGCCTTATCCCCATAACCCTTGAATCCACTATCTTTCAGAGCTCTGTCCATCTCGGTTACAGCTGCAACATTACATCCCAACTCCTATACTCAATGCACTGACCAATGAAGGTAAAGGTATCAAACACATACTTCACCACCCTGTCTATCTGTAATGCACTTTC
Organism: Hemiscyllium ocellatum; assembly: GCF_020745735.1. Taxonomy (NCBI): domain Eukaryota; kingdom Metazoa; phylum Chordata; class Chondrichthyes; order Orectolobiformes; family Hemiscylliidae; genus Hemiscyllium; species Hemiscyllium ocellatum. The sequence continues at coordinate 549,788 of NW_026867469.1, read as the reverse complement.
AAAGAACTATATCCCTGTCCTTCTCTCTAAGGCAAAAGCTCTGTGTTCAAGTCCCACTCCAGGAGTTGATGACCACAGGAAAGTGTCTCCATTGCACTGGTGAGACATGAAAGGCGATGTTCCCAGTGCTGGAAAATGAGACTGGAGTAGAAGGAGCCTGTTTTGCCAGCGCAGACACAATGGGCTGAAGGATCTATTTTTCTGGTGCTCTCAACCTTTATGACCAGAGAGCACAGCTTGAAGTGTATTTTTGGAGCCAGATCCACTGGGAGAGTTTGAGGATGAGTTTTATGTTTGCTCAGCAAATGAGCATTGGGAGATAGTTTGGGAGGCAGGGATATGGGGAAATAGGCAGGTGACTGGCACGAGGCAATAGGAGTGAGAAAGGCCTGAGGGGCTGAATGGCCTTGTTCTCCACTGTAAGGTGAGTAACTGAGAGAAGGAGTGTGCATGGATCTTGCTGGAGCTGGGGGTGAGGAGACTGCAGAGGAGTTGGGGAGGGGAAAAGCCATAGGCGAAGTTGAAAAGCTATCATTTCTACTTTCTCATCTCTCTCACTCTCTCTTGCGCTTGCCTTTTAGAAATGTTGGCAATACCACCACGATACCCTCGACCAAGTCGTCTTGACGGTGCAACTGAAAGACCAGCCGAACATCCGCACCACCATCTTCATGGGCAGCGCCTACTTCATGGCCACCAGGGAGTTTGTTGGCCATGTGTTTGACAGTGCCGAGATCCAGGCCTTCCTCAAATGGTCGGAGGACACCTACAGCCCGGACGAGAATGTGTGGGCTACCCTGCACAGAATGCCCAATGTAGCCGGCTCCATCCCGTACACCCAAGGGGCCACCAGGACACTTGGCCGGGCAGTAAAGTGGTCCTTTGAGGCTGGTGACATTGCGAGGGGTGCCCTGTACCCTCCCTGCACGGGAAGGTATCGCCACTTGGTTTGTGTGTATGGGGCAGGAGATCTACAGTGGGTGGTCCGTCAGAGATGTTACTTTGCAAATAAGTTTGACCCCAACATGGACAACACGGCAGTACAGTGCATGGAGGAATATCTCCGAAACAGGACACTTGGTAAAACGTGGACACCGAGTAAACCTCGGTGATGGTGGTAGGGGCAGTGAATGAGACATCGGAAACACTGAGAGACTGGGCACTGTGAGACTGTATGCTATAGCACTGGCTGTTGTGGAGGCCAGGCACTGTGAAACTGCATGCTGCAACATTGCCACTGTAGCACTAGGCAGTGTGAGGCTGGGCACTATAGTGTTGGGCACTGTGGAGATTGGATACCTTAATACTATCCACTGTAACACTGGGCACTGTGAGACTTAGCACTGTAACATTAGTTACTGTGAAAGTCAAAATGTGTGGTGCTGGAAAAGCACGGCAGGTCAGGCAGCATCCAAGGAACAGGAGAATCAATGTTTCAGGTATAAGCCCTTCATCAGGAATGTGGGGGAATAAGGGGGTTGAGAGATAAATAGAGTGAGGGTGGGGCTTTTGGTGAAGGTAGCTGGGAAGGTGCTCGGTAAGTCCAGTTGGATGGGTGATTGCGATTGGCCAGTGGGGAAGGTGGAACATATAGTTAGGAAGGAAGATGGACAGGTCAAGAGGGGAGAGCCGACTTGGAGGGTTGGATCTGGGATGAGGTGGGGGGGGGGAAGAGGAGAAATTTGGAAACTAGTGACGTCAATGTTGATGCCAAGTGGTTGAGGGTCCCAAGGCAGAAGATGAGGTGTCCTTCCTCCAGTCGTCGGATAGCTTGGATTTGGTGAGGGCAGTAAGTGTCATTGTGGAGTGGGAAAGGGAGTTGAAGTGGGTTATTTGTGCCCAGTCTCACAGGGACACATCCGCCAATAATATTCAACACTGCATGAGTAGGCACTGCATTACTAGAACATTGCAGTAGTGGGTACTGCATTACTGGAACACTGCATTACTAGAACACTGCACAAGTGGGCACTGCATTACTGGAACATTGCATTACTGGACCACTGCACTAGTGGGCACTGCATTCCTGGAACATTGCATGAGTGAGCACTGTATTACTTGAACACTGCACGAGTGGGCACTGTTCAGCTGGACACTACAAGACCGGTATTGTGACCATCACTACCTTTTTTTATTTTTCTCATTTTGGTTTGGAACTGTGAGTCCAAATTGAGAATTGAACTTTGAACAGTGGCTAGTTCTTCTTTAAAAAAAAAACGAGAGACAAAAGACTGATGTTTGCTGTTAGGTTTTGGCCAGGAAAGATAATGCAGGTGAATTACTGCTCTCTGAACACAACAGACATTTCAGCGCCGAGATGTAGTTCTGCTCAGGGACTGACAGCTGGATGGATATTGAATGGGTCAGTCAGTAAGAGGAATGCTGCCAAGCAGGTAACCACAGAGAATGGTGAGAAAGTAAGTGGAAACCATGAGTGACCTCGCTCTGACTGGATTTTGGGCTTGGAGGAAGTGCTTCTTTGGAAGTTGCTGGACTAGTCTGGTCTTCTTTTTGGTTTGACTTTGTCTAGTTATTTCCCCAGTTATTAACTTGTTAAAAGGTCTGAGATGAGAATGCGAGTCTTCAGGAATGAGTATTAGTCTCCACAGGTCTTCAGAATTTGTTCGCATTGACTGGTGACTTTAAGTTCAAACAGGGTGTACAGTTCTTGTGCCTGTAATGCAACCCAGCATCAAGGGATTTCATGATGGCCTACTATTTATCATTAAAACTGTTATCAACTGGCAAATTAAAATTGTAAACAAGTTTATCTCTTAACTGTCTGCTGGTGTGCGAATTGGGGGGTGGGGGAGGTGTATGGGTTTATGATCATCTGTGTTCTGCTAAAGTGACATAATAAATTGTTAATTTCTGTTTAAGTTATAAATTTGATATCCAAGATCTGCTATTTGTAAATTCTGGTGAGGAACAACTGAACGATTTTGAGGGTCATTGAATGGTTGAATGTCACTGTGTTGCAAATCCAGTGATCGGGAGGCTGGTTTTGGTTGAGCTTCATTTTCCTGTGTCACCCCAGACACCGTACCTCCAGGCACAATAACTCTGGACATTGTCACTCCCTGTATGACACTACCAGTCCGGACACTCCAACGCTTGACACTGTCACTCTGGTTACAACACTGTCCCTCTGAACATTATCACTAGATACTGTGAGATCAGACTGTGACACTGGACAGTGTAATGCTGGACATTGCAATGTCAGATGTTTTAACAATAGACACTAACAACGGAAATAGTGACACTGGATATCATTTGGATGCAGATAGAAATGAAAACAGTCAAAAAGAAAACAAATGAGATAGTTCCCATTTCTACACGTAGATTCTAAATGGGACTGAGTGAAAATGATTATGGCTGTCTAATGAACAGAAATCAGAACACTATAATGATGTCCACATCTCATTGAGGGTCTCGGGGTGGTTTGTATAAAGAATACCAGATATGGGGGAGTGAGTTTCAGACTGGAATCTAATCGAGAGGTTCAGGGTGGTTTCTGTCCAAATGACAGAAGCTGATCTATGTGTGTGAATGACCAGTGTTAGTATAACATCCAGGGATTGTTTAATGGAGCTTGCTTCACACTTCAAGGACTCAGACATCTCCATTTTATCTGTCTCCCACCAAAATTGACAGGGCAATGACAGCAGAAGCTTTTCAAAGAGAAATGTTGCCTCTGTAATGCCACATGTAATGCCATCTGTATACATCCAGGGCAGGAACAATCCTGGGATTGATAAGAGTAAATCTTCCTCCACTCCATCCTCATCAAACACTCCCAGGAAAGGGACAGAATGGTGTTAGGTACAGAGGAAGAACTCACCTCGACATTGTTCCCATCATTGTTCCTTTGGCCATGGGTTTGAAATGCCATCCCCACACGGTCATTGACTATAGATCTGTCTCTGAATTTTGTTTCATCATTTAGGAATGTATTCAGCCCAGTGAGCCCTCACAGCTCTCTCTCTCTCATAGGCATTGACATTGTGTCTGTCTCTCCTCTTCTGTCTCCTTATTTCTCTCCCTGTGTGTCTCTCTCTCTCTCTTTGCCTCTCACTTCTCTGCCTCCCTCCCTCATCTCTGCTTTCTGTGGGTTTTCTGTGGGTTCGTGACACCATTGCGATGTTAAGAGAGACTGTACCATGAATGTCACGGTGTTTGCTATGCCCTGGAGGTTGGAAGACTAGCTGGTGGGCAGTAAACAAGGTAATTTCCACCTTGGTGAGCTAGTACCACTCCAGCCTCAAATTTACCTGGACCACCTCAGACTCCACCCTCCCCTTCCTCGACCTCTCCATTTCTATCTTGGGCGATCGACTCAACACAGACATTTACTACAAACCAACCGACTCCCACAGCTACCGAGATTACACCTCCTCCCACCCTGCCCCCTGTAAAAACGCCATCCCATATTCCCAATTCCTTTGCATCCGCCGCATCGGCTCCCAGGAGGACCAATTCCACTATCAAACAGCCCAAATGGCCTCCTTTTTCAAAGACCGCAATTTCCCCTCCGACATGGTCGACGATGCTCTCCACCGCATCTCCTCCACTTCCCACACCTCCGCCCTTGAAACCTGCCCCTCCAATCACCACCAGGACAGAACCTCATTGGACCCCTCCAACCTCCGGACACACCGTATCATCCTCCGTCATTTCCGCCACCTCCAAACAGACCCCACCACCTCGGATATATTTCCCTCCTGACCCCTATCAGCGTTCCACAGAGACCACTCCCTCCGCGACTCCCTCGTCAGGTCCACACTCCCCACCAGCCCAACCTCCACTCCCGGCACCTTCCCTGCAACCAAAAGAAGTGCAAAACTTGCGCCCACTCCTCCCCCCTCACCTCCCTCCAAGGCCCCAATGGATCCTTCCATATCCGTTGCAAATTCACCTGCATCTCCACACACATCATTTACTGTATCCGCTGCACCCGATGTGGTCTCCTCTACATTAGGGAGACAGACCGCCTACTTGCGGAATGTTTCAGGGAACACCTCTGGGACACCCGCACCAACCAACCCAACCACCCTGTGACTGAACACTTTAACTCCCCCTCCCACTCTGCGAAGGACATGCAGGTCCTTGGCCTCCTCCATCGCCAGACCTTGGCCACCCGACGCTTGGAGGAAGGGTGCCTCATCTTCCGCCTAGGAACCATCCAACCACACAGATTGAATGTAAATTTCTCCAGCTTCATTTCCCTCCCCGCACCTTATCTCAGTCCCATCCCCGGATTCAGCACTGCCCTCTTGACCTGCAATTTTCTTCCCAACCTCTCCGCCCCTACCCCCTCTCCGGCCTATCACCCTCACCCTCACCTCCTTCCACCTATCGTATTCCCAGTGCCCCTCCCCCAAATTCTCCCCCCACCTTTTATCTCAGCCCACTTGGCACACCAGCCTCGTTCCTGAACAAGGGCTTATGCCCGAAACTTTGGTTCTTCTGCTCCTCAGATGCTGCCTGGCCTGCTGGGCTTTTCCAGTGCCACACTTTTCAACTCTGGTCTCCAGCATCTTCAGTCCTCACTTTCTTTGAGTTGGTACCAAGTGGGGCTGCCTGAAGGGTCACTGATAAAGGCACAGGCACTTACAATTGATAGCAATGAGTAGCTGAAGGGAACAAACGTGATGTTTCCAGGTTCTCTGAAAAGTGGGTGGGAGAAAGCTGTGGGGACGACCGAAGATGTGGGCAACTTCATTGAGTAAGGAAGGAATTAGCAGATGGAATATAATGTGCAGCAGATATTTCCAAGCTAACTTAGTGACTGATTAAAATTCCCATTCCTTGCCCAGTCTATCCTTCTACACCAAAGGGTGATTTGTCCCTGTGGGACAGCAGTGTAGGTCAAACTGCAGGACATGAAGGTGGGAACTGTGAAGTGTTCCCTGTCTAAGCCACAACACGAGGAGCACAAGGATTGAGATGATTATTCTGTCGTGAAAGTTGAATGAGTTTTGGAAACAGGGTCCCTGTGATTGACAACACTATGAACCTGGCAGCATCTAGAACCCAAGTAAGGCATCAGAGGAATCACAGATGGAAGTGGGAAGGGACTGGGCAAGGGCAGGAAAAAAAAAATCGAGTCAATGTTCTGGGGACATGAGTTTGAATCCTACCGTGGCAGATGTTGGGAATTGAACTCAATTTCAGGGGAAAAGGAAGGAGTCTTCCCCATTACAACATTGTTGTGAAAACCCACCTCATACACTAATGAGCTTTAGGTAAGGAAATTTGCCATTTGACCTGGTCTGGCTTACATGGGACTCCCGAACCACAGCAATGTGCTTGACCTTTAACTACCCTCTAGGCAATTGGGGATGGAAAATAATGTCGGCCCAACCAATGATGTTCCCATTTGTGAACAAGTTTAAATGAAGTTCTCCAGCTCTGGTACCCTCCTGGTAATCTTCCTGTGCCAACTCTCCAAGATTGATGAATTCTTTGAGTTCCCAGCTCAACATTTAGCTCAATTAACAGGTTTTGTGTAGTTCTAATTCTTAATGTTTGCTTTAATGATTAATTGCATTAGGTACTTATCTGTGATCATCATCTCAACTTGTCAAAGATCATAGAATCCCTACACTGCAGAAAGAGACATTTGGCCCATTGAGTTTGCATTGACCCTCCACAACCCAGGCCGTGGTCATGACACGGGCTGCTTCAGGCACAGCCAACTCCATTTTCACCTGTAGCTCCATGATCCGCTTGTCTTTCTCCCTGCCTCACAATTATTCATCCCTTTGTCTGCCAGACTGCTGTTCTCTCTCTCTTTCTGGGCTCCATCTATTGGAGGAGTGGGACACAAGTAAGTTGTTCTCTCTTACTGGTTCCCTTCATGCGAGTTTCAGTCTAGTCTGGTTGACCATCTCCTCACGAATTGACGAATTTGGTCCCTCGTGTTGCTGCTGCAAATCTGATGCTCCCCAGTCAGAATCGGTCTCAGTCCTTGCCATTTGAAGCACGTCTTTGAGATGGTGTTTAAAGGGCAATCAACATTTAGGAGTGAAGTGATGTAATAATCAGCAAAAACAACCTCGACCATGTCTGTCCTGCTACCAGTTGTTAGGAAGAAGTACTTTACTGTGTTCATTGTGTGCGTTGCCAATTTCAATGTCGAAGCTGAAAACGAACAGCATGCCTGTTTTCGTTCCTCACTCATGTCTGAAACATACATCTTTAACCATGCATTATATATCAGTCAGAACTATTTCATGTCTTCTGAAAACACTTCTGGGCCAGACCAGGTAAGATTCCCAGATTCCCTTTGGTGAAAGACATGAGTGAAGCAGATGTGTATTTACAGCAATTGGTGTTAATTTCACAGTGCCATTGCAGAACCTAACTTTCAATTCTAAATGGATTAATTATTTGAGATTAAATTCTGCCAATTGCTGTTTTTTTTATTCTTGGTCACTGCATTACAAGGAACAGGAAATTCGACGTTTCGGGCCAGAGCCCTTCATCAGGAATGAGGAGAATGTGCCAGGCAGGCTAAGATAAAAGGTAGGGAGGAAGGACTTGGGGGAGGGGCGATGGAGATGTGATAGGTGGAAGGAGGCAGATATGGAAGGATCCCTTGGGGCCTTTGAGGGAAGTGAGGGAGGAGGTGTGGGCGCAAGTTTTACATTTCCTGCGGTTGCAGGGGAAGGTGCCGGGAGTGGAGGTTGGGTTGGTGGGGGGTGTGGACCTGACGAGGGAATCACGAAGGGAGTGGTCTTTGCGGAACGCTGATAGGGGAGGGGAGGGAAATATATCCCTGGTGGTGGGGTCCGTTTGGAGGTGGCGGAAATGACGGCAGATGATACGCTGTATGCGGAGGTTGGTGGGGTGGTAGGTGAGAACCAGTGGGGTTCTGTCTTGGTGGCGGTTGGAGGAGCGGGGCTCAAGGGCGGAGGAGCGGGAAGTGGAGGAGATGCGGTGGAGGGCATCGTCGATCACGTCTGGGGGGAATCTGCGGTCCTTGAAGAAGGAGGCCATCTGGGCTGTACGGTATTGGAACTGGTCCTCCTGGGAGCAGATGCGGCAGAGACGAAGGAATTGGGAATATGGGATGGAGTTTTTACAGGGGGCAGGGTGGGAGGAGGTGTAGTCCAGGTAGCTGTGGGAGTCAGTCGGTTTATAGTAGATGTCTGTGTTGAGTCGATCGCCCGAGATAGAAATGGAAAGGTCTAGGAAGGGGAGGGAGGAGTCCGAGACAGTCCAGGTGAATTTGAGGTCGAGATGGAAGGTGTTGGTAAAGTTGATGAACTGTTCAACCTCCTCGTGGGAGCACGAGGCAGCGCCGATACAGTCATCGATGTAGCGGAGGAAAAGGTGGGGTGTGGTGCCAGTGTAGTTGCGGAAGATGGACTGTTCCACATATCCTACGAAGAGGCAGGCATAGCTGGGGCCCATGCGGGTGCCCATGGCAACTCCTTTAGTTTGGAGGAAGTGGGAGGATTGAAAAGAGAAGTTATTCAGGGTGAGGACCAGTTCAGTCAGTCGAAGGAGGGTGTCAGTGGAAGGGTACTGGTTGGTGCGGCGGGAAAGGAAGAAGCGGAGGGCTTTGAGTCCTTCGTGATTGGGGATGGAGGTGTACAGGGACTGGATGTCCATCGTGAAGATAAGGCGTTGGGGACTGGGGAAACGAAAATCATGGAGTCATTCTCCCCACCCACGTCCGGACTCCTCTTATCGCCCCCTTGACCATGACCCCACCTCCCACCACCAAACCATCATCTCCAAGACCATCAATAACCTCATCACCTCAGGGGATCTTCCATCCACTGCCTCCAACCTCATAGTCCCACAACCCCGCACCGCCCGTTTCTACCTTCTGCCCAAAATCCACAAACCTGACTGCCCCGGCCGACCCATTGTCTCAGCCTGCTCCTGCCCCACCGAACTCATCTCCGCGTACCTCGACACGGCTCTGTCCCCTTTAGTTCAAGAACTCCCCACCTATGTTCGGGACACCACCCACGCCCTCCACCTCCTCCAGGATTTTCGCTTCCCCGGTCCCCAACGCCTTATCTTCACGATGGACATCCAGTCCTTGTACACCTCCATCCCCAATCACGAAGGACTCAAAGCCCTCCGCTTCTTCCTTTCCCGCCGCACCAACCAGTACCCTTCCACTGACACCCTCCTTCGACTGACTGAACTGGTCCTCACCCTGAATAACTTCTCTTTTCAATCCTCCCACTTCCTCCAAACTAAAGGAGTTGCCATGGGCACCCGCATGGGCCCCAGCTATGCCTGCCTCTTCGTAGGATATGTGGAACAGTCCATCTTCCGCAACTACACTGGCACCACACCCCACCTTTTCCTCCGCTACATCGATGACTGTATCGGCGCTGCCTCGTGCTCCCACGAGGAGGTTGAACAGTTCATCAACTTTACCAACACCTTCCATCTCGACCTCAAATTCACCTGGACTGTCTCGGACTCCTCCCTCCCCTTCCTAGACCTTTCCATTTCTATCTCGGGCGACCGACTCAACACAGACATCTACTATAAACCGACTGACTCCCACAGCTACCTGGACTACACCTCCTCCCACCCTGCCCCCTGTAAAAACTCCATCCCATATTCCCAATTCCTTCGTCTCTGCCGCATCTGCTCCCAGGAGGACCAGTTCCAATACCGTACAGCCCAGATGGCCTCCTTCTTCAAGGACCGCAGATTCCCCCCAGACGTGATCGACGATGCCCTCCACCGCATCTCCTCCACTTCCCGCTCCTCCGCCCTTGAGCCCCGCTCCTCCAACCGCCACCAAGACAGAACCCCACTGGTTCTCACCTACCACCCCACCAACCTCCGCATACAGCGTATCATCCGCCGTCATTTCCGCCACCTCCAAACGGACCCCACCACCAGGGATATATTTCCCTCCCCTCCCCTATCAGCGTTCCGCAAAGACCACTCCCTTCGTGATTCCCTCGTCAGGTCCACACCCCCCACCAACCCAACCTCCACTCCCGGCACCTTCCCCTGCAACCGCAGGAAATGTAAAACTTGTGCCCACACCTCCTCCCTCACTTCCCTCCAAGGCCCCAAGGGATCCTTCCATATCCGCCACAAGTTCACCTGCACCTCCACACACATCATCTATTGCATCCGCTGCAGCCGATGTGGCCTCCTCTACATTGGGGAGAGGGGCCGCCTACTTGCGGAACGCTTCAGAGAACACCTCTGGGATGCCCGGACTACCCAACCCAACCACCCCGTGGCTCAACACTTTAACTCTCCCTCCCACTCCACCGAGGACATGCAGGTCCTTGGACTCCTCCATCGGCAAAACATATCAACATGACGGCTGGAGGAGGAGCGCCTCATCTTCCGCCTGGGAACCCTCCAACCACAAGGAACGAACTCAGATTTCTCCAGTTTCCTCATTTCCCCTCCCCCCACCTTGTCTCAGTCGGTTCCCTCAACTCAGCACCGCCGTCCTAACCTGCAATCTTCTTCCTGACCTCTCTGACCCCACCGACCCCACCCCACCCCAAACTATCACCCTCACCTTGACCTCCTTCCACCTATCACATCTCCATCGCCCCTCCCCACCTTTTATCTTAGCCTGCCTGGCACATTCTCCTCATTCCTGATGAAGGGCTCTGGCCCGAAACGTCGAATTTCCTGTTCCTTGGATGCTGCTTAACCTGCTGTGCTTTAACCAGCAACACATTTTCAGCTCTGATCTCCAGCATCTGCAGACCTCACTTTTTACACTGCATTACAAATCCAGTGAGGTTCCCCCAGTCCAACTCCATCACAATTTACATTATTCCCCAACTATCAACACCTTAGTTTCCAACAGCACTGTCTGTGTGTGCAGCAGCTCATTTGATTCTCTCTCCCCCTCCACTTACACCCATTTGTTACTGTGAAGCTGCTACAGTTTGATTTCAAAATGTGTGCATTTCAGTTGGAAAAATGCAAATGACTCTGTAACTTTAACTTTATCAATTGGTTGGTTATTAATCATTTATTTCACTCTTAGATTATGGAGGAATCAGTTCATTTCAGATGGAAAGAGGGAGCTCTGATCACTGAGAGAATGCAGGGCTGGTGTCTGAGTATTTGTGTGATCAAAGGATCAAGAAATTGCCAACTATGTGGACTCGATATTACAGTGTGGTGTATTTCTCTCACCTCCATAAAAGGATAAAGCAAAACACAGGAGACATTACATTGACGCAAGAAAAGCAATTCCTGGAATTCTGAAATAAAATGGGAGCGATGTGGAGTCTTCCTTGTTTCAACAAGATTCAGTGGAAAATTTCAGTAGCAGCTGGTGAGCGTTGGGGTGTGGGTGATAGTCACTGTCAAGCAGAAGGAGATGGAGCTGTGATTGTGGAGGTTTTATGGAATCCTAAATGTCTACAGTATGGAAACAGACTTTTCGGCCCAATTTGACAATGCCATTCCAGTTTTCATTGTTAAATAGTCCCATTTGCCTGTGTTGGCCCATATACCCCCTACCCCACACCCCAGCTGTCCCTCACTCCCAGAGAACATGGATAAAGGGGACTTAGTAATAGCAGTGCACTGAATTTCATGTTAAAATGGTGAAACTTAACAAGTCCCTAAACAGAAAGTAATCCTTGATGTCGACGAAACAGCAGTAATAAGGTGAGGTGATGTGATGCACATGGGCAGGACAAACAAGACAAGGAAATACACGATGAACAACAGGACCCTGGGAAGCATTGACAATTAGAGAGATTTGGGTGAATGTATACCAGTCTCTGAAGGTAGATAAAGAATGGAGATAATATACTTGCTTTTATTAGCCTGACATCTTGTTTCTGTCCTTGGGATTTTCACTTGCGATCTCTTCCTCCCTTGAACTCTCTTTCTCTCATTCCCTCCCGCTGACTGTCACTATCGCATTCTCTGTCTGCTGGTTCTTCTCTTTTTCTCTCAATGCATTTTCTCTCCCTCTTTCTCCCTGGCCCCTCTGCTCTGTCCCAGTGGCAGGGAAGGGGGATTGGGAAGATTTGGACTGAGTGCCACAAGTTGCTGTACAGTTAATGCAGTAGGATACACATTTCCCATGTCTCTCCCGGGTTTTACCCTCACTGTTGTCCAAACCGGGCCAGGGAGTGGAGGGATGAGTGGAAGGGGCATAAGCAGAGGGATCTTGGTGTCCATGTACACAGATCTCTGAAAGTTGCCACCCAGGTAAATAGTGCTGTGAGGAAGGCATATGGTGTACTGGGCTTTATTGGCAGAGGAATTGAGTTCCGGAGTCCTGAGGTCATGTTGCAGTTGTATAAGACTCTGGTGCGGCCTCATCTGGAGTATTGTGTGCAGTTTTGGTCGCCATACTATAGGAAGGATGTGGAAGCTTTAGAACGAGTGCAGAGGAGGTTTACCAGGATGTTGCCTGGAATGGTAGGAAAATCTTATGAGGAAAGGCTGAGGCACTTGGGGCTGTTCTCATTGGAGAAGAGAAGGTTTAGGGGAGATCTGATAGAAGTGTATAAGATGATTAGGGGTTTAGATAGGGTAGATACTAAGAACCTTTTACCGCTAATGGAGTCAGGTGTTACTAGGGGACATAGCTTTAAATTAAGGGGTGGTAGGTATAGGACAGATGTTAGGGGTAGATTCTTCACACAGCGGGTTGTGAGTTCATGGAATGCCCTGCCCGTATCAGTGGTGAACTCTCCTTCTTTATGGTCATTTAAGCGGGCATTGGATAGGCATTTGGAAGTTATTGGGCTAGTATAGGTTAGGTAGGATTCGGTCGGCGCAACATCGAGGGCCGAAGGGCCTGTACTGCGCTGTATCCTTCTATGTTCTATGTTCTATGTTCTAAAGTACCTTTCTCATGGAGTGTGTGATCGGTTGGCTGCAGACTGGAATCTTGCTGTGCATTAAAGCAGTCAGTCAAAAGACCAGTTCGTCTCTGAACATACTCACCATGTCCTTCAGCCCAGGGATTGTGAGTCTTTGAGGGGAGGCAGAGTAGCCTTGCCCCTGAGTTCTTGAGCAGAGGAATGGGAAGCAAGGAGGTGGTGAGAGAGAGAGCCAGGGAGAGGGGGAGTGTTTGATGGGGCTTGAGGGAGGGGGTGGGGGAAGGGACTGTTGTAGGAGAGAGAGAGATGGAAGGGTGAGAGAGGACAGAGAGGCAGAGTATGAGACAGGGCGGAAGAGTGGTCTCCCCAGGTAGGGGAGTAACAATGCCATTCAGGGCAAGGCCTGAGGAGCTGGACAGCACTAGGATCATTTAAATGGGGAGTGTGGGGAGACGATGGAGAGTTGTTGGTGGTTGTGGTACTAGGGAGGCATCATGGTCTGAAAGGACTATCTGTGTGATGTGAAGCTTCCATAATTCTGGGACTGGGATCTTGCTGTGCATGAAAGCAGTCAGTTACAGGCCAGTTAGTCCAGGCAAACTCATTAATCTCTGCGCCAGGGAGTGGGGCTCAGCATGATATGGGGGAACAGCAAAATATTTGAGAGGGTACACATTTGGTGAGGAGGGCAAAATAATTGGGGAAGGGCAAACATTTGGGAGGGGAGTAAAATGGGAACAGAATAGGGGGATACAATATTGTGTGGGCACTTTCAGATCTAAGAGAAAAAGACAGGGTGAAAGAGAGAATCAGAGAGAAAGAGACAGAGGGAGTTAGTGACAGAGAGAAGAGGGGAAGAGTGGGGAAGAAGAAACAGGAACAGAGAGAGAACAGAGAGATCGAGGAGGAGGAGAGCAAGCGAAGAACAAAGACAGAGAGAGCTAGAGAATCTCAGAGTGGGAGGGAGAGAAGGGCAGAGGGAGAGATAGGGAAGAGAGAGAGAGAAACTATGGCCTCACAGTGAATTGGTCTAAAAATATATCCAGGTATTTATCTCTAAAATGTTAGTACCAATAAAATAATAATAGCAGTAATAAATACTTACACAAATTAAGAGCCTAAAATGAAATAACAATCCCAAGTAAATGTACATGGGAGTATCTTCACATAGGCCATTATCGTTTGGGGAACATCAAAGGACAAAGCAACAAACGGCAAGATGGGAAACGTCCTGTTTGACAAAGTTGTTTGATCCTCTGTGGGACAGCTGCTACCACAACCCTCCAGATCTCAGTGTTTGTCCTGTTAAACTGTACGCCACAGCACTATGCCTCTTTCTACAAATAGCATAACTCATGTCTTTTTGACAAACAAATAATTCAACAATACACATCATAAATGGAACCCTGTGCTTAACACCGCTCCCAGTGATCTGTCCTCACAAATATCACGTCCCCACACATCCACTGATTGATGAAAACACGCAGGTAGTCAATACCACCCGTGCTCACCGTCAGTTATCACTCCATAATGACCTGCTCAACTCACCTTTTGCTAATATTGTAGCTGGGCTCCCATTTGGAGCAAGCTGCCTGAGCAAGATCCACTAACACCATCTCTTTACATCAAGGAATGGGAAACACCAGGTATCACTGAAAAATGGGTCATTACAAAACCCATCTGAGAAATAGCAGGCTTTAAACTACTCCAGGGAAAGACTGTCTTGCTGAACACTTTCTTGACCAGATAGGGTCAGTGCTCAGCCAAATTCCATCAATATGGCCTCAGTGTATACACATTCTGTACAGCATAGAGAAACCCACAATACTGCACATTACTGAGGAGCCTCCTCCAGGAGCACACTGTCAGTTTCAGAGACTATTTTATCTTGTGTGGTATCTCATTATTTTTAATGTCATTGAATGACAACAGGTTTATTTTAATGATGCGATATCATCGAGATTTATGTTTGTACTTCAATACTCCAGACACTGGATTAATCTGATCCTATTAGGGCTCAAATACTAATTCCAACTTATATTCAAACAACAAGACTTGCATGATTTTACCCACTATCAGTCCCATCAATATTGAAATATCTTTCAATATTCTTTTCAGCGATGACTTTCATTTTGCTGAGGCTATTCAGCTAATCAATACCTCATGTTGTAGAACACTTTGAAAGCTGTTTTACAAAGTACTGTTATCCCACTGCTTTTCTTGTTAATTCAGTTTTGAAACTCATTTCAGAAATTCTATCTGTGAATGACCACTCTGGCACCGAACCAAAAGTTGATGCTGACTACAACTGCTAGAACTCACTAGGTAATACTTTCTTAAAATATATCCAAAGAAAAAACAGGAACAAATTCAGATCCTTATCCTCAGAATTCTCAAATGGCAGAATCACATCAAACAGAAGAGGCCCTTTGGACCATTGTGTTTGTCCCACCAAAATGACACTAAATCCACATCAGTCCCATTTTCCAGCACTTGGCCCATAGCCTTGAATGTTATGACATTTCAAGTGCTCTTCCAAGTATTTTCAGGAGGTTTACAATTTCAATTTCAGGCGCCTTACCAACTTCTAGGTGGGAAGAATTTTTCTCATGTCCCCTCTAAACCTCCTGCCTTTCAGCTTAAAATTATACCACCCTGTTAAAGGGGGAACAACTGCTTTCTATTCACCCTGTCTATGGTTTTCATAGATACTCCGATCTCTGTTCTTCGTGAAACAACCCGAGCTTATCCAGCCTCCCTCTTCACAGCTAAATTGCTACAGCCTAAGCAACATTCTACTGAACCTCCTTTGCACTCCCTCCAATGCAAACGCATCCTTCCCATGCTGCAGTGACCAGAACTACACACAATAGTCCAACTATGGCCTAAACAAAGTCCAACAGCACTTCCCTGCTCTTATAAATTACGTTTTGACTAGTCAAGGCACATATCCTGTACACCTTCTTAACTACCCTATTAGCCAGTCCTGCCACCTTCAGAGATCTGTTAACAAGCACCTTAAGATCTTTTGGTTGCTTTATGCAGTCTGGTGTCCTCCCATTCACTGAGTACTGCCTTGTCTTGCAACTTCTGGCAAAATGTATCAGGTCAGGGTTTATCAGGATTAAAATTTATCTGCCGTTGATCTGCTTGTTTGACCAATCTACCGACTTTTGTTTGTAGCCTAAGAATATTTTCCTCACTGCCAACCACCCAGTCAATATTTGTGTCATCACAAACTTACTCAGTATCCCCAACCACCCCCACCCCCCAACAACACACATGAACACACACACACACACACTCTTTATTATCATTTACGAATATCACAAACAATAAAAGATCCAAAATTGATCCCACTGGATACCAGTCTCCAATTACACTAACAGCCTTCTTTCAGCTTTGCCTCGGCTTCCTCTGTCTGAGTCAATTTGCTAACTTATTCTGAATTCCATGTGTTTTTACTTTAGTTGTTAGTCTCCTATGTATGGCTTTGGGACAGTTCAGTGACTCAGTGCTTATCTCTGCTGCCTCACAGCACCAGGGCCCTGGGTTTGATTCCAGACTTGGGTGACTATCTGTGTGGAGTTTACACATTCTCCCTGTGTTTGTGCGGGTTTCCTCTGGGTGCTTGTTTTCCTCCCACAGTCCAAAGGTGTGCAGGTTAGGTGAATTGGCCATGCTAAATTGCCCATAGAGACAGAAGCATTAGGTAGGGGTAAAGGTAGGGGAATGGGTCTGGGTGGGTTAACCTTTGAAAGGTCAGTGTGGAGTTGTTGGCCTGCATGGCCTGTTTCCATACTGTAGGGAATTGAATTTAATCTTGTCAAAGGCTTTGCTAAAATCCATATAAACTACATCAATTGCCCTACTCTCATCCAAAGACCTGGTCACGTCCTCGAAGAATTTCACCACATTTATGATGCATTTTGTCCCTCTGACAAAACCACGCTAACAAAAAAGAACAAAGAAAATTACAGCACAGGAACAGGCCCTTCAGCCCTCCAAGCCTCTGCTGATCCGGATCCTCGAGTAAAACCCATCGCCTATTTTCCAAGGATCTGTATCCCTCTGTCCCCTGGCCATTCATGTAGCTGTCTGGATACATCTTAAATGACGCTATCATGTCCATCTCTACCTCCTCTCTGCATAAAGACCTTTCCACGCATATTTCCCTTAACCCTTTCCCATCTCACCTTGAACTTGTGACCTCTAGTAATTAATCCCCCACCCTGGGAAAAAAAGCTTCTTGCTATCCACCCTGTCTGTACCTCTCATGATTTTGTCAACCTCAGTCAGGATCGCCCCCTTAAACTCCATCTTTTTAATGAAAATAATCTTATTCCACTCAATCTCTCTTCATAGCTAGCACCCTCCATACCAGGCAACATCCTGGTGAATCTCTTCTGCACCCTCTCCAAAGCATCCACATCTAATGGTAATGTAGCAACCAAAACTGTATGCTGTATTCCAAATGTGGCTGAACCAAAGTCCTGCACAACTATTACATGACCTGGCAAATCCTGTACTCAATACCCCATCCGATGTAGGAAAGCATGCCGTATACCTTCTTGACCACTCTATTGACCTGCATTGCCACCTTCAGGGAAATATGGGGCCTGAACACGCAGATCTCTCCGTATGTCAATTGCCCCAGTGCTTAAGTCCAAAGATGTGCAGATTAGGTGAACTGACCTTGCTAAATTACGCATCGTGTTGGGGGATATGAAGCAAGGTGCATTGGATAGGGGAAGTCTAGAGTAATTGGTGTAGGGGACTGGGTTGGTGTGGACTTGTTGGGCCAAATGGCCTGTTTCCATATTGTAGGGATCCTAATTTACTGTATAGTTTGCTTCAGAACTGGGTCTTCCAAAATGTATCACCTCGCATTTGCCTAGACTGAACTCCATCCGCCATTTCTCTGCCCAACTCTCCAATCTATCCATATTCTGCTGCATTCTCTGACAGTCCCCTTCACTAACTGCTACTCCACCACTGGTCACAGTTCTTCATTTTGAGAAACTCCCTTCCACTATTACTCACTGTCTCCTGTTGTCCAGCCAATTCTCTATCCATCTAGCTCATACACCGCGGATCCCAAGCACCTTCACTTTCTCTATCAGCCTGCTTTGGGGAGCCTTATCAAACGCCTTATTGAAGTCCACGTATATGATATCTACAGCTCTTCTCTCATCAATCAACGTTGTCACTTCCTCAAATAATTCTGTTAAGTTGGTATTATCTCAGAGAATAGATAAGGGAGATCTAGTGGAATGGGTACTTGGATTTTCAGAAATCTTTTGATTTGTGGGATCTTTGACAAAGTCCCACATAAAAAGTTAGTTTGCAACATCAAAGCAAATGGGATCAGGATAATATACTGACTTGAATTGAGAATTCATAGCAAACAGAACGTGTATTGTTTGGAGTGGAAGGTAATGACACTGGGTAGCATAAGGATCAATGCTTGGGTTCCAGTTATTCGCAATAGACTTCATGATTTTTTTTTTACATTCATGCGATGTATACACTGGGTTCTCTAAACTACTGTCAGATATTTTGTTTATTTATTAATTGGATAATTAATACTTCATCATTAAGACTTGCAGTTTGAACTTGAACCGAGTGTTTATGCAACAATTTAAATTCACCAGTGAAATGCCAACCATTGCAAATATAAATTCTGAACTGTTGTAATGTCTCAGGTATGTTCCCTGAATGTTATAATAAAAGAATTCTATAATTCTTGCACCGACCTCAGAATGATGAAAGTGTCGGATAACGACAAAAGTAAAATCACAGACTTTCTTCTGCTTTACATCTCTGGGATTCTCTCATTTGCTATGGCCCTTCAGTCTCTGATGGGCTCAACTTGTCATAAAAATATGTCTCACTGTCAGTACTGAGCTACAGAATGAAAGTGTATGGAACCAAGGACATTAAAACCCAATCAAAACAGTTAAATCCCACCCAACCGGCACAGAAAATTAATTCTGCTTTGGATAACAGAAACAATTGGCAATTACCTCTGTCGGTTCATATCTATAGTAGAAGGGGATGTTTTTAAAAATAGACCAGAATGCATGTTATTCAGAAGATGACAGCTGCATTTTTCTTGGCGCAATACTGTGTATCCACGTTCTGGAAATAGATGACAATTACATCGATCAAAGGAGGAGGTAACTGTCAACCAGACAGAACAGTTTTTGGCTGAATGTATCAGAACATTGTGAACACATAGTGGTGAGATCCAGGAAAGACAGGGTAAATTAATAACATTTAATCTGCCACAGAATAACCTCTGTGATTGTAATAAATAGGTCTGCTGTCACCACAGCCATGAGGTAACGGCTGGTGCAGGTTGAGGGGCTGCACTTTCCTTCGGCCAGTATCATAATTCCGAGTAAACAGGTCCTTCTCCTGTTTAAGATACCATTTAAAATTCATGTCTTTGAATAAGTTATTGCCATCTGACGTAATATAGACAATAGGTGCAGGTGTAGGCCATTCTGCCCTTCAAGCCAACACCACCATTCATTATAACCATGGCTGATTATCCTCAATCAGCATCCTGTTCCTGCCTTACCCCCAGGATTCCTCGATTCCACTATCCTTAAGAGCTCTATCCAACTCTTTCTTGAAAGTATCCAGAAACTCTGCTCCGACAGCCTTCTGGAGCAGAGCATTCCACACACCCACCACTATCTGGGTGAAGATGTTTCTCCTCAACTCTGCTCTAAATGGCCTACCCCTTATTTTTAAACTGTGTCCTCTGGTTCGGGACTCACCCATCAACAGAAACATGCTTCCTGCCTCCAGAGTGTCCAATCCTTTAATAATCTTATACATCTCAATCAGATCCCCTCTCAGCCTTCTAAACTCAAGGGTATGCAAGCCCAGTCGCTCCAACCTTTTAACATAGATAGTCCCGCCATTCCAAGAATTGACCTCGTGAATCTACGCTGCACTCCCTCAATATCCAGAATGTCCTTCCTCAAATTTGGAGACCAAAACTGCACACAATATTCGAGGTGCGGTCTCACCATGGCCCTGTACAGCTGCAGAAGAGCCTCTTTGCTTCTATACTCAATTCCTCTTGTTATGAAGGCCAGCAAGCTATTAGCTTTCTTCACTGCCTGCTGTACCTGCATGCTTCATGGGTCAAAATTAAACTTCATTTAATTTGTCATGATAAAAGTGGGTACATCAGCATCAGTCCAGGGTGAACTGAATGGAAACAGACCAAGTAAAGTATTGCTGAAAATATATTTGCAATCAAAAGACACAGATTTTAAAAAAGTATTGATTTAATCTTTATAATGGAGCATGTTGTCCTCTAAATTCTCGAATTTCCATTCTCACCTGTTTCCCTGTATTCAAAATGTTCTATGTTCATCATTCATTTATTTGCTTTCTTGGACAGGTGTGAATCACATTTTGTAAAATATCTATGAAAGTGTTAGCTGTTCTGTTGTGATATAAATGTTACCAGCTGATGTGATCGTGAAAGAAACGACCGATTTCATTGAATTAAGTGAAATGAAATGCAGGTAAGAATGCCAGAAACAACAGTAAGTTTGACAATTGGGAAAAATCCTGTGTCACTGTGCTGTCTAAACTTCTGGATTCCTTCTCTCAATCCTTCTTATTATCCAACTCTGTCTCCTAAACCTATACCCTCTATTTTGCACTCTTCTCCACTTGGAAAAAGACCTTGGCAATTCTCCCTATCCATGCCCCTCATGATTTTATTAACCTCTATAAGGTCACCCCTCAGCCTCCAATACTCCAGGGAAAAATAGCCTCAGTCTATTCAACTTCCCCCTACAGCTCAAACCTTCCAACCCTGGCAACAACCTCGTAAACCTTTCCTGAAACTTTTCAAGTTTAACAACGTCTTTCCTACAACAGGGAGACCAGAATTGCGCACAGCATTCCAAAAGGTCTAACCAAAATCCTGTATAGCTGCAACAGGACTTTCTAACTCTCATACTCAACACACTGAACAATAAAGGCAAGCACACCAAAAGCCTACTTCACTACCCTGTTTAACCTGCGACTTCACTTTCAAGGAACAATGAACCTGCACCCCAAGGTCTCTTTATTTGGCAACACTTCCCATTAAGTGTATTGGTCCTTTCCTGATTCGCCATACCAAAATGCAACACCACATACTTATTTGAATTAAACTCCATCCGCCACTCCTTGGCACATTGGTCCATATGATGACGATTCCATTGTACTCTGACATAACCATCTGTACTGTCCACTACACCACCAATTTTGGTGTAATTTGATTTTGATTATTATTTTATTGTCATGTGCATTTTACATAAAAAAAGCAATAAAATACAGTGAAAACATTTCATTTGCCACCATGATACAGCACTATTTTGAATAATTTAAGAATAAGGGAAAAATGGAAAGATATGGCTGAAGATGAGCCAGCTAAACACTGTCATCAATGCCTATGCCATCATTCTTTTTCCACCACCACTTCACCACCGTATGCAGAGGACCCAACCAACACTGAAGTTGCTGATCCTTAGACATGTACTGCTCGACCATTGCGAGCCAATGGCTGCGCCAAACCAACCAATGTCAGAGCTGTATTTCTCACCAGTAGACCCACCTCATCAATGTTGCCATCGTGCCTTTCCGCCACTGCTTCACTGGTGCTAGTGCTGGACCCAACCAACAATAAAGTCACCAAACCTCAGGCAAGATTTTTTTCCGCTGGGTTGATCTTGCTGATGTCGTCTCCACCGATATGACAGAAACTGATTTTAGGTCCTGTACATGCTCTGGAAAAGTAAGTAGCTGCTCATGTGAGGTGTGCCCAGGGCCCACTCTTCCCTGTGTTGGACGCTTGCTGCCATGATATTGTCCAAGTTCAGGACAGTGTCAAGAAAAGAAATAAAAAAAGAGAAGCAAAAGAAAGAAAAAGAAAAGCGGTTGGAGCAAATGAGTTCTGGCACAAGAGCCATTCTGCCATATGGTGCTGCCATCTTAGGACGAAGCAAACTTATTGCAAACTTACTAACCATACCTTCTATATGTAAATTATTATTTAAGTAAAATGATAAAAAGTAGTGGACCTAGCACCAAATTCTGTGGAGCACCGCTGGTCAGAGGCCTCCAGTCCAATAAACAAACCTCCACCACCATCCTCTGTCTTCTAATCCAAAGCCAATTTTGTAACAAATTGACAAACTCACTCTGAATCCCGTGATCAAACTTTACTAACCAGTCAACCATGCAGAACCTTGTCAAAGGCTGCACTAAAATCCACGTAAACAACTTCTTCTGCCCTCAATCTTTTTGATTACTTCCTCAAAAAACTCAAGCAGGTTTGTGAGGTACGATTTTCCTTGCAAAAAAATCCATGCTATCTCTACTCAATCCTTACCTCTCTGAAAGCATATAAAGCCTATCTTTCAGAATCATCGCCAACAACTTACCCACCACTAAAGTTAGACCCACAGGTCTATAGTTTCCAGGTTTTTCCTCACATCTTTTCTTAAAGACGTGGTGGGCGGCACGGTGGCACAGTGGTTAGCACTGCTGCCTCACAGCGCCTGGAGACCCGGGTTCAGTTCCCGACTCAGGCGACTGACTGTGTGGAGTTTGCACGTTCTCCCCGTGTCTGCGTGGGTTTCCTCCGGGTGCTCCGGTTTCCTCCCACAGTCCAAAGATGTGCGGGTCAGGTGAATTGGCCAATCTAAATTGCCCATAGTGGTAAGGGGTAAGGGATAATGTAGGGGTATGGGTGGGTTGCGCTTCGGCGGGTCGGTGTGGACTTGTTGGGCCGAAGGGCCTGTTTCCACACTGTAAGTAATCTAATCTAATCTAAATAATAGCACAGCATTAGCCAAATTCCAGTTCTTTGGTTCTTCAGCCATGCTCAGTGTTGAAGAAAACTCTCGAGACTCGGACCTTGCAAACTGATTAGTTTATTACATGATATATCATGGGAATTCACCATCCTAACTGTGGCTCGGTGTTAATCCGAAGTACATCAGGATACTACAGGATCATCAAGAGAAAGGAACTGATCGTTAATTACACAGTTTGGCATGCTTACAAGTTGGTACTAAATTAGAGGTTAGTCATTAAGTTCAAAACTAAAGCACTATTATGCATTCTACAAGTGGGCAAATGAAATGGTATCACTACATGCTCCAGTTAACACTAAGCAGAGATACCCCTAATTGGCTGAAAAACCATGAGGAGGCAATAACTAGAGAAGGAAGGGGGACGAATTGGAAAGTTTATGTCAACTTGACTGGTTTTACAGCCTGTGCTGATCATTCAGCAAAGGGAGGAGACACTATCTTAAGAAGGAAAATAAGGACAACCTTTCACATCACCTCATAGTAAGGAATGCATAGCCAGCAAAGTTCTGACTGGGGACACAAAATGGAACTCTCAGCCGAATCAGGAAAATGGCTTCTGGGCAAATAATGTTAACTCTTCCCTAACAAATATTTCTACTAGGTGCCCCAAAATTTCCTACCCAACTTCCCACAACATCCTGGGACACATATAATCAGGTACTGGAGGGTTATCTATCTTTGTGTTTTCTGAGACCTCCAGTTCTTCCTCTTCTGTAATGTGAACTGTTTTTAAAATATCAATATTTATTTCCCTGAATTCTCTAGCCCTCGTTTCTTTTTCCAACAGTAAAAATTGATGTGAAATATTCAGTTACCATCTCTCCCACTTCCTGAGGTTCAACACAAACTCAACTTTGTTGATCTTTAAAGGTTCTCTCTCTCTCTCTCTCTCATTGCTCTCTTGTTGTTGAAATATTTATAGAATCTTTTTTGGGAGATCTTAAATCTTACTTGCGAGGGCTATCTAATTTTCCATTTTTGCCTTTCTGATTTCCTTTTTAAGCATGTTCCTACCCTCTTTATACCCTTAAACCAACAGGACCATATGCTTCTGAACTCTCATTATCACACTTTGAAAGACTCCCACTTGTCAGTCATACTTTTAGTTGTAAACGGTCTGCTCTAATCAACTTTTGAAAGTTATTGCATCATTCCCCTAAATTTTACCTTATTCCAATTAAGAGCTTTAACTTTTTTGGAAGATTTATTCTTTTCCATAGCTATTTTAAAACTAACAGCATTACAATCACCAGTTCCAGTCACTTGCTCTGCCTTATTTTGCAAAAGATATTCAAGTTTTGCTCATTCTCTACAGGAACATTTATATATTGATAAAAAAAATGTTCTTGAACACATTGAACAAATTCTTCATCAACCAAAACTTTAACACTATGACAGTCCCTCAGAAATATCTAATCTAATTGCAGTAGTAATGTATTCCTTAATTAAATATGCCATTCCCTCTCCTCTCTTACTATCCCTCCTATAACACCTAAAGCCTGAGCTGCCTCTTGTCAATTCTTCAGCCAAGCTTCTGTAGTAGCTTAAAGTCTGGTTGAAGATTTGTAGCTCGGGTGTCCGTTGTTGTGGTTCTGTTCGCCGAGCTGGAAGATTTTGCTGCAAACGTTTCGTTCCCTGGCTAGGGAACATCATCAGTGCTATTGGAGCCTCCTGTGAAGCGCTGCTTTGATGTTTCTTCCGGTATTTATAGTGACACCTGGAAGCGGCAAGAACATCCATCAACAGACACATCGACCTGGACCCCACATACAAACTACTACAGCTGAAACTGACACCCGGAAGCGGCAAGAACAAACCACTATAAATACCGGAAGAAACATCAAAGCAGCGCTTCACAGGAGGCTCCAATAGCACTGATGATGTTCCCTAGCCAGGGAACGAAACGTTTGCAGCAAAAACTTCCAGCTCGGCGAACAGAACCACAACGGACACCCGAGCTACAAATCTTCAACCAGACTTTAAACACTTACGGGCGAGAAATGCTGAGACAAGCCAGGAGATGGGAATCCTGCGCTAACCGCCTAAGCGCAACACATGAACAACTCCGGTTCCTCCACGAATGCAGAAAAAATCAAATCCTGCCACAACGTGTCAAGTACAGACCTCCAGTAAATAATCCACAAGCCAGGGAAACAGCCAAGAAGAACGGATTCAGGATGGTCCAGGTAATGATCACAGACGCTCACAACCGACTGCACAAATACAAGCAACAAATTGCGCGCCAGAAGTCGTTAATTTTAAAAACCACTAATCAGGAATGGACCCGGACCATAGAACAGGCCATCACTATAGGACAGAACAGGACAACACTTCGCAAAAAAATGGCACTAAAAGAAAAAATGGACAAACTAACCCACAAACAGGAGGACACTACAACACACACCTGGGTTAAAAACCTCTCCCACAGACATGGAAAGAACTATACTGGCCAAGGGACTCAAATACAACTACAGGGATGCCAACACAGCAGACTTCCTAGCAGCACTAGAATGCACACTCAGGAACAATGGACTGACAGAAGAGACACAACAAACAGTGAGACAAACGGTCGTACCTATGATGATAAGAAAACGACATACACATAACCTCAACACCAAGGAGAGGGAAGCACTGAAAGCACTGAAAAATGACAAGAACATAATCATACTACCGGCAGATAAAGGCAGAATGACGGTCATCTTAGATAAATCAGACTACATCAATAAAGCACAACAACTACTCGCAGACACCAACACCTACCAAATGAAGGATTCCGACCCCACACCACAACTCACCAATAGAATAATCAACACACTAAGGAATCTACAAAAAAAACGGACAGATAACCAAAGCGGACCAGCAAAGAATGAAACCTGAAAGCAACAACACCCCCAGATTCTACGGACTACCCAAAGTACACAAACCAGACATCCCACTCAGACCCATAGTATTACTACCAGGGACACCAGCATACAAACTGGCCAAAGAACTACAACAGAAACTGAAACACCTAGTCAGCGGATCCAAACACTCCATACAATCAACACAGGAATTCTTGGACATCATCAGGAATACACACATAGACAAAGAAGAAACCATGGTATCATTCGACGTGACGGCACTGTTCACTTCTATTGACAAAACCCTAGCCAGAGAAACAATAGCCAACCTACTGGACATACATAACAGAACACAGGAGGCCGAACCTATCAACAAGGACGGCATACTTAAATTACTAGACCTGTGCCTCACCACACACTTTACATTCAACAATCAGATATACGAACAAATCAACGGAACACCCATGGGATCACCAATCTCGGGACTCATAGCAGAGGCAGTTATGCAAAGGTTAGAACATACAGCCCTACCACAAATCCAACCCAAACTCTGGATCAGATACGTCGATGACACCTTTGTAATCATCAAAAACACGGAAATAGAAAAAACACACCGAATCATCAACGCCACACTCACAGGAATACGATTCACGAGAGAAGAGGAAAAGGATAGCCAACTCCCATTCCTAGACGTGTTAGTAGAGAGAACACCCAGCGGAGAATTCACCACAAGGGTACACAGGAAACCAACACACACAGACTAAGTCCTAAACTATGAAAGTAACCACCCCAACACACACAAACGAAGCTGCATCAGGACACTATTCAAAAGAGCCACAACACACTGCAGTACACCAGAACTGCGAAAAGAGGAAGAGGAACACCTATACAAGGTATTCGTCAAAAACGGATACCCACGCAACTTTATCAGATGCCTAAGAGATAGACCACGGAACCAAAAGGACTAGCCACACTACCATACGTCAGGAGCGTCTCAGAACTGACAGCCAGACTACTGCGACCCTTAGGACTCATAACAGCACACAAGCCAACTTCCACACTCAGACAACAACTCACTAGAACAAAGGACCCAATAGCCAGCACGAGCCAAACTAACGTAGTTTACAAAATACCATGCAAGGACTGCACAAAACACTATATAGGACAAACAGGAAGACAGCTAACAATCCGCATCCATGAACATCAGCTAGCCACAAAACGACACAACCAGCTATCTCTAGTAGCCATACACTCAGATAACCAGGAACATGAATTTGACTGGGAAAACACTACCATCATAGGACAAGCCAGACAGAGAACAGCCAGGGAATTCCTAGAGGCATGGCATTCATCCACAAACTCCATTAACAGACACATGGACCTGGACCCCATATACAAACCACTACAGCGGACAGCTGAAACTGACACCCGGAAGCGGCAAGAACAAACCACTATAAATACCGGAAGAACCATCAAAGCAGCGCTTCACAGGAGGCTCCAATAGCACTGATGATGTTCCCTAGCCAGGGAACGAAACGTTTGCAGCAAAAACTCACAGCTCGGCGAACAGAACCACAACTTCTGTAGTAGCTTTGACATCCCAAACCCACATTCCCATACATGTGCTGAGCTTATCAGCCTTACCTGAGAGTTAAATCATTCTCTGACCGCTCATGTCTGTCTTTTCGAATTAACTTGCTCTTTTCTGATTCAGAAACATCCTCATATTTCTGTCTATGTGCTGTTACTTAGAAGCTCCCCCCTCACCATCTAAAAATGCTGGCAGGATCCGAAACTAGAACTAGCAAATCTCCCCAGTCGGATATTGGTCCCTTTCCAGTTCAGGTGAAACCCATCCTTTTTGAACAGATCTTTTATGTCCCAGAAGAGATCCCAACGATCCAAGAAACTGAATCCCTGCACATTGCACCACCTTTTCAGCCACTGATTTATCAATCCTATCCTTCCCTCAAGAGAAACCCCAAAAACGCAGAAATGCTGTGCCGTCCACATTTCGGAAATAAGCCCTTCATCAGGAATGGGACTTGTTTACAATAGTTTCCAGTATCTGCAGTAATCTGCTGCTACATTTTCCCCTGTATCAGCTTTTATTTCTCCCTGCCTCACAATTATCCATCCCCTTTATCTGTGTCTCTTCTCTCTCTTTCTGGGCTCCATCTCCACCTATTGCAGGAGTGAGAGCCACTAGCTGCACTTTTTTCCGAGCTACTTTCAGTACTGATGAAGGGTCACTGAATCTGAAACGTTACCTTTGTTTTAACTCCACAGAAGCTGCCAAACCTGCCGAGTCTCTCCATCGACTTCTCTTTATAACCACATTCACTTCCAGACGACGTTCCCAATGCGGGACCGCACTTCTATTGGCTATAAGCACGGGATTGACAGATTTTCTGACCAATCAGAGCTGGAGGAGAGTAAAGGCCCGCCCTGAGTTCTCACGCTGGGTCTCGAGACCGCGGCCGTTTAACCGACTCTGTGCGAGGTCGCGGACTGAGGCCTCGTGCTGGAGAGAAATAAGAGTTTATTTTTAAGTCTTTCCAGTGAAGGTGAGAAAACAGCTATGATACTAATCAGTAAACTGTTAATGTGCGCGTACGCTGAGGAGGAAACTTTTCCTCACCAATTCCCTGTCCAAATGATGTTGGCACTCGGGGTTAACAGGACACCAGATCAGGATGAGATACATCCAAGGATTCTGGTTGAATTGAGAGGGGCACTGGCCATAACATTACAGTCTCCTCTGGACTGAGAGGAGGTGTCAGGAGACTGGAGGGTTATCAACATTATGCCCTTGTTCTGTGAAGATTTGTAAGTTAATCCTGGAATTGACAGCCTTGTCAGTTTAACACTGGTGTTGGGAGAGCTTCTGGAAACAACTATTGTGATAAAACTGATAATCACATGGATAAAGGTGGGTTGGTTAAAAAATGTCAACGGGAAAATTGTGTAAAACTATCTTGCTGAAGTGTTCTGATGACTTAACAGAAAGGGTCGATGAGGGCGATGTTACTGATGTGATTAACATGGATTTCCAGAAGATAGCATACAACAAATTGTGTGGAAGATTATAAGTCGTGGTACAAGAGGCACGGGCAACATGGATACAACATTAACTGAGTGATAGGAAAGAGAGAGTCAATGGTCAGTGGATATATTTCTGGCTGGAGGAAGATTTGGAGTGGAGTTCCAATGGGTCAATATTGGGACCGGCATGTTCCAGTAAGGAGAAAGGATAAGGATAGCAAGGTAAGGGAACCTTGGATAAAGAGGAAGGTTGTGAATTTACTCACAAATGAAAAAAGCAAATGGAAGGTTTAAGAAGTTAAAATTGGGCAAGGCCTGTAAAGAATATAAAGAAAGCAGGAAAGAATTCAAGCAGGGAATTAGTAGAGCAAGAAGCGACCATGAAATTGACAATAGGTTTAAAGAGAATTCCAAGGCATTCTTGGCATTCATTAAAAAATAAAAACAAGAGGATAATGAGGGAGAAGGTCGGACCATTTGAGAATAAAGGAGGAACTTGTGTTTGGAGGCTTGTGAAATCCTAAATGAATACTTTGTGTCAGTATTGATCTGGAAGAAGGATTTAGAAGATAGTGAGATTAGTGTGCAGCATGCTAATATGCAAGGGCATTTTGAGATCAAGAAAGAAGTGATATTGGGTTTTTTGAAGAGCACAAAGTTTGATAAGTTGCAAGGGCTTGATGCTATCTATGCCAGGTTTTTCAGTGAGGCAGGAGAGGAGATTACTGGGACCTTGACCACAACATTTGTATCTTCACTAGCCACTGGAGGTACCGGAAGACTGGCAAGCAGCTAATGTTGTTCCTCTGTTCAAGACTGCAATTAGGGATAATCCAGAAAGTCATAAACTGGTGAGTCCTTCATCAGTCGTTAGGAATCGATTGACAGAATTTTCTGGAATCGGATTTAAGCACATTTGGAAAAGCACTGCCTAATTAGGGGCAGTGAGCATGGCTTTGTGTAGGGCAGGCCATGTCAAACTAACTTGGTTGAATTGTTTGAGGAGGTGATCGATGAGGGTAGAGTGGATGGATATTGTCTCCATGGATTTTAGTAAGGCTTTTGACAAGGTCCCTCATGGTAGGCTCATCCAGAAGAGTATAATGCGTGGGATCCATGGTAACTTGGCCGCATGGATTCAGAATTGGTTTGCCCATAGAAGGCAGAGAGTAGTTGTGGAAGGGTGTTCTTCTGGCTGGAGAACGGTGATTAGTGGTGTTCTGCAGGGAATCATATTGGGACCTCTACTGTTTGTAACAGATATAAATGACTTGGATGAAGTTGTAGATGGATGGGTTAGTAAGTTTGAAGATGATGCAAAGATCAGTAGAGTTGTGGATATTGTAGAAGATTGTGAGAGGATGCAGTGGCATATAGATCAGTTGCAGATATGGGTGGAGAAATGGCAGATGGCGTTTAATCCATCTAAGTGTGAGGTGCTACTCTTTAGGAAATCAAAGGTTAAGGAAAAGTATACAGTTAAGGGCAGAACCCTCAACATATCGATGTTCAGCGGGATATTAGGGTTCAAGTTTGTCGCTCCCTGGAAGTGGCCACACATGTAGGTAGGGTGTTAAGAAAGTGTGTATCATACTTCCAGTATTGGTCAGGACATTGAGTCCAAGAGTCAGGATGTCATGTTGCAGCTTTATATTATGTTGGTTAAGCCATACTTAGAATATTGCATTCGGTTCGAAGTTAAAAATCACACAACACCAGGTTATAGTCCAACAGTTTATTTAGAAGCACTAGCATTCGCAGCACTTTCGATGGTCGTGGAATATAAGATCGTAAGACACAGAATTTAGAGCAAAAGTTTACAGTGTGATGTAACTGAAATGATATGTTGAATAAAACCGATGTTTTATAATCTTATACTCCACAACCACCTGATGAAGGAGCAGCACTCTGAAAGCTAGTGCTTCCAAATAAACCTCTTCGAATATAACCTGGTGTTGTCTGATTTTTAACTTTCTCTTCCATCATTGTATAATTTGCTCTAGAAATAGACTTGCCTTACCTATGAGATAGTTTGCTTTCTCACATGACTCATGAACTGCCTTGTCTGGAGACTGTCGCCAAACAGCATGTGAATACAGAGAACAATGTACCATTAATACCCACTCTTGGCAAGGTCTCAACTCTGCTGCATGCAAGTGTAAGTCGGCCATCTAGTGGCGAATTTGTGGTACTGAGTCTAGTTAAGCAAATTGTCGTTGGGCCATTTATAAATCCCCACTGAATTGGAGCTTTTCGACGTAGTCGCGATCCATTTGTTTTATGGACTGGCTGCTACCCATGACATATTATGAGATGTAATAGGCTCAGTCAGTTCCCAAGGTGTGCATCTGAGATTTTCTTCAACAGCGTCCAATGAAGGGAAGCATGCCATACGCCTTCTTGATCACTAGGTCGACCTGTATTGCCACCTTCAGGGCCTGAACACTCTGTACGTCAATTTTCCCAAGGGCATTTCCATTTACCGTGTAGTTTGCTCTTCAATTGGATCTTCCAAAATGCATCATCTCACATTTGCCCGGATTGAACTACATCTGCCATTTCTCTGCCCAACTCTTCAATCTGTTTATATTCTGCTGCATTTTCTGATAGTCCCCTTCATCATCTGCTAACCCACCAATCTCCGTGTCATCTGCAAATCAGATCACCTATACATCACTCCAGATCATTGATGTATATAACAAACAACAGTGGTCTCAACATGGATTCCTGTGGAACATCACTGGTCACAGTTCTCCATTTTGAGAAACTCCCTTCACTGCTACTCTCTGTCTCCTGTTGCCCAGCCAGATCTCCATCCATCTAGCTCATACACCCTGGAGCTCCGGTAACTTTACTTTCTCCATCAGCCTCCCATGGGGAACCTTATCAAATGCCTTACTGAAGTCCATGAGTATGACATCTACAGCCCTTCCCTCATCAATCAACTTTGTCACTTTATTTTTAGATTAGACTAGATTTCTCAAAGAATTGTCTTCAGTTTAAAAAAAAAGCCAAGCATTAAAATCCCTGTTACTCTTTTTTTCATCAATGCTTCCAATGGAAGTATTTCAAAATACAAACTATATTGCACCACTGTTACTTTAACTTGAAGTAGTTAAAACTCTCTTTGCTCAAAGTTTTTTGAAAAGGAACGAGCATTTGGAAAGGTCTTGGACATAAAGATGCAGGTTAGATGGAGATCTAAATGAAGACAGAATATACTCAAAGTGAATTTCACTTCTGGTGAGAATCCAGAAGTCACTCTGGAAGGGCACTGTAAAACATCAGTTTTTTCTCCCAATGTCTGCACAGTCAGTTGCTCAAAACAGAAGAGAACTTTGAGATGATATTGTAAAATCAAGCAGTCAGTGGAAGCGCTGCTGACATTGATGTGTCTGGAAAATTCTAAACTAAAAGCAGCAAAACCATTAATCAATTTGAAAAGTTTTCAGTACAGGACATTTTTACATCATCTAGGAGAAAGTGAGGACTGTAGATGCTGGAGATCAGAGCTGAAAATGTGTTGCTGGAAAAGCGCAGCAGGTCAGGCAGCATCCAAGGAGCAGGAGAATCGACCTTTCGGGCATGAGCCCTTCTTCAGGAATGAAGAAGGGCTCATGCCCGAAAGGTTGATTCTCCTGCTCCTTGGATGCTGCCTGACCTGCTGCGCTTTTCCAGCAACACATTTTCAGCATTTTTACATCATCCTCAGCTGCAAAATGCAGTCCAATTACTGAGCATGGGGAGAAGGCAGAAAGGTTTTATGTTTAGTATGATTTTTATTGCTTTTGTAAGATGTTTCAGACAAGCTGACCAACCAATTTAGTTTTAAAACCTGTTGTGTCTATGAAAAGTTGTCGGAGTTGTAAGATGTTTACCTGTTTTAAGGATGTTCCCAGAACCGCTCCAATTATCATGCTCTGCTCCCAAGGCAAAACGTTTACTTCCCTCTACAGGAACTAAATAGCACATCTACAGACTGAGTTATAACATAGATTAGACAATCAATCCAAAATTGCACCTGATAAATCCATAATTTGAAGGTCTCTTATGGTAAAGTCCGTGTGTCTTGTCAAGGAGGTCTGGGATCAAATCCTACCTGCTCCAGAGATGTATAATAATTTTGAACATAGAACATATCTACAAACAATGCACCTGAAATGGAGCTCAATTTGTGTTGAGAGGTTATGGATACATGATTTTCCAGCAATCTTGTTTTTAACTTGCAGTTTAGCAACAGGGCCAACACTGGCAAGGCTTGTCATTCACTTCCATTGAGACAGTGCTGGTGAGTTGCCGACTTGAACAACTGGTCTCTCCAGTGAAAATGCATCTATACTGATGTTAGGTAGAGAATTCCATGACTTTGATTCAGTGACAATGCAGGAATACCAATCTAGTTCCAAATTAAGGTAGGGCATGAATGTGAATGCATCTGTCAAGTTAGTCTTTTTCAATGATGGAGATTCCAAAATTGGAAGTAACAGCTTGACAAGTGGCTCCAGGATACAGTAAGGACAGGAGCTGCACATGGTGCTTAACATTGCACGGTTATCAGCAAATATTCTCACCTCTGACATTATGAAGGAGCAAATAGATGCAAAGATAAAGCAAAAGATTTTCTCCCGATTTTTGAAAAATCATTGGTTAAGTCCCAGTTAGAGAACTCTGCTCAACACTGGGTAACATAATATAAGACAAATGGCAACGCACAAAAAGGGGTATCACTGAAATGGTATTGAGGATAAAGGATGATAGCAAGAATAGTTGGAACTAAGAGAAGCTGCGAATATTCTTCTTACAGCAGAGTAGGTGAAGGGAAGATTTGATAGAAACTATTTATCGATAAAAGAAACAGGCTCCACTGACAGCAGGATGAGTGGCCAGTGGATGTACTTGATGGAGGAATGATAGTTGATAAAAGGTGGTTTGGTTTCACATGGGACTTCCCTCCAAGTGTCCCTCTTCTCCATCTCCATTTATCTTTTCCCCAGGCAGAATTCAGCCCCATTCCCTATTCTCCCCCATTCACCAATCCTTCCATTTCTCCAGCTTCCTATAGTTCCTTGACCTCCACATCTCCCCCAGTCTCCCTCAAGCTCTCCAACTTCCCCTTTGCTCCACACTCAGTGAATGGAAGTTGGTTTCCCTTGCTCTGTGACTGCATGGATAGAACGTGCAAAAGCAGATAAGTTAGGAATACCATGCAAGCAACAAGAGGAATTGCTTACCTATGCAGGGGCTATCATCAATCTGGCCGACCAAGGTGTTAGGCCTACAGTGGAAGTGGCACAGGCCACATTCCCAAAATTGTCTAATGCAATAGCACAGGGTCATTATGTTAGCCAAAGATGAAGCTTAAGAAATTGGAAATCATATATAAAGTATCAGTGTACAGTCCTTCAACACTAAACTACTTTAACCAATTAAGCACAGCAACTAGGTTAAAATGACCTCTACTTGTCCACTTGAACTGAAGCAAGTGTTAATGCTCCAATAATGACATAATATTGTTCGCAGATAGTCAAACTTCGGGACATAAAGTTAGTGCATGGTGTACTGAAGTTATGCTCACATTCCTGCACAGCCTTAGTCACAAAGATAAAATCTTTTATGAGTGATGGCAGAAATTGAACTCCCTTCCCACTCTGACAAGGTCATGCAGGTCCTGGGCCTCCTCCACCACCACTCCCTCACCCCCCGACGCCTGGAGGAAGAATGCCTCACCTTTCGTCTCGGAACACTTCAATCCCAGGGCATCAATGTGGGCTTCACCATTTCCTCATTTCCCCTCCCCCCACCTTACCCCAGTTCCAACCTTCCAGCTCAGCACCTTCCTCATGACCTGCTCCACCTGCCAATCTTCCTTCCTGTCTTTCCACTCCACCCTCCTCTCTGACCTATTGCACACTTAGTTACCTTCTCCCCATCCCCACACCCCTCCCATTTATCTCTCCACTCCGGAGGCTCCCAGCCTCATTCCTGATGAAGGGCTCCTCAGATTTTCCTGCTCCTCAGATGTTGCATGACCTGCTGTGCTTTTTCAGCATCACTCTGATCTCCAGCATCTGCAGTCCTCACTTTCACCTAAAACTTTAACATAGCAGAAGGAAACTGCTGGTTACTGCAAGTATAAGTGATTAATTCTGATATCACATGCCCGGTGACCGTGTTCTGAGGATCTGTGTACAATGTGATAAACACTATTGCGAATGTGACTATTTTAGGCAAATGGAGGGTGAATGAATAACATCCAAGTGTAAAAGTAGCTCTGGCCATAACCCAGGCTCGCGCTTCTTTCTACATTTTGACTCAGATACTACAGATATGGGAATTCAGAAAATCCTGCTCAACTCCAGCTGCACATCTAATACTACAGTAAAACAGGGAAGGTAACAGGCAACTTGATTCAAACAAGCACCATATTGTAAGGAATGCTAATTATATCAAATGAGCCCACACTAAAACCCCATAACCATAATGATACTGAGGCCAATAAAAATCATTGTCCAGGATTCTGTAAGAGGTATAGTTTAATGAACAAAATAAGATAGAATTAAATACACTTCCATTTGCAAATCCACCGGGGTGCAAGCTGCTTGGAGATTTCGCTGCCATCGATCCCCTAAACGTTCTGTAATCAAAGCCTCCATTGGGACTTCGGGAAACCCCAGTGTTTCAGCAAATCGTGATGCCGCTCGGTCACTCAGCATCATATGATTGGTCTGGAACAGCAGCAGCTTCCAATCGGCATTTAATTAAACAAATCACAACATATCACCAACAAAAACAGAATTTGCTGGAAGACTTTAGCAAGTCTGGGAGGCACGGTGGCACAGTGGTTAGCACTGTTGCCTCACAGTGCCAGAGACCCAGGTTCAATTCCCACCTAAGGTGAGTGTCTATGTGAAGTTTGCACATTCTCCCAGATTCCCCATGGGAGACTGATTAGTAAGGTTAGATCTCATGAAATACAGGAAGAACTAGCCATTTGGATACAGAACTGGCTCAAAGGTAGAAGAGTGGTGGTGGAGGGTTGTTTTTCAGACTGGAGGCTTGTGACCACTGGAGTGCCACAAGGATCCTCTACTACTTGTCATTTACATAAATGATTTGGATGTGAGCATAAGAGGTACAGTTAGTAAGCCTGCAACTGACACCAAAATTGGAGGTGCAGTGGACAGCGAAGAGGGTTACCTCAGATTATAACAGGATCTGGACCAGATGGGCTAATGAGCTGAGAAGTGGCAGATGGAATTTAATTCAGACAAATGTGAGGTGCTACATTTTGGGAAAGCAAAATCTTAGCAGGACTTATATTCTTAATGGTAAGGTCCCAGGGAGTGTTGCTGAACAAAGAGACCTTGGAGTGCAGTCTCAGGTAGATAGGATAGTGAAGAAGGCGTTTGGTATGCTTTCCTTTATTGGTCAGAGTATTGAGTACAGGAGTTTGGAGGTCATGTTGCAGCTGTGCAGGACATTGATTAGGCCACTGTTGGAATGTTGTATGCAATTCTAGTCTCCTTCCTATTGGAAAGATGTTGTGAAACTTGAAAGGGTTAAGAAAAGGTTTACAAGGATGTTGCCTGGGTTGGAGGATTTGAACTATATGGTGAGACTGAACAGGGTCGGGCTGTTTTCCTTGGAGTGTCAGAGGCTGAGGGGTGACCTTATGGAGGTTTACAAAATTATGAAGGGCATGGATAAGGTAAATAGGCAAAGTCTTTTCCCTGGGGTTGGGGAGTCCAGAACTGGAGGGCTTAGGTTTAGGATGAGAGGGGAAAGATATAAAAGAGACCTAAGGGGCAACTTTTTTCACGCAGAGGGTGGCACGTGTATGGAATGAGCTGCCAGAGGAAGTGGTGGAGGGTAGTACAATTGCAACATTTAAGAGGCATTTGGATGGGTATATGAATTGGAAGGGTTTGGAGGGATATGGGCCGGGTGCTGGCAGATGGGACTAGATTGGGTTGGGATATCTGCTCGGCATGGACGGGTTGGACTGCAGGGTCTGTTTCCATGCTGTACATCTCTATGACCCTATGACTCTATGACATGAGTGAGGTCACATTTGGAATACTGTATGCAGTTCTAGTCGCTCTACTATAGAAATTAACTATTAAACTAGAAAGAGGGCAGAAAGGATTTACTAGGACTGGAAGGTTTGAGCTCCAAGAAGAGATGAGATAGGATGGGACATTTTTCCCTGGAGTGTAGGAGATTCAGGGGTGACCTTATACAGAACTATAAAATCAGGAGAGGCATAGATAAGGTAGGTAGCCAGAAGCTTTTCCCCAAGGGAGTCTAAAACTCTGGGGCACATGTTTAAGGTGAGAGGGGAGAGATACAAAAGGGTATAGAGAGGCAGTTTTCTTCACACTGAGGATGGTGAGTGTCTGGAATGGGCTGCCAGAGGTGGTGGAAGTGAGTGCAATTTCATCATTTAAGAAACATTTAGACAGGTGTATGGATGGGTTCGATACGGGGAGTACATGGACCAAACACAGGCAAAAGGGACTAGTTTAACGTTGAAAACTGGACAGCATGGGCATGTTGGCTGAAAGGCCGTTTCTATGATGGTGATCTCTCGGACCCTTTTATAAAAGCTTCACAGTCACAGCTCCATCTCCCTGTGCTCGACGGTGAATATCACCCAAACACCTACACTCACCAGCTGCTACTGAAAGTTTCT
Organism: Hemiscyllium ocellatum; assembly: GCF_020745735.1. Taxonomy (NCBI): domain Eukaryota; kingdom Metazoa; phylum Chordata; class Chondrichthyes; order Orectolobiformes; family Hemiscylliidae; genus Hemiscyllium; species Hemiscyllium ocellatum. Next base: position 512,506 of record NW_026867469.1, on the reverse strand, counting down.
ACTGAATACTCCACATCATTCCCATTCTATTTCAGAATTCCAGGAATTGTTTTTCTTGAGCCAATGTAATATCTCATGTGTTTCACTTGACGGAGGTGAGAGAAATACACCTCTCAGTAATATCAAGTCCAAATAGTTGGCAATTTCTTGATCCTTTGATCACACAAATACTCGGACACCAGCCCTGCATTCTCTCAGTGATCGGAGCTGCTTCTTTCCATCTGAACTGAACTGATTCCTCCATAATCTAAGAAAGAAATTAATGATTAATAACCAACCAATTCATAAAGTTAAAATGACGGAATCATTCATAATTTTCCAATTGAAACACACATTTTGAAATCAAACTGTGAGCAGCTACACAGTAACAAATGGGTGTAAGTGGTGGGGGAGAGAGAATCTAATGAGCTGCTGCACACACAGACAGTGCTGTAAGAAACTAAGGTGTTGATATTTGGGGAATGATGTAAATTGAGGATGTAGCTGGACTGGAGGAAATCACATTGGACTTGTAATGCAGTGACCTAGAGTATAAATACCAGCAACTGGCTGAATTTTATCTCAAATAATTAATCCATCTGGAATTGAAAGTTAGTTTCATAGTCACCATTGCAGAACCATTGCAGTGATTGCTGTGTATACACATCTGCATCACTCATGTCCATCAGCAAAGGGAATCTGGGAATCTTACCTAGTCTGGCCCAGAGGTATTTTCAGAAGACATTAAATAGTTCTGACGATAAAGATTGGTTAAAGATGTATGTTTCAGATATGAATATGGAATGAAAATGGGATGGATATCTGGTTTCAACTTTGGCACTAAAATTTACAACACACATAATTAACACAGTAATGACTCCTTCCTAACGACTGGTATCAAGATGGATATGGGCAAGGATTTTTATTCTGCTGATTTTTCATCACTTCGCACTGAAATGTTGATTGCACTTTGAACACCACCTCAAAGACATGCTTCAAATGGCAAGGACGGAGAACAGATTCCGACTGGGGAGCATCAGATTCTCAGCAGCAACACAAGGGACCAAATTCGTTACTTCGTGAGGACGTTGTCAACCAGACTAGACCTGAAACTCGCGCAAAGGGAACCAATAAGAGATAACAACTTGTCTCAACTTAATGAGATGAGAGTCGCGCGGAGGCCATGGGGCTCAGCAGGAGAAACAGCATCCACTAGAGGGTGGTGGTGAGAAGTGACTGAGGAAAATTCTGGGAGTTGAATCACTAGAACAGGGAAGGAGATTGCTGAGTATTCAGTGTCAAAGAACAGCTGGATTAACCCCTGGAAAGGGAGGGTGAACAGCAGTGTGTGTGATTCAGGTGGGAACTAACAATCAACAACTTTAAGGCAGAACAAAGAGTGTCTTTCAGCAAGGTGACGGTCCACCAGGAGCAGTTGATGTTTGTCTCGTTGTGCGTCCTGGGGAACAGACCGTAGAGCACAGAGTCTTGCGTCATGGAGCTGCTCAGGTCGAACCTTGACAAAGGCCACTGCATCTTTCTCCAGATTTCCTTTGCAAAGACAAATTCCAGAAGGAGATGTGTGACAGTCTCTCTCCCCCCGACAACCCCTTAGAGAGTAGTATGTTGAGGCGAAGAGAGTCCGGGTGTGTGTGAGAGAGAGAGAGAGAGAGACAGAAAAAGAGAAGAGGATTCAACGACAGAAGTGGGGCTGTCTAGTTGCCTACATGCAGTGCCTTGGTCAGACCACACCTGAAGTCATGTGTGCAGTTTTTGTCCCTTATCCAATGAAGGACATTCATGCATAGAAGGAATACAACAAAGGTTTCCCAGACTGACTCATGGGATAGCAGGACTGATGAATGAAGAGAGACTGGATCAGTTATTTTCACTGTAGGTTAGAATAATATGAGGCATCTTTTAGAAACCTACAAAATAGGAAAGGTCAGGGTAAAAACAGGACGGATATTCCCAAGGTCCAGAACAAGGGGTCAATGTCTAAGGATCTGGGGTAGGCTATTTCGAGCTGAGATGAGGATAAATTTCTTCACTCAGGTTGAGGTGAGTCTGTGAACTTCCCTGTCAGAGAGAGTGTTTGTTGGCTAAAACACTGAATTGTTGGAAAGGAAAAGTTAAATATTGTTCTCAAAATGAACAGAAATTTCTGGTGAAACTTAGCAGGTTTACAGAGAGAGAAAGAGAGTCAGCTGTGAAGAAGGATCACTGGATTCGAAGCATTTACTTTTTCTCCACAGATGCTGTCAGGCGTGTTGAGTTTCTTAAGCAATTTTGGCTTTTGTTTCAGGTTTCTACTATCTGTATTTCTTTGCTTTAGTACGCCATGTTGTGGCTGTGCAGGTCATTGCTTTGGCCACTTTTGAAATGCTGCATGCAGCTCTGGGCTTCTTGCTATAGGAAGGATGTTGTGGAAGTTGAAATGGTTCAGAAAGGATTTACAAGGATATCGTTGGGGTTGGAGGGTTTGACCTAGAGGGAGAGGCTGAATAGGTTGGGGCATGGGAGGCTGAGGGGTGACTTTATATCAAGGTTTATAAAACCATATTAGGGGCATGGGTAGGGCAAATAGACAAGATGTGTTCCCCAGGGTTGGGGGAGACCAAAACTAGGGTGCATAGGGTTAAGTTGGGGGCAAGATTTAAAAGGGACCTAAGGGACAACGTTTTCACACAGAGGGATGGTATGAGATTGGAGTGAGCTGCCAGAGGAAGTGGTGAAGGCTGGGACAATTACAGCCTGTAAAAAGGCATCTGGATGGGTTTATGAATGCGAAGGGTTGAGGGGGATTAGGGCCAAATGTTATCAAATAGAGTCTGTGATGATGCTGCTCCTTTAACAAGGTTCTGTTGTACTTGGTTTTCTTCCCCCCCAGAGAGATAGTAAAAGACACAGGTTCCAAAAGGTTTGGATTTCGAAGGGTTTTAGGGCCAGTTTGATTATAGCTACAGATACTGCCTCCATCAAAAAGTTTTAGTTTTAAAAGACATTTGTGCAATGAAAGGGGAATGGTCACTTCCCCCAGCTCAGCTTTTCTCTGGTTTGATTTGGTTTTTGGAAGTCTGGCTATTCACTGAAAGCAGACAGGTAGTGTTTTGAGGCTGCAGATCCAAGAAACAGTTACGTGAAAGAAGCAGGTTCGTGCTGATCCTCTCTATCTGACATCTCTCCTGTAAGACCCTGTTTGATGTTACCTTTTGCGCCACGAGGTGTTTATGGGGATTATTGCAAGGATAGGGAACAGCAGGTAAAGTCTGTTTGGTTTTTGGATAGGTGAGGTTATTCTGCATTCCGTTCTCTTTTGCTTCTATTTCATTGGGTAATCTTGTAAATAAATTTGGTTTTGTTTAAAATGAAGTGGTTTGACCAACGGCACCTCTCCTGGAATATCCACTTTACACTTTCTTAAAACAATGAGCAAAGTTAGGGTCTGGGCTACTTTCTTGAAATGTTTTGAGGGGGTCTGGCCTGGTCCATAACAAGTCAGAGACATGTACATCACAGAAACAGATCCTGAGGTCCAACTCGTCCATGCTGACCAGATATCCTAACCCAATCTAAAAATCATTCAACACCAGGTTATAGTCCAATAGGTTTAATGGGGAGCACTGCTCCCTCATCAGGTGGTTGTCCGGAGCAGCGTTCCGAAAGCTAGTGCTTCCAATTAAACCTCTTGGACTATAACCTGGTATTGAGGGATTTTTAAACTTTGTATACCCTAGTCCAACACTGGCAGCTCCACATCCTAACCTAATCTAGTCCCATTTGCCAGCGCTTGTCCCATTTCCTTTCTATTCTTGTGCCCATCCAGATTTTTATAAATGACCTGGAGGAGGGGCTAAAAGGTTGGGTGAGCAAGGTTGCGGATGATAAGAAAGTCGGTGGAGTTGTTGACAGTGAGGAAGGATGTGGCAGGTTACAGCGGGATATAGATAGGCTGCAGAGCTGGGCAGAAAGGTGGCAAATGGAGTTCAATGTAGGTAAGTGTGAAGTGATTCACTTTGGTAAGAGTAACAAGAAGATGGAGTACTGGGCTAATGGTCGGATACTTGGTAGTGTGGATGAGCAAAGGGATCTTGGTGTCCATGTACACAGATCTCTGAAAGTTGCCATCCAGGTAAATAGTGCTGTGAAGAAGGCATATGGCGTACTGGCTTTTATTGGTAGAGGAATTGAGTTCCGGAGTCCTGAGGTCATGTTGCAGTTGTATAAGACTCTGGTGCGGCCGCATCTGGAGTATTGTGTGCAGTTTTGGTCACCATACTAGAGGAAGGATTTGGAGGCACTGGAACGGGTACAGAGGAGGTTTACCAGGATATTGCCTGGTATGGTAGGAAGATCGTATGAGGAAACGCTGAGGCACTTAGGGCTGTTTTCATTGGAGAAAAGAAGGTTTAGGGGTGACTTGATAGAGGTGTACAAGATGATTAGGGGTTTAGATAGGGTTGACCATGAGAACCTTTTTCCACGTATGGAGTCAGATATTACGAGGGGGCATAGCTTTAAATTAAGGGGTGGAAGGTATAGGACATATTTTAGGGGTAGATTCTTTACTCAGCGAGTTGTGAGTTCATGGAATGCCCTGCCAGTGACAGTGGTGGACTCTCCCTCTTTATGACCATTTAAACGGGCATTGGATAGGCATATGGAGGATAGTGGGCTAGTGTAGATTAGGTGGGCTTGGATCAGCGCAACATCAAGGGCCGAAGGGCATGTACTGCGTTGTATTTTTCTATGTTCTATGCCTTTTAAACGTCATAATTGTACCAGCCTCCACCATTTCTCTGGCAGCTCATTCCATACACGCACCACCCTCTGCATGAAGAGATTGCCCCTTAGGTCCCTATTCAATGTTTCCCCTCTCACTCTCTAAACCTACGCCCTCTAGTTCTGGAATCCCCCATCCCAGAGAAAGACCTTGTCTATTTAGCCTAACCATGGCACTCATTATTTTATAAACCTCTATAAGATCACCCCTCAACCTCCAACGCTCCAGAGAAAACAAAGTTTATTCAGCCTCTCCGTACAGCTCAAAGCCTCCAACTCTGACAACAACTTTGTAAATCTTTTCTGAACCCTTCCAAGTTTCACAACATCCTTCCTCTAGGAGAGAGACCAGAATATTCCAAAAGTGGCCTAACCAATTGCCTATACAGCTTCAACATGACCTCCCAACTCCTATACTCAGTCCTCTGACCAATATGGGAAAGCATACCAAATGCCTTCTTCACTATCCTATCTACCTGTGACTCCACTTGCAAGGAACTATGAACCTGCACTTCAAGGTCTCTTTGTTCAGCACAGTCCCCAGGACCTTCCCGTTAAGTGTACAAGTCATGCCCTGATTTGCCTTTCCAAAATGTAGCACCTCACATTTATCTAAATTAAACTCCATCTGAACTAGATTAATTTGGGGTATCTGTTCGGCATGGACAGTTAGAGAAAAGGGCCTGTTTCTGTGCTGAACATCTCTATGACGCCAGGCAGATAAAGTTCTTAAGGTTTAAAGGGGTCAAGGATATCGGGGAGAAAACAGGAACAGGGTTCAAAGGTGGATAATTATCCATGGTATATTTAATGATAGATCAGGGTCTATGGGCCGAATGGCCTGATGCTGCTCCGATTTTCTATGTTCCGGTGAATTAATATGTTAAGCACACCTGAAGAACATGCTGTGGACATGACTACAGGAAATTATTGTTTGCAATACAATGGAAATGTTTAATATTTTAACTTATTCACTCACTGAATCAGCTCCAAATTCTTGCAGTTGATGATGAAGTTTCTCGTTTTCGGAATGCAATCATCTGTGAATTTATTTCCATCCAGGTATAGTATTGACAATGATTCGCTCTGACTAAATGCCATCCTCAGGTCTTCAATGCAAGCAAATGTCAGATTGTTATCCTGCAAACTAAAGATCAATAATTACAAATCAATTTTCAATATGTCTCAAAAAGATAAAAGAAATTCCACTGAAAGGAAGAGAAATAATTGGAGCAGCATAACAAAGTGAGAAAGCTTTTGAACCATCAGCCTCCTTTTCATTTTATTTGACTTAGTAATGACAAACTAATAATCGATTAACTTTAATGCTTTTAGTCTTTCACACTATTATTTCTTAATTGAAAGACATTACTCTTAATTTTGAAAAGAATATGCGTTCCTACAGCCTCACAGAATCAAACAGGGTACAGTGCAGGAGGAGGTGATTCGAGGCTCCGAATGAGCAATTCACTTCCTGCCACTCTGTATCCCATATCCCTGTGCACTGGGCCTTTCCATACCAAAGTTTAATTCCTTTTTGAACACTTCAGTTGAACCGGCCTCTGCCATGATGTCAGTCAGGCACAACCAATGTTCAAAACATCGACTCTCCTGCTCTTTGGATGCTGCCTGACTGGCTGTGCTTTTCCAGCACCACACTCTTGACTCTAGTCTCCAGCATCTGCAGTCCTCACCTTCTCCTATATATTCAACACTGGTCATGCCAAAGATAAAGCAAATTCCCGACTTGCCACACATCATTGCACATAAAATTTGGGGTTAATGTTGGGAAGATTACGTACTCCAATCGCTTTGTTTTGCATTCCGAATGAGCCAATGATGCAGACAAAATGTTGATTCCTGTATCTCCAATGTTATTGTCATTCAGCCTAACAGCCAAGAAAAAAAAACAATCAAGAAGTGGGAAATCTCGGATTAACATAACATAAACTTCACCTTACAGAAACTCCACCAATTATTTCTCATTGGCACACTGAGGCATGGGCAGATAGAACAGTGTTGTGCAGTATTAGAAAACAGATGAAAATCTTGCATTAACTATTCTCACTGAATTATTTGGTGACCAGTGAACACACATTTCAAACAGTAGATTAATTGCTTGAATGGTGAAAAATGAGAGGTGTACAGTTCTTATCATATATTTTACTCAATAAATTGCTGTTACTCGTTCACTGACTGAAAGGCTATTGACAGTACAACCCAGCACAACTCTGAAAAGAGGAATTTGATATATACCTGAAGGAGAAAACATGTGATAGCTTTGAGGGAAAAGGAGGGGAATAGGATGAAGTGTGTCGGCCATTTAAGGAGCCAGTGCAGACATAATTGGCCAGATGGCCTTATTATGTACTACCCATTTTATGACCTGGAAATAGAATATATATTTTAACACAAAACTGGACACATGGGATTCAGGGAGAGCTTGCCAATTGGATACAAAATTGGCTTAACAGCAGGAGACAAAGTGGAGTTTTGTTTTTCAGACTTGGAGGCCTGTCACCACTGATGTTCCATGGGGATCGGTTCTGGCTGGTCTTTTGTCACTTATAGAAACGATTTGGATGAAAATACAGAAGGCATGGTTAGTAAATTTGCAAATTATATCAAAATTGGTGGCATAGTAAAGAAGAGGATTTTCTCAGGGATTTTGACAAAATGGGTCAATCGGGTGAGAAATGGCAGATGGAGTTCAATCTAGATAAATGCATTTTGATACAACAAACTTGGGGAGAGGTTAATCAGTTAATGAGAGGGCTTTGGGTAGTGTTGTACAACAGAGGGAGCTAAGGATTCAGGTGCATAATTCTTTGAAGTTTGATTTGGTGAGGCCTCTTCTGGAATACTGTGTCCAGTTATAGTCACTTAGGTAAAAGAAGAATATTATTAAGGTGGAGAAGGTTCAGAAAAGGTTTACCAGGAAGCTGTTGATATGGAAGGTTTGAGTTATAAGGAGAGGCTTGATAGACTGGGATTTTTTCCCACTGGAGCATAAGAGGTTGAGAGGTAACCTCAAAGGGTTATAAAATCATCAGCGGTATAAAAAGGCTTAATGGTAGGGGTCTTTTCCTGAGGATGGGGGATTTCAAGACTAGGGGCACATTTTTAAGATGAGAGGAGACAGAGTTAAAAAAAAGTCACAAGAAGAATTTTTTTGAAACTCAGAGGGTAGTCCCTGAGGAAGTGCTGGATATGGGTGCAATTAGTGGCAGACGGAGTTTAATTCAGATAAATGCGAGTTGCTGCATTTTGGGAAAGCAAATCTTAGCATGATTTATACACTTAATGGTAAGGTCCTAGGGAGTGTTGCTGAACAAAGAGACCTTGGAGTGCAGGTTCATAGCTCCTTGAAAGCAGAGTTGCAGGTCGATAGGATAATGAAGAAGGCGTTTGGTATGCTTTCCTTTATTGGTCAGAGTATTGAGTACAGGAGTTGGGAGGTCATCTTGCGGCTGTACCGGACATTGGTTAGGCCACTGTTGGAATATTGCATGCAATTTTGGTCTCCTTCCTATCGGAACGATGTTGTGAAACTTGAAAGGGTTCAGAAAAGGTTTACAAAGATGATGCCAGGGCTGGAGGATTTGAGCTACTGGGAGAAGCTGAACAGGCTGGGGCTGTTTTCCCTGGAGCATCGGAGGCTGTGGGGTGACCTTATAGAGGTTTACAAAATGATGAGGGGCAGGGAGAAACTAAATAGACAGTCTTTTCCCTGGGGTTGAGTAGTTCAGAACTAGAGGGCATAGGTTTAGGGTGAGAGGGGAAAGATATAAAAGAGACCTAAAGGCCGACTTTTTCACGCAGAGGGTGGTACGTGTAGCCAGAGGATGTGGTGGAGGCGAGTACAATTGCAACATTTAAGAGGCATTTGGATGGGTATATGAATAGGTAGGGTTTTGTGGGATATGGGCTGGGTGCTGGCAGGTGGGACTAGATTGGGTTGGGATATCTGGTCGGTGTGGACAGGTTGGACCGAAAGGTCTATTTCCGTGCTGTACAACTCTATGACCCTATGACTCGAAAAGATATTTCGATAAATACATGAGAAGGAAAGGTTCGGAGGGATATGGGCCTGGAGCAGGCAGGTGGGACAAGTTTAGTTTGGGATTACGTTCAGCATAGACTGGTTGGACCAAAGGGTCTGTTTCCATGTTATTTGACTCTATGACAAGTTGAACGCAAGATAGAAAATTGATTGTCTTATATTCAATTTTTTAAACATTTGTGCAATTATATTCCATTGAACTCATCCATATGTGATCCAGCAAAGAGTAAAAGAAATGGTTAATTGTGAGGCACTATTGCCCTGTTTGGATAACACAAAGAAAAAGACTTATAGACATCAATCAATCAATCAATAAATTCCTGCTTCTCTGATGTATTTAACAATACACAAGACATGTTTTCAGTTCCAGAATAGATAATAGTTCATCCCAACAGTCATGTAAAATATGTGGCGATAAGCTGCCCAATCTCCCTGCTGCTGAGGTGAATGGTGAATTTTGTGCTACCACAAAGGGCAGATCATGCCTCGTGTAAATCACAGACTGTTGAACCTCTATTTCAAACCCATCCTGACACTCACACGTAACAGTTTCAGATACATGAATGGCAGCCTTGCTGTGTTAGCAATGTATTCTGCATTGAACTAGGTACAGCATTCACTTACTATTTATCTAGTGAATGGTTAGGTCAAATACAATATCAGATTAGCTTTGGTTTGTAAAAGTAAACTACAAAGGATGATATTCATCTCTGCAATGGCACACAGTTGGTGACAGAGGTTGGGTTCAACAGTTTGATTTGCCACCTAATCTCCATTGCTATTCTCTGTCAGTGAACTATGTTCAGTCACACACTAGGTCTGTTCATTTAATTGAGGGCCTCTTAGGATTAGTGTTCGAACCTTCGCCAATTTTTCTTTTCGTTTAATTTATTATTTTATCAATTTTGATTTGTAGCTGTGACGTGCAATGAGCTGGAAATGATCTTTGGATTGTGAACAGCAACTTGTGTTTCAAGAAAACAAACAAACAAGCTGCTGTTTGTTCGTGAGGTGGGGCCTCACAGTTAATGGCAGGTTAGCTCTTGATCAATAGGATCCTGTAGGTATTTCAGCACAGTGGGAGAGCAGCACATTGAACCAGATAAGAGATGTTTGGGAATTGATCAGGCCAGTACCTGGGAATTGTTGTGAACAAGAGCTGAAAATGTGTTGCTGGAAAAGCGCAGCAGGTCAGGCAGCATCCAAGGAACAGGAAATTCAATGTTTCGGGCATAAGCCCTTCATCAGGAATGAGGAAAGTGTGTCCAGCAGACTAAGATAAAAGGTAGGGAGGAGGGACTTGGGGGAGGGGCGGTGGAGGTGTGATAGGTGGAAGGAGGTCAACGTGAGGGTGATAGGGCGGAGTGGGGTGGAGGCGGGGAGATCAGGAAGAAGATTGCAGGTTAGGAAGGCGGTGCTGAGTTCGAGGGATTCGAATGAATCAAGGTGGGGGGAGGGGAAATGAGGAAACTGGAGAAATCTGAGTTCATCCCTTGTGGTTGGAGGGTTCCCACGCAGAAGATGAGGCGCTCTTCCTCCAACCGTCGTGTTGTTATGGTCTGGCGATGGAGGAGTCCAAGGACCTGCATGTCCTTGGTGGAGTGGGAGGGGGAGTTGAAGTGTTGAGCCACGGGGTGGTTGGGTTGGTTGGTCCGGGTGTCCCAGAGGTGTTCTCTGAAACATTCCGCAAGTAGGCGGCCTGTCTCCCCAATATAGAGGAGGCCACATCGGGTGCAGCAGATGCAATAGATGATGTGTGTGGAGGTGTAAATTTGTGGCGGATATGGAAGGATCCCATGGGGCCTTGGAGAGAAGTAAGGGAGGAGGTGTGGGCGCAAGTTTTGCATTTCTTGCAGTTGCAGGGGAAGGTGCCGGTAGTGGAGATCGGTTTGGTGGGGGGTGTGGACCTGACGAGGGAGTCACGGAGGTGTGGTCTTTTCGGAACGCTGATAGGGGATGGGAGGGAAATATATCCCTGGTGGTGGGGTCCATTTGGAGGTGGCAGAAATGACGGCGGATGATACGGTGTATATGGAGGTTGGAGTGGTAGGTGAAAACCAGTGGGGTTCTGTCCTGGTGGCGGTTGGAGGGGCGGGGCTCAAGGGCGGAGGAGCGGGAAGTGGAGGAGATGCGGTGGAGAGCATCGTCGATCATGTCTGGGGGGAATCTGCAGTCCTTGAAGAAGGAGGCCATCTGGGCTGTACGGCATTGGAACTGGCCCTCCTGGGAGCAGATGCGGTGGAGACGAAGGAATTGGGAATATGGGATGGAGTTTTTGCAGGGGGGCAGGGTGGGAGGAGGTATAGTCTAGGTAACTGTGAGAGTCAGTCAGTTTATAGTAGATGTCCGTGTTGATTCGGTCACCTAAGATAGAAATGGAAAGATCTAGGAAGGGGAGGGAGGAGTCTGAGACAGTGCAGGTGAATTTGAGGTCGGGGTGGAAGGTGTTGGTAAAGTGGATGAACTGTTCAACCTCCTTGTGGGAGCACGAGGCAGCGCCAATACAGTCATCGATGTAGCGGAGGAAAAGGTGGGAGGTGGTGCCAGCGTAGTTGCGGAAGATGGACTATTCCACATATCCTACAAAGAGGCAGGCATAGCTGGGGCCCATATGGGTGCCCATGGCAACTCCTTTGGTTTGGAGGAAGTGGGAGGACTGGAAAGAGAAGCTGTTCAGGGTGAGGACCAGTTCAGTCAGTTGAAGGAGGGTGTCAGTGGAAGGGTACTGGTTGGCACGGCAGGAAAGGAAGAAGTGGAGGGCTTTGAGTCCTTCATGATGGGGGATGGAGGTGTACAGGGACTGGATGTCCATCGTGAAGATAAGGCGTTGGGGACCGGGGAAGTGAAAGTCATGGAGGAGGTGGAGGGCGTGGGTGGTGTCCCGAACGTAGGTGGGGAGTTGTTGGACTAAGGGGGACAGGACCGTGTCGAGGTATGCAGAGATGAGTTCGGTGGGGCAGGAGCAGGCTGAGACAATGGGTCGGCCCGGGCAGTCAGGTTTGTGGATTTTGGGCAGGAGGTAGAAACGGGCAGTGCGGGGTTGTGGGACTATGAGGTTGGAGGTGGCAGATGGGAGATCCCCTGAGGTGATGATGTTATGGATGGTCTGGGAGATGATGGTTTGGTGGTGGGAGGTGGGTCATGATCAAGGGGGCAGTAGGAGGAGGTGTCTGCGAGCTGGCGTTTGGCCTCAGCGGTATAAAGGTCGGTGCGCCAAACTACTACCACGCCACCCTTGTCTGCCGGTTTGATAGTGAGGTTGGGGTTGGAGCAGAGGGAGTGGAGGGCTGCACGTTCCGAGGGTGAGAGGTTGGAGTGAGTAAGAGGGGTGGACAGGTTGAGGCAGTTAATGTCGCGGCGGCAGTTGGCTATAAAGAGGTTGAGGGCAGGTAAGAGGCCAGCACGGGGTGTCCAGGTGGATGGGGTGTGTTGGAGGTGGGAGAAGGGGTCGTCAGAGGGTAGGTGAGAGTCTTGGTTGAAAAAGTAGGCATGGAGGCGAAGGCGGCGGAAGAATTATTCAATGTCTCACCGCGTGTTGAACTCGTTAATCCAAGGGCATAGGGGAATGAAGGTGAGGCCTCTGCTGAGGACTGATCTTTCATCCTCAGAGAGGGGGAGGTCTGGAGGGATAGTGAAAACACGGCAGGGCTGGGAGCTAGGACCTGCTGTAGGACTGCAGCTGGGAGTGGGGGTGGGGTTAGGCGCAGGGGCGGGGACGGAGATCGGCGTGGGGGCGGGGTTACACGTGGTGACGGAGATCGGTGTGGGGGCGGAGACACATGAGGCGTTGTGGTCGTGCAGGTTAGTGATGTCACTGGGGGCGGAAATGGCTGTGGCGACGAAAAAAACCCTGTTATTCCTGATAGTCGCGGGGGTCGTGAATCCGTCGGCGATGGTCTTCCTGGCGATCGTGGAGGCGGTTGTCTGGACGGCGATCGCGGAGGCTGCGAACAAGCTTGGGATAGAACATAAAATCAAAAGAACTGTGGGTACTGGACATAACAAACAAAAACAAAAATTGAGGGAAAAGCGCAGCAGGTCTGGTAGCATCTGTGGATAGATATATTTCGGTCCAATGAGCTTTCCTCAGAACAGCAATTTCCATTTGTTTCTGGGAGAGAATGAGATGGTCAAACATAGGCATAGATCACGGTTTAGGTTGGTTTTTGGGACTGTGCTTTTGAGAGAATGAACTTGGCTATTGACGTTACAGCATGAAGATGTAAATGCTCCCTGCCTAACCTTCCACTTTATTTCAGAATTTCAGTCCTCAGAGTGAATTCAAAGGTGGCACAGATCGATATCTTCAGAAAATTAACAAAGAAACTACCAATATACATTGAGAATAAGATATGAAAACCACTTAATCTGGCCAGTTTTGTTACTTTATTTTACTTATCCCTTCACTCTATTTATATATTTGTCTGTTTGTCTGTCTGTCTTTTGTGTGAATTGCCCTGAAAACAAGGTTACTGGTTTCAAACTTTGTTGTTTAATTTTGCTCTGCTAAAGTTCCTATATTGGTAATAAATTGCTTTTTTTGTTGTTTCAGTTATTAACCTACCACCTAGGTTTCATAATCAACAGAGTCTGCGATTGGTTATAAAGTCTGGTTAGGAATTGTTGAGGCTAAAATCTTTGAAGGTTTTAATTTTACTCTGTTGTGAACACAGAGGTACGGTGATTTGGCTCGGTTCTTTGTTTCCTTGTCATAGCACTCGTTAAAGACTCTGCCAGACTCCTTGTGGCTTTGAATGTCTCACAGTGTAAGACCAACTAAGTTAGCCTGGTGCTTGTTTTTGTTATAGTTAGAGCACTCAGTATCAAGGTCAATGTAGTAGTAGCGTTAAAAATAAATAAAAAGCATGGAAAACTCCTTGACTCTCAGAAAAAAAATGAATAGTAATTGTGATTCAGCTACTATAGTGACAAGTGGCTCAACAGTTAGCACTGTTTCCTCACTGCACCAAGGATCTGGGTTTGATTCCGCCCCTGGGTGACTGTCTGTGTGGAGTTTGCACATTCGCCCAGTGTCTGCATGGGTTGCCTCTGGGTACTCCAGTTTCCTCCCACAGTCAACCATGTGCAGGTTAAATGGACTGATCGTGCTAAATTGCCCATAGTGTCCAGGGATTTGCAGACTAGATGGGCTATAGAGTCATAGAGATGTACAACAAGGAAACAGACCCTTTGGTCCAACTTGTCCATGCTGACCAGACATCCTTAATTAATCTAATCAAATTTGCCAGCATTTGGCCCATATCCCTCGAAGTGATTCCTATTCATATAACCATCAAGATGCCTTTTAAATGTTGTAATTGCACCAGCCTCCACCACTTCCTCTGGCAGCTCATTCCATACGCACACCATCCTTTGTGTGAAGAAGTTGCCCCTTAAGTCCCTTTTAAATCTTTCCCCTCTCACTCCCAGATCCCAAGGAAAAGATCTTGCCTATTTAACCTAAACATGTTCCTCATGACTTTATAAACTCTATAAGGTCACCCTCAGCCTATAATGCTCCAGGGAAAACAGTCCCAGTCCATTCAGCCTCTCCTTGTAGGTCAAACGCTCCAACCCTGGCAACCTCCTTCTAAATCTTTTCTGTAGTCTTTCATGTCCCTTGGGAAATGCAGAGATAGGGGAGGGGTCTGGATGGGATGCACTTCAGAGGGTTGTTGATGGTCCAAATGACCGTTTTCTGCTCTGTAGAGATTCTATGATCCAATGAAATTCATATCAGGTGAAATTTATAAGAGAAAATCAATGGGTCATTGCTGACATGTTATCTAATTTCACCCGGATCAATACATACCTTAGAACTTTACACTTGTGGATTGCAGGGGCTAATCGTTTGATCCCCTCCTCCTGAATATAACATTTCTCCAAATTCAACTCCATCACTGATTCACAAAGTTGTACAACATGAGACATTACAAAACAGTCCATTGGGTTCAATCTCAGTGCATTCTTTGGATTGGAATCCCTAAAGTTCAAACGTTCCACAGATCCAATGGTCTTCTGAACTAAAGCTCTATTCTGAGACTCCGACAAATAATGGAATATGTTCAGCAGTTTCCTCTTTCCAGTGACTCTGTCCATGTTTTTGATTTCTGCCTGAACATTGGCCTGCAGCCAGTTTATCACCTGACAGGTCGTGTGATGAGACAGCGGACCCAGGAATGATTCCAGATTTCGGATGAAGTGGGTGTTGAAAGACCAACTAAAAATCGAATAAAAATCTCAAACCGACCATCATCCTTCTTAAAAGCACAGTGAAGCATTTCTACCACGTTCTGATGCTTTGGACTCAAATACTGAGCCAGGGCGGCCAAGAATTCCTGGATGGTAAGGTGGAGAAATGTGTACACAATGTTTTTAGCTGTGTCATCCCTTTCCAAGATCTCCATCATGAATCCTGAAATGAATTTGCTCGACTCCAGCTGATGCCGAATGAAGTGATTCTCATTAAAAACAATTCTCCTTTTCAAAACTCCCTGGTAAGCCAACTCCCCGAGTCGCTGTAAAACCATCCGCTGGTCCTCAACATCTCGCTTGTGGTTGTCCAAGAGATTGGAAAGGTAGATGGAGAAAAGTTGAGTGATGGTTTTGGGAAGAGGTTGCTTGCACTTCAGCTGTGTAAAGAGTGGGCCTAAGGTTGAGGAAATGATCCAGCAATATGAAGGGTTGTAGCACATGGTGTACAGGATCTCATTCTCCTCAACGTGTTTGAAGACATTGGTAGCGAGTTGCTCACTGCCAAAAAACTTTCTGAAAAACTCTTTACTTTCATCAGCAAGAAAGCCCAGGATCTCAGCCCAAAGGTTGACGTTGGCCTTTTCCAATGAGTCAAGGGCAGTCGGCCGGCTGGTCACCAGCACAGAACAACCTCTGAGCAGCTGTTGCTGTACCAGGGAGTGCACCATTTCAAAAACTTCACATCTGCAGTCAGGCGCAACACAGTGATTCGCAGAGACATCACCAGCCACGCGGCCAGTGAAATCAATCTGGTGTTTGTACTCATCTAATCCATCAAAAACCAAGAGAAGATATTCAGGTTTCATCCAGATATCTTCAATTATCTTTTCTAAATAAGGGTACTGATCCTATACCATTTCAGTCAGAGAAACAGCTCTGTTGATGGCATTAAGATTGCAAAATGTGGAATGTAGAACAAATTGGAACTGAGGATAGATGTTTCCTGCTGCCCATTCATGGACCATCCTCTGCACCATTGTTGCCTTACCAATGCCAGCCACTCCGCTAACCACCATGGTGCCAGACAGGCTGGAGTGGCCAAACCTGCTCCTGAATAATTGATCAATCCAAATTTTTTCAAGTTCACTGGTGACGTACCTCCGCTTCTTCATGTTCCCTACCTCTGGAAAGGAGCTCATGTTCCACTAGTCTCCATTCACACAGAGTGGAAATAATGATAAGCTCTCTATGTCGATCAGTGAGGGAAATGGTCGTTATTTTGCTGTCTCCTTTGATAGTGCGTTTGACCACATGCTCGGTTTGGTGGAGGAGGTGTTGCTTGTGTTGATCTTGTATACCTTTCATGACAATGATCAAAATTATGTTGGCATTGTTCTTATTTATTAATTAACTACATTAAAATAATTAATGACAAGTAAGGAGGAGTTTGAGTTGGATAGCAATACAAAAAATGTAAGTCGAATCCAAATTTTACTACGCCGTGCTCGAAATTAATCTTGCCTAATAAATACTGAATTAAATTAAATATAAATCAGGGAGAATCAGATGGATTATAGTAGATTTTACATTATTACAGACAAGCCCCTCCACTCTATTGTCATCTCCATCCCCATTGGAGGAGAATTTAACATTGGAACATCTGAGAAGCCAAATATTATCGCATTGTTCACTTATTATTATTTACTGTATTCATTTTTGTTTTGTCTGTTGTCCCCAGTGGAGATAGTATCAGAGTGTTTATAAGATTGATGTCTGCTTCAATCTCAGACAATTTATACCTAATGTAAACATATGGCCCACTGGCTGAATAGGGACTGTGCATAACACTCACCTTTTTCAATGCTTAATGTTGGGAACAGGATGACAAACTAGTGATACAATTAAATGTGCTATGTGAACCATAATTATAAAATAACACTGTCAATGTATAAGGATCACATTGGGATCTTCCACCAATTTTATCAACTCATTGTCCATTTCAGTGCAAAAGCTGAAGCCTCTCATTGTACAGTCTAAGATTGTATGTGAATGGACTCCCTATCTATTCTGAATCTTCATGTGAATCTACCTATACCCAGCTTGACCCCATATTTGATTTCATGTTTTAACAAGTCCGAGACATAGATGAAGCAAATCTTACCTCGATATGAGCCTAAACATGTTTCCAAGTCAACTAATTGCCCGGTCAGACAATGGAGTACAGTCTTTGACACAGCCACTCTACGTCAGTAAGATTTCTTCAAATATGGTCTCTTCACAAATCCAATGTTTCAGCACTGTGTGTAGAAATGTGTTTCTGGGATATGTGACTTATTGAAAAACAATTCCTTATCGAGTCCTGGTTGATCAATTCGGTCAAGCGAATATCATTGTAGCCCTATTTGTGCCTTCATTCAATGCCCAAACAACATGCGTGCAATCTGATACATTTTGAACTCGAGTACATATTCAGTCAGTAGAAATATGACACTTGGATGTTTAAAGATTCTGTTTCTATATGTGACCCATATCCTCAACTTCTTTAGGTCAATGTGTGTTTCAAATCACTGCCCAAGGTGGAGCCCACATATGATTCAAGACCTTCTTCAACCAGTACATACATATCAGTTCAGTCTGTCCACACTATGGGACCACACTCTAACTTCTGTATTCACCAGATCTGACTTCATCAGTAACTAGTCTAGAACCAATTGTGTTCCTATAAATGACATCATATTTCCCCAGTCTGTCATGTATTTGATTCAAGCTTTGACTGGGTCTGGAGCTCTGCGACTCCAGCCCAATACAGACATTGTAGACTCCAAGACTCTGGCGATATTGAGATTTATATTTGCATGAAGGCATCCTAAGGCCTAGTATTGACAGTAAAAGCAAGGCTTCTTTTCAGATCCTGATGTGAATGAAGGGAAAAGAAATAATGGCCTGAGAATGTACCAGGGAAGATTTTGAAGTCAACTGACTTGCAAAACTGAATGTGACTTTATGGTTCAGCATCTAAAACTGGAAAGTTGGGCTCAGTCTGCTCCAGAGCAGCTGGGAAAATCCAAATGAGCATTCAACAATTTCCAACAAAGCTCAATATCACACATGTGGCATATAATTTGTGGCAGATGGAACACTGTCCATGCCCAAGTTCCAGTTCATTTGCTTTGTGTTGTAACTTTGATTGCATTTTCTAGAAACAGTTCATGATAACAATTTGGAGGGTTTGTTTCTTTTCAGTGATGAAATGTGAGACACAAATAAAATGTTAGAACTTAATTAATGCAGTACGTTTTTATGATTAACGATTACTTTTATTTTGACTTACCTTTGAGGTGATCTGACAGCTCTCCTTCCATTTCTCTGATGCGTGCATTATAAAGCAAGTCAAAACCTGGGAAAGATGTTTCATTTCATTAGTAGTGTGTGGCAGCCTCACCCATTAAAGAGGCAACCATGTTTGATTGCTAGAAATACTTGGACTGTACAATACCTCTGCTCTGAATTTCTTTCAGAATGAGTTTCAGTTTTGGCTTTGATTCTTGCATTTTCACCAATGTTTCCCAAAATATTCGTTCTGTGGAGCCATTGGTTTTGGTCACTGTGTTCAGAAGATGTTTTGTTGCTTCCTTTCTCTGTTGATGCTCTGACAGATTACGGATGTACTGGAATAAAAGAGAAGAACAGGCAAAATAGAAAGGGAAACGGGAAAAGGGAAACAATAGATGAAGGAACGGAATGGAAGAATGAATTGATGGAGGAAATGAGGGAAAAAGAAGATGGGAAAGAAAACAAACAAAGGAAGGACAATGGAATAAACCAGAAAGAAACAAGAAAAAGAAGAAATAGAAAGGAAAACAATGAAAGAGAGAAAATGATAAACAGCAGTGTCGTAATTGTGAAAAGCGGTTACATTAATGATGCTCGATTGGTGAAGAATATTCATCTCAGCACCTGATGAGACCTTGCCTCCATTTGTGAAGCAGTACTATGAGGGAGACATTAGTAGTAGGCAAAAACAAGGGCTGCAGATGCTGGAAACCAGATTCTAGATTACAGTGGTGCTGGAAAAGCACAGCAGTTCAGGCAGCAACCGAGAAGCAGGAAAATCGATGTTTTGGGCAAAAGCCCTTCATCAGGAATAGAGGAATCTATTGGATATGACATGAAACTTGCAGTTAACAAGTCATGTGATAAACAAAACCGGACTCGACAATATTGGAAATGGAAGTTTTGGGGTTTGGGTTTGAATCCATAACACTTGAACTATGATGTGAACATGAGATCCATGTTGTCACTTTAATAGTTTGTTGTACATTACCTTTGATGCTAGAAGCACAACACCTTCAATGAATTCCTACATTAAAAGTGGACTGGTTTCACGACTATATCCAAACAAAAAAAAGGAAATCCAAAATAATCAATTAGAAATTTTGTAGGAAACATTGAAAAGTTTGTATTTGCCAGGATTTTATTGCAGTGAGAATTGAAAGGATATCAACGGTCATTATGGTATTTGGGGCAATTTGGGTAACTAGTTCTGATAACATCATGAAACTCTAATAATTGAAGTCATGAATATCCTTCAGCTCACCAACAGACACAACATTAACATCACTGCAACAGCATGGAGTGTTGCCTTATCAACGCGTGTGCTTACAAAGAACAAAGAGAATTTACAGTCCAGGAACAGGTCCTTCGGCCCTCCAAGCCTAAGCTGATCCAAATGTACTGTCTAAACCTGTCGCCCAATTCCTAAGCATCTGTATCCCTCTGCTCCCCACCTACTCATCCATCTGTCCAGACGCATCTTAAATAAATCTACTGTACCTGCCTCTACCACCTCTGCTGGCAACGCGCTCCAGACACCCTCCACCCTCTGTGTGAAGTACTTGCCATGTGTATCCCCCTTAACCCTTCCACCTCTCACCTTGAAAGTGTGACCTCTTGTTATTGAATCCTTCACCCTTGGTAAAAGCTTATCTCTATCCACCCCATCTATACCCTTTATGATTTTGTAAACCTCAATCAGGTCCCCCCTCAATCTCCTTTTTTCTAATGAGTTCCTCCCTTCATAGCTAGCCCCTTCCAGACCAGACAACATCCTCGTAAACTTTCTCTGCACCCTCTCCAAAGCGTCCACATCCTTTTGGTAATGTGGCGACCAGAACTGTACACAATATTCTAAATGTGGCTGAACCAATGTCTTGTACAATTTTAATATGACTTGCCAGCTCTTATATTCAATACCCCGTCCAGTGAAGACAAGCATACTGTATGTCTTCTTGACCAGTCTATCCATCTGTGCAGCAACTTTCAGGGTACAATGGACCTGCACTCCCAGCTCTCTCTGCTCATCAATTTTTCCGAAGGCTCTTCCATTCATTGTATAATTCACTCTTGAATTAGTCTCGCCTAAATGCATCACCTCACATTTGTCTGGACTGAACTCCATCTGCCACTTTTCCGCCCAACTCTCCAGTCTATCTATACCCTCCTGTATTGTTTGATAGTCCCTTATGCTCTCTGCTACTCTACCAATCTTCGTGTCATCTGCAAACTTGCTGATCATACCAATAGTGCCCTCTTCCAGATCATTTATGTATATCACAAACAACAGTGGCCCCAACACTGACCCCTGTGGACCACCACTGGTCACCTTTCTCCATTCAACTACTACTCTCTGTCTCCTGTTGTTCAACCAGTTCTTTATCCACCTAGCTAGAACACCCTGCACACCATGTGACTTCACTTTCTCCATTAGTCTACAATGGGGAACCTTATCAAATGTCTTACTAAAGTGCATGCATATGACATCAACAGCCCTTCCTTCATCTATCAACTTGGTCACTTCCTCAAAGAACTCTAATAAGTTGGTAAGGCACGATCTCCCCTGCACAAAACCATGTTGTCTATCACTGATAAGATTAGATTAGATTAGACTTACAGTGTGGAAACAGGCCCTTCGGCCCAACAAGTCCACACCGACCCGCCGAAGCGCAACCCACCCATACCCCTTACCTAACACTACGGGCAATTTAGCATGGCCAATTCACCTGACCTGCCCAGCTTTGGACTGTGGGAGGAAACCGGAGCACCCGGAAGAAACCCACGCAGACACGGGGAGAATGTGCAAACTCCACACAGTCAGTCGCCTGAGTCGGGAATTGAACCCGGGTCTACAGGCGCTGTGAGGCAGCAGTGCTAACCACTGTGCCACCGTGCCGCCCATTATTTTCCAAATATAAATAGATCCTATCCCTCAGTACCTTCTCCAGCAATTTTCCCACCACTGACGCCAGGCACACTGGTCTGTAGTTACCTGCAATATCCCTACTACCCTTCTTGTAAAGGGGGACAACATGAGCAACCTTCCAGTCCTCCGGCACCTCACCTGTATTTAAGGATTCCACAAAGATATCTGTCAGACCCCAGGTATTTCCTCTCTCGCCTCCCTCAGCAACCTGGGATAGATCCCATCTGGTCCTGGGGATTTGTCCACCTTAATAACCTCTAGCCTACCCAACACATCCTCCCTACTTGTGTCAACGTGATCCACTCCGCCAAAGATATGCAAGTCCTGGGCCTCCTCTACCACCAAACCCTAACCACCTGACATCTGGAGGAAGAATGCCTCATCTTCTGTCTTGGAACCCTCCAATTACCCAGAATAAATATGGGTTTCACCATTTTCCTCATTTCTCCTTCCCCCACCTTCTCCTAGATCCAAGTTTCCAACTTGACACTGCCCTCTTGAACTGTCCTACCTGTCCATTTACTTCCCACCAATCTGCTCCACCCTCCTCTCCGACCTATCACCTTCACCTTTATCTACCTATTGCATTCCCAGCTACCTTTCCCCCCAGCCCAACCCTATCTCTTCGTCCCCTTGGGCCACCCCCACCCCCATTCCTGATGAAGAGCTTGTGCCCTAAACCTCGACTCTCCTGCTCCTCGGATGCTGCCTGACCTACTGTGCTTCTCCAGCACCAGAGATTCTGATCTCCAACATCTGCAGTCTCAATTTCTCATCCTTAAAATTAAATTGGGTGACCTTTCTTTTTCAATTTCTTTCTGGTTAGTGCAGACAAGCTGCACTGAATTGCTTTATTCTGTATCTTTATATTCCTATCGTTCCAAAGCCACAGCCCGGATATTCAATCTACAAACAATCTGGATTTGGAAATATTCTACCTTTCATTCACTGCAGCTGTTTAATGATCCTGGATCCCAATCCTATCGAGAATTCAGCGAGATCACATCAAATCGAGTGCAATGCTTCATGAAAGCATGTCATCCCCAACTTGGCAAGAACAATTAATGTCACAATGCAAATGCTCACCGAGCCACTGGGGCGGAAACCTCATGAAATGATAAATTTGCATGTTATTATATTTCACTTTGATGTCATTATCATTATCTGACTTAGCTTGATGGTTCATGTTTCTAAGGAAGCCTTTCTTCCACCGTGGAATAATTTGATTTTGGAATCATGAAATATTTCCTTCACAGCTCTGGTCTTAATCTGTAAATATTTTCCCGGAGGTTTTTTTTAATTGTGGAATAGCTGGTATGATATACTTTTGTAAATGTATGTCGTCTGTCCAAACATGAAAGGCTCTTCCCTTCAATATGAACTGATAAATCTTCAAGCTGTGGTCATTCTTCGTGACAGGGATATTCAGTATGGCAAAACTATTTACTATATTCATTACATGTAACTTGTTTTTGTTTTGTTTAAAAATATTTTGTTGTTGTAAGAAACCATTTTGAATGAACTCTGCATGTTAATTTCAAGTCACATTTACCAGTTTGTTTTGTACGTTTTACAATGTGGCACATGAGCACGTGGAAAATCTTTATTATGATTTGACTAGAGATCAATTACCTTCATCTGAAAAGTAGACATAGTGAGTTCACGGTACTTAGTCAGCGAAAAAAGCTGAATAATTCTCCAGCAACAAACAGCAACAGATTTTACTTAATACATTTATGAAAGTGGGCCAGAATTTATGCACAGTTTATATTCAACAACCAGAATTAACAACTGGCAAATATAGGAACAGACTTTGATAGAGCACACTATGGAGCACATTGATTAGCAAAAGTAAGTAGAACAGTGTCCAGAGATTTCTCAGATAAACATGGAACGCTACCAAGTCAAGAAAACTTCACTTTCAATGATCTGGACATGACACTTCTTCAAGAGTCCCTCAACATTACCTGCCTCAATGACGGGCACTTGAAGTTGAACTTCATAAGATGACCTGTTTAAAACTTGACAACATATTTCGTATATTTTTTAGATTCCCTAGGAAATAAACGCAGACACAGGGAAAAATGTGCAAACTCCACACAGACAGTTGCCTGAGGCTGGAATCAAACCTAGGACACTGGTGCTGTGAGGCAGCAGTGCTAACCACTGAACCACCGTGCCACCCCATGACATTGGTTCACTTATTTCTAGGTCGAACCAAACTTAGCTCTCTCAGTTCTGAATGACACAATGACCATAGTGTTAGGGCTTAGGCCAAAAGCTGCATACAACATAAACTGAAGAATTCCATCATAATCGATTTGGAAACTGAACTCACTGGGTATAAAACCACTGACACCAATCCCTCCCCACCATGTATTTTTATTTGTGCTCTCTGCTAGGATCTTGTTGCTTGCAGAGAACACACAAGCTATTCTTCCCAGTGAAATATTCATCATGGCATTTCTTCCATCTCACTAAAACTGATCTGGTATCCTGACATTCTCTAACATGTGGTTTTCATCATCACATGATTTCATCCACTAACCACTAAGCCAGGGGCCCACCTCACTAATTTCTATTTTGCTCTCAGTTCGTTATCAGTCCTTCAAGTAAACAACTTTTCATTATTTTCATTTCTTTGCAAAAAATATTGTTTCAGTACTCTGACACTATTTTCTGGTGCATTTTTATTTTTGTACCCAGGACCCTTTTATTGTTTTTCATATCATTAATGAGATGCACAACCTAATTAATTTTCCTTAAATTTCCAAAGGTTCCTTCAATTACATGCCCACTTCAATCATTTTACTAATTAATAATAGAATAATGGAAACATTCTATAATATAACTTACAGCGTACTTTCCATTGCTCAAAGAATCAGTTGCTGTTAACATCAGGGCAATGCTCTCCACCAAGTCTAATATTGCATCCTCCAATCTCTCACAGTAGAATCGGGTCATCAGGTTTAACTCCCTGTCGCTGTAACTATTCAGCAATTGACTAATTCCTTTTCCATCATCGTCTGTCAGAAGAAAGTGAACAAAACATGCAATTAAAAAATCTGATGTAAAAAGTTAAAGAAATATCACACCGAAAGCCTACTTTCAACCATTGATACAAAATATTAATTTGCAATAAATAATTGTGCAATTTTACTTGCAGACTCTTCCGTCTCTATGCAGCAATTTCACAAGGATTAATGGTCTCTTTCTCCTCCTGCATGACAGAGTCAAAAACCTAAATTGTTTCAGTTCTCATTAGTTATTTCTAGTCACTCTGCCCAGAGATATTACACATTTAGGATAGCAGGCTGAACTTGAACATACTGAAGAATTCTAACCCTGCACCATAGGAGCCCTACATTGCTGTGTTTTATTAGTATATGTTTCTACCCAGAAATGTTATCAGACAAAAATGAGTTCTTTCCCACTGCAACTTCTTTTGTTGATTTTTTTGTATAACAAGCAGCCACCACCAGTAAAACCTCATGTGTATCCATCCAATTGATGATTTACAAGCACAGCCTTTTTTGTTCAATGCAATACCAAATATAAACATGGCAGGGGACGTAGTAGGAAGCGAGGGAAGAGATAAAATCAAAATGGAGTTGGAGGGGAAATAAAGCAGTGTATGCCTCTGTGGTGTTCCATCCCTCTAAAGGCATTGAGATGGACATTCTGCGCTCCACCTCCAAGGACACCGGGCTTGAATGGAACCACAGAAGGACAGATAGTTACCTCCCTCCACAGCCACATTGCCAAGACCTGTTTACAACCAGCCTGACCATCCAACTGATGTTATGAGCTGGTTCAGTAAACTGAATTCCGTGTTTCCATGTTGCAGGATCGTGAGCTAGATGATCTCTCCTGCTGCCACAGATCATGTATGAGGGGATAAAACAAGTGTTTTTGTTCATAGGTGGTCTGCCCAGTGGCCAAGCACCAAAAATACCATTCATCTCTAAGTTGTGCTCAGGCTATGCAGTCTCCTGAGATGCCTGCCATGCTGTTTACCATCCTGATAGTCACAGTTACTTCTCAGCCTTTCCTGAAATTGTAACTTTCCATCCTGGAGTATCTGACACTCATCAGGGAATATTGCCAGTAACACAGCTGATCTTTGAACTTTACCTTTTCCATTTCTTCCTTTCGTTGAAGTACATTGTATTTGTCCCACATTTACTCCGTCCGTCATAATTTTGCATTTGTTCACAAGCTAAACAAAAGAATATGTGAATATATACCATTGTTAGACTGATCAAAATGCTGGCGGAATTTTGTTGCTGCTGCTATTCAACAAATGTAAGCAAACTACATTCTAATAACAGCAAAATGATCGTGTTGATATCAAAATGCAGTGACACTAACAATATTTAACTGTATTGATTAAGATGAAGAGTCATCTAAATTCGAAACATTAGCTCGTCCTCCCTCTGTGAATGCTATCTGACCCGCTGTGATCTCCAGCATTTGTTGTTTTCAGTTCTGACTCCAGCATCTGCAGTCAGTGGTTCCTGCACCTTGATGAAGACCTTAGTGTGTTACCTTCTGGTTATATGATTGTCATAGAGATCGACAGCACAGAAGAAGGTGATTCCAATTTATCCCCTTTTTCACACCTCTCTCAGTGACAGGTTGAGCAGATTAATATTTAATTGACACTGTGGACACCCAGCACAGTCAGGGCTTCCTGTGACCCGGCATGATACGGTCTCACTCAGTGGGAGCTGAGGGGGGGAATGACATCACAATGCCAAAGTAACGTTTTGGACAGTAGGGCTCCTGATTGGTCAGTAACGGCCAGATGACTGACTCTTGTTTCTGAAACCTCCATTCACCTTTCCCTCCCCATTAGGTTTAAGGGCTTTGAGAGTCAGGCTGGTGGGGGAGCAGTACAGTCCTGGGATTTAGACTGGGACCGAAACTGCTATTTCTAGATTTAATTGCATATTTAATGTTCTTTAATGAGATTCTAACTCTAGGGCCATCTAGTTTGTTGTAAGTTAATTTTAATAGACATTAATTTTCAATGAAATGGTTGTGAGAAGATTAAAATGGCAGTACACTGGGTAGTTTGCTTATCATGTCGAATGTGGGAAATAAGAGACAATTCGAACAGTCATGCCAACCAAACCTGTAGGAACTGTCCAATTGTAGCTTCTGTCAGATTACATGGGTCAGTTTGGGGACACACTTCAGGGCATTCAGGAAAGTGGGTGGAAAACGTCATAGACAGGTGTTTTAGAGTCGTGGACACTACCAAGGTTCAGGCAGATAGCTGGAAGGGACAGGCAGTTGGAGACTGGGACACCCCTGTAGCTAAACCATCTCCAACAAGTATACCGTTTTGGATATTGAGAGGAGAGGAGTGGAGTGGTGGGTAGGGCCTGATCAGGGGATAACAACAGCAGCTGCCAGAACAGTGCTATCACAGCTGGCACTGTTGTTCAACAGGCAGGATCAAAGTGCAGAAAACCAGTACTAATAGGGGTCTCCATAGGCATTTCTGTGGCTGCAAAAGGGACCAGGACGGTGCATGGCCTCCCTTGTTCCAGGGTCAAGGATGTCTGTGAGTGGGCATAGAACATTGTCAAAAGGAACAATGAGTTGAAGCTGTACAGGACATTGGTTAGGCTACTTTTGAAATATTGTGTGCAATTCTGGTCTCCCTCCTGTAGGAAGGATTTGTGAAACTTGAAACATTTCAGAAAAGATTTGTAGGAATGTTGCCAGGGTTGGAGGATTTGAGCTATAGGGAGATACTGAACAGGCTGGGGCTATTTTCACTGGAGTGTCGGAGGCTGAGGGGTGATCTTATAGAAGCTTATAAAATCATGAGGGGGCATGGATGGGATCAGTCGACAAAGTATTTTCCCTGGGTGGGAAGTCCAGAACTAGAGGGCATAGGTTTAGGGTGAGAGGGGAAAGATAAAAAAAGGGACCTAAGGGGCAGAATTTCAAACACAGGGTGGTGCTTGTATGGAATGAGCTACCAGAGGAAGTGGCGGAGTCTGGTACAACTACAGCATTTAAAATGCATCTGGAATGGATACATGAATAAGAAGGGTTCAGAGGGATATGGACCAAGGTGCTGGCAAGTGGGACTAGATTAGGTTAGGATATCTGGTCGGCATGGATGAGTTGGACCATGTACAGCATGATCTGTTTCCATGCTGTACATCTCTATGACTCTGAGTTTCCAAAGAGTGTGGTACAGGTTGGTATGAATAACATAGGCAACCCCTCTGGGGTTCACATCTCTGGATTACTCCATGTGCCAATGAGGCGAGGAATAGGAAGACAGTGCAGTGAAAAACGTTGCTAAAAGGCTGTCGGATGGAGGGCTTCCAATATGTGGATCGTTGGAATGTCCTCCAGGGCGATTGGGACCTCAACAAGAAGGAAAGATTGAACGCAAATTGGAGAGGCACCAGTCTCCTGCCAGGGAGGTTTGCTGGTGTCACTCGGTAGGTGGTTAAAGCAGGGTGGGAGAAAGTTAGGACTGCAGATGCTGGAGATCAGAGTAGACTGTGGTGCTGGAAAATCACAGCAGGTCAGGTAGCGTCTGAGGAGTAAGAGAGTCAACGTTTCAGTCATAAGCTCTTTGTCAGGAATGGGGCTTGTGGGGCAGGGGTCTGAGAGATAAATGGGAGAAGGCTGGGGCTGGGGGGAAATGTAGCTGAAAATGTGTGAGGTTGGTGAAAGTGGCAGGGAACGGTGGTAGGCTGGAGTGGATGGGTGGGAAGGAAAATGGACAGGTCAAGAGGGTGGTGCTGAGTTGGAGGCATGGGACTGGGATAAGGTGGAGGGAGAGGAAATGAGGAAACTGGTGAAATCCATATTGATCCTCTGTGGTGACAGGGTTCCAAAGTGGAAGATGAGATGTTCTTCCTCCAGGTGTCAGGTGGTTTGGGTTTGGTGATGGAGGAGGCCCAGGACCTGCTTGTTCTTGGTGGGGTGAGCGGGGGAGTTAAGATGTTCGGGGGGATGGGGTTGGTTGGCGCTGGTGTCCCAGAGATATTCTCTGAAACAATCTGCAAGTTGGCGTCCTGTCTCCCCAATGTCAAGGAGACCACATCGGTTGCAATGGATAGAGTAGATGATGTGTGTGGAAGTACAGGTAAATCTCTGTCAGATGTGGAATGATCCTTTGGGGCCTGGGATAGAGGTGAGGGGGGAGGTGTATGTGGGATCGATGTGGATTTCACCAGTTTCCTCATTTCCCCTCCCCTGCACATTATCGCGATCGCAATCTCAACCCTCCAACTCGGCATCGCCCTCCTGACCTGTCCATCTTCCTTTTCACTTATCTGCTCCATCCTCCTATCACCTTCCCCCCCCCCCCCCCCACCTTCACCTACTTATCACATTCCCCCACTACCCCCAGCCCCACACCCCTCCCATTTATCTCTCAGCCCCCCTGAACTACAAGCCTGATTCTTGATGGAGGGCTCTTGCCTGAAACATCGAGTCTCCTGCTCTTCGGATGCTGCCTGACCTGCTGTTCTTTTCCAGCAGCGCACTCTCAATGAAGTAGAAGAACAGACAGGAAGAGGTTACTGAACACTGCAGGACTGGCGATCTAAAGTGAATTTGTTCTAATGCAAGGATTATGACACATTAAACAGATGAACTTAGGGCTTGGATTCATGCATATAACTATGACATTGTAGCTATTACTTGGTTCAAAGAAGGAAAAGAATGGTAGCTTAATGTTCTATATTTTATCATGCAAAATAGAGAGGGATGTAAAAGATGTTGAGGGTTATTGATTAGGGAGAATATCACAGGTTTACTGAGGGAGGACATCTTGGAAGGCTTATCCAGTGAGGTCATATGGGTAGAGCTCAGGAATAAGAGGGCTGCAAACCTTTCAATGGGTTGGTATTACAGGCTTCCCAACAGCCAGTGGGAGACAGAGGAACATATCCATGGAGAGTCAATGGAAAAATGTGAAAACACCAGGGTTATGGTGATGTGTGATTTTAACATTCTAGAAATTGACAAGGACTCCCTTAAGGAAAGGGGCTTTTGTGTGGGTGGGGTAGAATGTGTTAGTTGAGTCCATGGGGTTTTTTGAAGCAATATGTCTCTAGTCCAATTGAGGAAGGGAAATACTTGACCCAGTATTAAGGAATGAGCCCAGTCACGTGATCAAAGTTTCAGTGAAAGAACATTTTGGGAACACTGACCATAATTCTGCAAGTTATACATTATTTATGATGAGGATAAAAGTGGTTCCTGATGAAATTGGGAGAAGCTAGCGATGGCGATATTAGTCACAAACTGGAGCATATAGATGGGAGTAGCTGTTTGTGGATAATATGAGACTCTTTTAAAGGCTAGTGAATTCCAGACCAGCATTTCCTGTGAAAGTGAAGGATAATGATGGCTAGATTCAAGTGCTTTGGATGACAATTGGTTAAGCTACTTTTGGAACACTGTGTGCAATTCTGGTCTCTCTCAATATGTTGTGAAACTTCAAAGGGTGCAGTAAAGTTTTACAAGGATGTTGTCAGGGTTGGAGGGTTTGAGCTTCAGGGAGAAGCTGAATAAATGGAAGCTATTTTCCCTGTAGCATTGAAAGCTGAGCGGTGACTTTATAGAGTTTTATGAAATCATGAGGTACATGTAAAGGGTGAATAGTCAAGGTCTTTTTCCCAGGATATGAGAGTCCAATGTCAGAAGGCATAGGTTTAAGATGAGACAGGAAAGGTATAAAAGGGACCTAAGGGGCAACGCTTTCACACACACAGGGTGGTGCATGTCTGGAAAGAACTACCATTGGAAAGGATGGAGGCTGGGACAATTACAACATTTAAAAGGCATCTGGATAGGTATATGAATAGGAAAGGTTTAGAGGAATATTGGCCAAAGCTGAAAAATGTGTTGCTGGAAAA
This sequence comes from Hemiscyllium ocellatum, assembly GCF_020745735.1. Taxonomy (NCBI): domain Eukaryota; kingdom Metazoa; phylum Chordata; class Chondrichthyes; order Orectolobiformes; family Hemiscylliidae; genus Hemiscyllium; species Hemiscyllium ocellatum. Next base: position 482,325 of record NW_026867469.1, on the reverse strand, counting down.
GCACAGCAGGTCAGGCAGCATCCAAGGAGCAGGAGAATTGACGTTTTGGGCATAAAACCTTCTTCAGGAATGAGGAGGGTGTGCCATGCAGGCTAAAATAAAAGGTAGGGAGGAGGGTCTTGGGGGAGGGGTGTTGGGAATGCAATAGGTGGAAAGAGGTTAAGGTGAGGGTGATATGCCGGAGAGGGGATGGGGGTGGAGAGGAAGAAGATTGCAGGTCAAGAAGGCGGTGCTGAGTCCGAGGGTTGGGACTGAGATAAGGTGTGGGGGAGGGGAAATGAGAAAGCTGGAGAAATCTGCATTCATCCCTTGTGGTTGGAGAGTTCCTAGGCGAAAGATGAGGTGCTGTTCCTCCAGGCATTGTGTTGCCATGGTCTGGCGATGTCGGAGGCCAAGGATCTGCATGTCCTTGGCGGAATGGGAGAGGGAGTTAAGGTGTTCAGCCACGGGGTGGTTGGGTTGGTTGGTGCGGGTGAGGGAAAAGCCAGGTCCAGTTGAGGACAAAGAAGGAAATTTCTGCATGAAGCCAGAGGATGTGGGTGAGGACCTTAGTGAATAATTTGCATGGGCATTCAAAAGAAATGGACATGGTGAATGGTGAGTCTAGACAAGGGTATGTTGATAATTCTAGGGCGTGTCTATATACAAAAAGGAGGAAGTGTTGGGCTCTTCAAAAAACCATGAGGTTACAAGTTACCAGGAGCTGATGGTAGCTGTTCTAGGGAGGAAATTGCTGGGGCCTTGTACAGAATCTTTAAATCCTCTTTAGTTACAGGAGAGGTCCAAGAGGACTGGAGAATAGCCAATGTTGTTCCCTTGTTTCAGAAGGGCAACACGGATAATATGGGAAATCCAGTGAGCATTATGTCAGTGGTAATTTAACATACCTGGTCAATATGGATGGGTTGGACCGAAGGGCCTGTTTCCTTGCTATACAACTCCATGACTCTATACCGCCAAACCAAGAGATCTTGGAGAAGATTCTTAGAGCCAGGAATTACTCACATTTGGAAAAAAAAAGGACTAATTAGTGACAGGCAGCAAGGCTTTGTGTGGAGAAGGTCATGTCTCACAAACTTGATTGAGATTTTTGAGGAAGTGGCAAAGATGCCTGAAGAGAGTAGAGTGGCAGATATTGTCTCACTGGACTTTAGCAAGACCTTTGTCAAGGTCTGTCATGATAAGCAGATACTGAGGGTGAAGTCATATGGCCATATGACCAGTATTGTTCCACAGGGATCAGTATTGAGACCCCCCATTTGTTTATAAATAATTTGGAGGAAAATGACCATCGTCTGATCAGTAAGTTTGCCGATAACGCAAACATTGGGGGAGCTGTGGATAATGTAGGGAATTGCCAGAGGATACAGCAGGATTATAGATAATCTGGAGATTTGGGTGAAGAAATGGCAGATGGACTTTAATCTGGAAAAATATGAGCTGATACATTTGGAAGGTCCAATGCATAAGGGAAGTTACACAGTAATTGGCAGAACCCTTAGAAGCATTAAAGTACAGGGGCTTGAAGCATACAGGTCCACAGTTCCCAGAAAGGGACAATGTCAGTGGATGAGGTAGTCTAGAAGGCATATTGCACGCTTGCCTTCATTGTTTAGGACATAGAGTATAAAAATTGGCAAGCCATGTTGCAGAGCGTTAGCAAGGTCGCATTTGGAATATTGTGTACCGTTCTGGTCATTACATCATGACCAGAAACATGTGAGGGCATTGGAGAGGGTACAGAAAATGTTCTCCAGGATTTTGTCTGGTTTGGGAGGTATTATCTGTGAAGGAGATTGGACAAGATTAGTTTTTACTTGAACACCAGAGGCTGAAAGGTGGCCTGATAGAGATTTACAAAATTATGAAAGGCTTGGATAGAATGCATAGTTTTTTTTTTCCCAGGATAGAAATCTCAATTACTAGGGGACGTAGATTTAAGGGTAAAAGGGGAATGATTAAAGGAGATGAGAGGGGCAATTTCTTTTTCCACAGAGGGAACTTCCTGAGGAAGTGATGGATGTGGGTATAATTACAATGTTTAGAAAGAGATGAGAGAAGTACATGAATAGGAAATGATTTGGAGATGCCGGTGTTGGACTGGGGTGGACAAAGTTAAAAATCACACAACACCAGCGTAGCTCCAAAAGCTAATGTGCTTCCAATTAAACCTATTGGACTATAACGTGGTGTTGTGTGATTTTTAACCATGAATAAGAAAAGTTTGGAGAGTTGTAGGCCAGGGGCAGGCAGGTGGGACGAGTTTAGTTTGGGATTATGCTCGGCATGGACGGGTTAGACTGAAGGGTCTGTTTCCGTGCTGTATGACAATATGACTGACTCAATATGCCTGGAATGCGCTTTCTGAGGAAGTGGTCGAAGCAGACACAATAGCAATGTCTACTGGCATTTTGACAGACATGATTGGCAGGAAATAAAAGGATACAGACAATACAATATACAATACTGTTCACCTCCATCAACATCGACCTGGCAAAGGAAACACTTACCACACTTTTAGAAGAGACCATCACACACACACACACCCCAACCACCATCAATCACATTACCAACAAAAACATCATGAAGCTCATGGACTTGTGCCTCACCACCCACTTCACCTTCAACAACATAATCTACAAACAAACCAACGGCACACCCATGGGCTCTCCGCTATCAGGATTCATAGCAGAAGCGGTAATGCAAAGACTAGAACAAACAGCCCTACCAACCATCAAACCAAAAATCTGGGTCCGCTACATAGATGACACCTTTGTCATCACAAAACGAAACAAGATAGAAGAGACATTTAACATCATCAACAACACCCTCACAGGCATAAAGTTCACCAAGGAGGAAGAAACCGACAACAAACTCGCATTCCTGGACTTTGCAGTCGAAAGAAAGGACAACGGAGAACTACAAACCTGCATGTACAGAAAACCGACAAACACTGACCTAATACTTAACTACACCAGCAACCATCCCAACACACATAAACGAAACTGTATCAGAACACTATTCCAATGAGCCACCACACACTGCAGCACAGACGAACTTCAGAAAACAGAGGAGAACCACCTATACAACCTAATCAAGAAGAATGGATACTCACAAAATACAGTCCGCAGATTCCTCAAGAACAAACCACGACAAGCAGACAAAACACAACCAGAAACCCTAACCACCTTACCATACATCAAAGAAGTTTCAGAAATGACAGCCAGACTACTGAGACCCTTTGGAATCCTAGTAGCAGACAAACCCACTATTACTCTCAAACAAAAACTAACAAACTTAAAAGACCCAGTACAACCCATGGAAAAATCAACGTCATCTACAAAATTCCATGTAAGGACTGCCACAAACACTACGTAGGACAAACAAGGAGAAAGTTAGCCACTAGGATACAAAAACACCAGCTAGCCACAAAAAGACACGACCCTCTCTCCCTTGTAGCCCTACACACGGATGAAAAAACCCACCATTTCAACTGGGACAACACATCTATCCTGGGACAGGCTAAGCAAAGACATGCCAGAGAATTCCTAGAAGCCTGGCACTCTAACCACAACGCCATAAACAAACACATAGATCTAGATACCATTTATCAACCCCTCAGAAAATGAAGAGGAAATGACATCACGACAAACACCAGGAACCCCATCCAGGAGAAAGATATAAATTGAAAGCAGGAGACAACAGCTTCGCTTCACTTGGAGGTCACCACTGATGATGTTACCTAGCCAGGTAATGAAACGTCTAGATATCAAACCTACAGCTCAGCGAGCAAACCTACACCCTAAACCTCAACCTGAGCGACAAACCTTCACAAACCTTGCACATACAATACTAGTCCAATTAAAACACCCCTGATTAAGATTTACAAAAAAAACCCAAACTTCTTATCTCAAAACCAGGCAGCTTTTGTTCTTCTCTGTATTTCAGTCTTCTTTCCTTCTCCTTGGGGACATTGTGTCACAGGTTACTGATCGATAAAGGGACCTTTTAAGAGAGCTATTTTGCTGAGCAGTGTGCAGATGCTGTTGCAGTTAAGAAGATGCTCCTCCCAACTCTTCAAATTTCCCTGGTCTTATACCCCTAAAGCACTGGATTGTAATATTTTAAGATTGTCAATATACCAAATTCAAACTGGATTGGAGTTTGGTATTTTTTGGGGTATAATTTAAACTGATTGGCCTAATTCGATTCTGTTTTGTCGTTTCCTGGCAACCAGCTACCCTAGCTACACCAGTAGCTGGGGCACATTACATTATCTTTTTTTTCTGCCCGGTAGTTCAGTAGCTTTTAACTCTCTTAAAGGTAAAGTACACCCCACATCTTCACAACACCCACCCAAAATTAACTTGTATGATAAATTAATTTTGTACTGATGGATACTTCTTAAACTTGCATTCCGATGCATTATGGCACAGCTCTGAAGTAGATGGGGTTTTAAACAGAGTCCTCTGGGTCAGGGGAGGCAATGGCCTAGTGGTATTGTCACTAAGCTGTTAATCCAGCGATGCTGGTAATGAGTAAAAAATGAGGTCTGCAGATGCTGGAGATCACAGCTGAAAATGTGTTGCTGGTCAAAGCACAGCAGGCCAGGCAGCATCTCAGGAATAGAGAATTCGACGTTTCGAGCATAAGCCCTTCATCAGGATGAAGGTCTTATGCTCGAAACGTCGAATTCTCTATTCCTGAGATTTGCCTGGCCTGCTGTGCTTTGACCAGCAACACATTTTCAGCGATGCTGGTAATGAGCCTGGTTCCTAAGTTCAAATCCCCCTGTGGCAGATGGTGGAGTTTGCATTCTATACAAAATCAGGAATGAAGAGTCTCACAATGACCATGAATCCATTGTTGACTTTTGGTTCACTGATGTTCTTTAGGGAAGGAAACTGCCATCCTTACCTGGTTTGGCCTACATGTGACTCCGGACCACCCCTAGTCAATGTGACTCAATCACAACTGGCCTCTGGGCAATTAGGGATGTGAATTAAATGCTTCCTGAGCCAACAAAACCTTCCTCCTGTGAATGAATACAAAAACCCAGCCACAAGAGTCTCTAAATATTTCAATCAATCTGTTCAGACCCATCTTTCGGGGTGTGAACCCAGGACTCCTGGGCCAGAGGTAGAAGCACTGCAAGAGCCCAATTTTGCTCCCGTGTTGAATATTGGGAGTAAACAATCTAAATTTTTCACAAGTACTTAAAGGTTGAGGTGCAATGTTACTAAGCGTAATGTGCCTTCAGAAGCACATTGTACAGTGGTAATGTCCCCATCTCTGAGTCAGGTGGCCAGAGTCCGAGTCTTGTCTGTTCCAGAGGTACGCAATAACATTTCTGAACAAGTTGCTTTGCGGAAAATGAAATGAACAGAATGGTTAGTTCTCAACCATCATTTACTGGTGCACTGTTGCTCAGAATTTGAAATGCCCATTTTTAGGATGGTGCTTTTGCCTCCGAGGCAGAAACAGATGGGATCCTGCTCCCAAGACCTGCTCCAGGTGGATGCTTGTTGCATAATAATAATGGAAAGTCACTCATCATCTGCGACATTCTCTGGTGTCAATTTAAAACTCCATTACAGGAGCCAGAAAACATCACACCACTGCTAGTACAGTTTGGGAATTGATCCTCTCTAATTTCAAGGCGGTGCCCATGAGTCCTAGTGTCCCTGCCTGACAGAAATAATTTCCCAGCATCCACCCTTTCTAAGCCATGTATTATTTTGTAAGTTTCCATTAGATCTCCCTTCAACCTTCTAAACGCTAATGAATACAATCCCAGAATCCTCACCCATTCATCATACGTTAGGCCTACCATTCCAGGGATTATCTATGTGAATCTCCACTGGACACGCTGCAGTGTCAGTATGTCCTCCCTGAAGTGTGGGGCCCAAACCTGGCCACAGTATTCTAAATCGGGCCTAACCAGAGCTTTATAAAGTCTCAGTAGCACATCACTGCTTTTACATTCCAACCCTCTTGAGAGAAGTGACAACATTACATATGCTTTCTTAACCATGGACTCAATCTGCAAGTCAACCTTTAGAGAATTCTGCACTAGCTCTCTCAGATCCCTTTGTACTTTGACTTTATGAATTTTCTCACTGTTGAGAAAATCGTGTTCTTTTTCCCAAAGTGCAAGACCTCACATTTGCTCAAATTGAATTCCATCAGCCATTTCTTGGACCATTCACCTAAACTATCTAAATCTTTTTGTAGCCTCCCCACCTCTTCTCGTTTATCTCTCAGCCCCCTTGGCCCATAAGCTTCATTCCTGATGAAAGGCTTATGCCCAAAACGTCGATTTATCTGCTCTTAGTATGCTGCCTGACTGTGCTTTTCCAGCACCACATTCTTCGACTCTGATCTCCAGCATCTGTAGTCCCTACTTTCTCCTCACACCTTCATGGTCTGCATGACTCAGATTTCTAACAGTTACTTCAAATACAACAAAAACTGTCGTGTACTCAAACAGCATAAAAGAAAACCAATACATTGTGGTCACTGTTCCCAAAATATCCTTTCCGGCAAAATATTCTATTAGCTCTTCTGATCACTCAACACCAATTCCTAAATAACCCAATCTCGAGCTCAATGCTCAACATAATGTTCATATAAACCATCTCACACGCGGTCATGAAATCCATTTTCCCAGCATTAGCATTCAATTGGGTTAACACAGTTTAGATATAATTTAAAAAGTACATTATTACTGCAGTACTCACAAATGTGCATATCTTGTTTCCTGTTTTATAATACGTCCCGCATTTGTATTGCAGCTTTAACTTTGATATATAACTCCCATCGATGTTTGGTTCACCTTACTAGATTCTGTGGAATCTGAGCGATGTGGGCTCTGGAGAGATTAATGGTAGAGATCATTTCGCCACATCATTTATGATCTTCTCAAACTTTAATTTCTCCACATCTCCTGTTATACTGTGGCGTAGAGAAAGACAATGATCTTCCAACAATGCTCCTCAGAACTACCTGCCTGTCCATCCACCTAACTTCATATCATCGGCAAACTTCACCAGATTGCGTCCAGTCTCTTTGTCCGGATCATTTATGTAGAAAGTGAACAGCTATAACCCCAATACTAAACCCTGCGGGACACCACTTGTCACCAGCTGCCATTCTGAAAAAGAACCTTTTATCCCAACTCTCTGCCTTCTGTCAAACAGGCAATCCTCAATCCATGCCAGTAGCTCACCTTGAACACCATGGGCCCTCACCTTACTCAGCAGCCTCCCGTGAGGCACCTGATCAAAGGCCTTTTGGAAGTCTAGGCAGATAGCATCCACTGGGTTTCCTGGTCTAACCTGCTTGTTACCTCTTCAAAGAATTCTAACAGGTTTGTCAGGCATGACCTCCTCTTACTAAATCCATGCTGACTTGTTCTCATCAACACTACACTGCCAAGAATTTAGAAATCTCATCCTTAACTTTGGATTCTAGAATTTTACCTACAACCATGGTTAGGCTAATCAACTATACTTTTCCATCTTTTGTCTTGATCATTTCTTGAACAAGGAGGTTATAACAGCGATTTTCCAATCACCTGGGACTTTCTCTGACTCCAGTGATTTTTGAAAGATTATAACCAATGCCTCCATTATTTCTTCAGCCACCTCCCTCAGAACTCTAGGATGTAGCCCATCTGGGCCAGGAGATTTATCAGTTTTTAGACCTTTTAGCTTTTCAAGTATTTTCTGTTTTGTAATGGTACCATACTCAACTATTGCCCTTGACTATTGTTGGAATATTACTCATGTCTTCCACTGTGAAGACTGACAAAAGTATTTGTTAAGTTCTTCAGCTATTTCCTTATCTCCCAGCACTAGCCTTCCTGCATCAAATTTGAGCAGCCCAATCTCTAATTTTGCCTCTCATTTGTTTCATATGTATGAAGAAACTTTTATTAACATTTCTAATATTATTAGCTAGCTTACCTTCATATTTGTAATCCTCTCCTTCCTTATTTTTCTCTTTGTTATCCTGTTTGTTTTTGTAGTCTTCTCAATCTTCTGATTTCCCTGTGCTCTCAGCCACTTTATAGGCTCTCTCTTTTTTGAGTTCCTTCATCAGCATGGATATCTAATGTTGGGGCAGAGGTGCAGGACATGGCTGAGATGCATTAGAGGGCATTTTCAACCACATGGGAGGGGACATTACGGTCTTTAAAGAAGGAGGCCATCTGCTGTGTTCTCTGGTAGAACTGGTTTCTATTCCCCTCCTGCACCTTACCCAGTTCAACTTTCCAGTCAGCACTGTCCCCATGACCTGTCCCACCTTCAATCTTCTTTCCCACCTACCCGCTCCAACCTTCTCTCTGACTATGACCTTTAATCCTCACTCCATCCACCTATTGCACTCTCAGCTACCCCCCTCTTCCATTTATCTCTCCACCCCCGAGGCTCCAGCCTCATTCATGATGAAGGGCTCCTGCTCGAAAGGTCGATTTTCCTGCTCCCTCGGATGCTACCTGACCTGATGTGCTTTTCAACACCACTCTCATCTTGACAATGCGAGAGTCCTCAGGGCGGGCCTTGGTTCACCTCCCGCTCTGATTGGTTAGAAGTCTGTCCATTCGAGCTTATAGCAATAGGAAGTGTGTCCCACCTTGGTAACGTCGTCTGGATGTGAATGTGTATGAGAAAAGGAATTGCTTGAGAAACTCAGCAGGTTGGCAGATTCTGTTGAGTTAAGCAGAATAATGTTCAGATCCAGTAATCCTTCATCGTAACTGATAGGAGCGAGGAAAAGGTGCGATGGAGGGTGGTGAGGCATCTCACTGCTGCAATAGGTGGAGATGGGCCGAAAGAGGACAGAAAAAGAGCAGTCAGACAGATAAGGGGACCGATAATTGTGAGGCAGGGAGAAAGGAAAATCTGATCATGGGGAGACAGATGAAAATGGGGTTGGCTGTGCCTCCATTTTGACAGAGCGGCGAGGAGAGAAGGTGGAGTGAAGTGAGGGCTGCTGGAAGGTAAGGGCTTAATTTATATTTGGGCAGTGGCTAAACCTGAGATACTATACATGTAGTATCTCCCTCCTGCCACACACCCACCTCGAACCGGAAGAAAAAGATTCTATAAGATAAAGCTTTTATTTTTTTCTTTATCTTTCTTTTTCATATATTTAAGGGCATTGTTTGGTTTAGTTAGTTGTATAAAGCTAAAGCTACAATGGCAGGGACCTCAGACCCATGCCCTGTGCCTCTTGCCTGATGTGGGAGCTCAGGGATGTGGCTGACGTTCCTGACCCTTACACTTACAAGAAGTATGTCCAGCTGCAGCTCTTGTTTGACCATATAACGGCTCTGGAGCTGCGGATGGACTCACTGTGGCATCCGCGATGCTGAGGAGGTCGTGGATAGCACGTTTAGTGAACTGGTCACACCGCAGGTTAGGATTGCTGAGGGAGACAGTGAATGGGTGGACCAAAAGGCAGAGAAAGAATAGGAAGGCAGTGCAG